>NC_133118.1:26833012-27199679 GCF_022965805.1 Primulina eburnea
GGTTAGTGAACCGGTGTCGCCAGGCAGAGATCAGTCTCCAGCGTGGTAGGTCTATTCTTTCTTCTAGACCTCCGAATACTTTGAGCCCTCGATCTCAGTCTTTCAAGAAGTCAGGTTCTTCTTCTTCTGGATCTGGATCTCGATCTAGCGGTGTTTTTCGCTTTGGTAAGAAGAAGGTTTCTTGTGTGCATTGTGGAAAGAACCATCCATCGGAGCAGTGCCGATCAGCCGCGGGAGCTTGTTTTCAATGCGGAGAGATGGGTCATCTTAAGAAGAATTGTCCTCAGTTGCGAGGTGGAGCAGGATCTGGTTCCGGATCTCAGACAACTGTTCAGCAGAGGATGCAGGGTCAGGCAATGGGTAGTTCAAACCTTCGACCTCGTGCCCAAGGTCAGGTATTTGCGCTGAACCAGGATCAGGCTGCAGATGAGACAGGGAGAGTCATAGCAGGTACTTTTTGTTTATGCGGTATTCCTGCTTTTGTTCTTATTGATACCGGAGCATCACATTCATTCATTTCTGCACGATTTGTTAAGCGTCATAAGTTACCGTATGTTTCTCTAGACGTCATTCTTTCCGTTTTTACTCCGATGGGTCATTCGGTGTTAGCAAAGCGTCTAGTGATGGGTTGTCCTTTAGATTTTGAGTGTAACGAATTGACTGCGAATCTTATGATCCTAGAGATGGAAGATTTTGATTGTATTCTGGGTATAGACCTGTTGACTACCTACCGAGCTACTGTGGATTGTTACCAGAAGCTTGTTCAGTTTCGTACGACTGAGAGCTCTAGTTGGTTTTTCTATGGTGAGGGAGCGCGACCTCCGATGCCAGTGGTATCTGCTCTGAAAGCCTGTCGTGCTTTAGAGTCGGGCGGGGAAGGCTACCTCATCTATGCGATTGATTCATCCACAAGTAGTGTTGGTACAGATGATATTCCAGTGGTTTGTGAATTTCCTGATGTTTTCCCAGATGAGATTCCTGGTTTTCCTCCGATTAGAGAGGTGGAATTTGGCATCGAGTTAATGCCAGGGACTACACAGATTTCTCGTGCCCCCTATCGTCTTGCTCCGTCAGAGATGAGGGAATTGAAGCAGCAATTGCAGGATCTTCTTGATAAAGGTTATATTCGTCCGAGTGTTTCACCTTGGGAAGCTCCAGTCTTGTTTGTCAAGAAAAAGGATGGATCGATGCGATTGTGTATTGATTATCGCCAGCTGAATCGTGTGACGATCAAAAACAAGTATCCATTACCTCGTATTGATGACTTGTTCGATCAGCTTCAGGGTACCTCTGTTTACTCCAAGATTGACTTGCGATCGGGTTATCATCAGATGAGAGTCAGAGATGATGATATTTCCAAGACTGCATTTCGTACTCGATATGGGCATTACGAGTTTCTAGTTATGCCATTCGGATTGACAAATGCGCCAGCGGTGTTCATGGATCTGATGAACCGAGTCTTTCGGGATTTTCTAGATCAGTTTGTTGTGGTTTTCATCGACGATATCTTGATTTATTCTCACAGTGTGGAAGAGCATACTCATCACTTGAGGATGGTGTTGAAGATTCTTCGCGAGAAGCAATTGTATGCTAAGCTGAGTAAGTGCGAGTTCTGGATTAATCGTGTAGTATTCCTTGGTCATGTGATTTCCAAGGAAGGAGTTTCTGTGGATCCTAGCAAGATTGAGGCAGTGCTGAATTGGTCACGTCCGACGACAGTGGCCGAAATCCGTAGTTTTCTAGGTCTGGCAGGGTATTATCGTCGCTTCATCGTGAATTTCTCTCAGGTAGCTAGACCATTGACGCAGCTTACTCGGAAGGATGTTCCATTTGAGTGGTCATCTGAGTGCGAAGATAGTTTCAGAGAGCTTCGTCGACTTCTGACTTCTGCACCTGTTTTGGCGTTACCGTCAGGATCTGATGGTTTCAGTGTTTACACCGATGCCTCCTTTCAAGGCTTAGGGTGTATGTTGACGCAGAATGGTCATGTGATCGCTTATGCTTCCAGACAGTTAAAATCTCACGAGGAAAAGTATCCTATTCATGATCTAGAGTTGGCAGCTATTGTGTTTGCGCTGAAGATCTGGCGTCATTATTTGTACGGTGTTCAGTTTGAAATCTTTACTGACCATAAGAGTCTTAAGTATCTGTTCACTCAGGCTGAGTTGAACATGAGACAACGTCGTTGGATGGATCTACTTAAGGATTATGACTGTGTGATCAAGTACCATCCAGGTTCTGCGAATCTCACAGCCGATGCTCTTAGTCGCAAGGTGAGAGCCTCTGCACTTCAGACCAATGCTATGTCTAGTGCTGTCCAGGATTGTTGTTCGTTGGGGTTTAAGTTCAAACATCGGAAAGGTATGGAGAGCATTCGTGTTGCTACCATTTTATCTGAGCCAACTTTGTTAACTCGGATTCGAGATGCTCAGATGTCTGATCTCAAGACTCAGAGATTAGCTCGGTTGGTTGGTGGAGATAGCAATTTCCATTATCAGACTAATGGTCTTCTGTGTTTGTCTAATCGGGTTGTAGTACCAGAGGATGATACTTTGAGGGAAGAGATCTTGTCTCAGGCTCATCGAAGCAAGTTGAGTGTTCATCCGGGAAGCAACAAGATATATAAAGATTTGAGGACACGATTTTGGTGGAAAGGGATGAAGCGCAGCATTTATCAGTTTGTCTCCAAGTGTCTAGTTTGTCAGCAGGTTAAGGCAGAGCACCGTCGACCGGGAGGATTATTGTTGAACTTACCTATTCCTGAATGGAAGTGGGAGCATATCACGATGGACTTCATTACTCACTTGCCATTGTCTTCGAGGAACAGTGATGCTATTTGGGTAGTGGTGGATCGACTCACCAAGTCTGCTCATTTTCTGCCATATAACCGTGATTTCACTTTCGATCGTATGGCTCGATTGTATATTCAAGAGATTGTACGTTTGCATGGAGTGCCAGTCAGTATTGTTAGTGACAGAGATCCTCGTTTTACCTCACGATTTTGGGGTAGTTTCCAGTCAGCATTGGGTACTTCAATAAGTTTGAGTACTGCTTATCATCCAGAGACCGACGGTCAGTCAGAGAGGACTATCCGTACACTTGAGGATATGTTGCGAGCTTGTGTTATGGATTTCGGAACCGCTTGGCAGGATCATTTGCCTTTGATTGAGTTCGCGTACAACAACAGCTATCATCGTAGTATTGGTATGGCACCATTTGAGGCGTTGTATGGACGACGTTGTCGTACTCCGTTATTCTGGGACGAAGTTGGGGAACGACATGTTGAGGGACCGGAGTTAGTCCAGCAGGCTATTGATAAGGTTGCAGTAATCAAGAAGCGGATTAAGACTGCTCAGGATCGACAGGCTAGTTATGCGAACACCAAGCGTCGACCTCTTCAATTTCAACCAGGTGAGAAAGTGTTTCTCCGAGTTTCGCCTTTTCGCAGGATTTTGAGATTTGGTCTCAAGGGTAAGCTATCTCCAAGATTTATTGGTCCCTTTGAGATATTGGAAAGCGTGGGAGATTTGGCTTACAGACTTGCATTGCCGCCGTACCTATCAAGTATTCATGATGTGTTCCACGTATCTTTGTTGAGACGATATGTAGCAGATGAGTCTCACATCTTACATCCCTCTGAAGTTCAACTTAATTCGGATTTGTCTTACGTGGAACGACCAGTTCATATTCTCGATCGCAAAGACAAGGTGTTGCGGAATAAGATCATTCCTCTTGTCTTAATTCAGTGGCAGCGCAGAGGCACTGAAGAAGCCACTTGGGAGTTAGAGAGCCGTATGCGTTCAGAGCATCCAGAGCTCTTTTGAGTTGTACTGTAGTTGTACTATGGATGTATGTGTGTTTTTCCGTTGTAAACCAAACATCGGTTGTATTCAACAGTATTTTAGCTGTTTTTCGATGCTGTGATTTCGTTTCGTTCTTCTTCTAGCCTGATTTCGAGGACGAAATCTTTTTAAGTGGGGGAGAATGTAGTAGCCCGAATCCTATTTATTTAAATAAACATGATTAAGTATCTTTAATTAAGTAAATCATGTGTAATTTGGCTTTAGAGTTTGTGTGAG
This sequence comes from Primulina eburnea, assembly GCF_022965805.1. NCBI lineage: Eukaryota > Viridiplantae > Streptophyta > Magnoliopsida > Lamiales > Gesneriaceae > Primulina > Primulina eburnea. The sequence continues at coordinate 26,837,092 of NC_133118.1, forward strand.
TAAGCCGAGGTGTAGCCAGAAAGGGAAGAGCAGCCCGGGAAGGGAAGATCAGCCCGGGAAGGGAAGAACAGCCCGGGAAGGGAAGAACAGCCCGGGAAGGGAAGATCAGCCCGGGAATAGTATTTGGTTGACACGCCTGCCGGACAGGTGTCAAGTGCATGGTAATTGTTGGAAACGTTCATGCATGTAAGGTGAGGTGTCTTTGTGCATGCTGCCTAGCGACAGATGTCCGGATGCATGGGATTTGGTTGACACGTTCATGCATGTAAGGTGAGGTGTCTTTGTGCATGCTGCCTAGCGACAGATGTCCGGATGCATGGGATTTGGTTGACACGTTCATGCAGACTGAGGTCTATAAATAGGCCATGGGATTTCTCATTGTGGAGGGGGTACTGTGTGTTTAAATGCAAGTTTTAGCTCTCTAGAGCAGCCCAGAAAGGGAAGAGCAGCCCGAGAAGGGAAGATCAGCCCGGGAAGGGAAGAGCAGCCAGGAAGGGAAGATCAGCCCGGGAAGGGAAGAGCAGCCAGGAAAGGGAAGAGCAGCCCGGGAAGGGAAGATCAGCCCGGGAAGGGAAGAGCAGCCCGGGACAGAGCAGCCGGGCATAGCCGACGGTCCGAGAAGGTCAGTCAGGGAGCTCAATATTGTCAGGGCTGACGACGGACTAGACCCGATTGATAGGATTTCCTGTGGACTAGGATTGCTTTACTAGAGGTACGAAAGTACTATCCGAGATATCCTGGTCGAGTATACATTCTTATATGTGTTGCATGATTATTTGCTGCATTGATATATGTCATATGATGCATGCTATTATGTCACGCTTATTGCTGCATGTTACATTTCATCTTGAGCCGTATCTCTTTCGAGATAGCCTTTATTGTTGAGCTGTATCTCTTTCGAGATAAGCTATATCTTGTGGGGCCGCTCATCCCTGTCTTGTGGACGCATGGACACCGAGAGTACACAGTGGCCGACGGGTCCGGAGGGCTTCGGTGATCCGGGACATTTTAGGTCCACGTCTGATCTTGTAGTGGATGCAGTGACCCAGAGGAGTACCGCGCGGCACTATCCACTTGGCGCCTCTAGACTGAGCATATTGAGATCTTTTGTGACTCCCGTTTCTTGACTACCCTGGTATCATATCATAGCATGTGCATTTCATATAGGCTTGTATACTCATGCTTTTGTACTGGGCGCTCTTATCGCTCACGTCCTCGGTTTTGTTTATCTTGGACACCCCATTCCCACGGGGCAGGCCTCAGGTTGGATGGCTCAGGAGGAGGATGATGAGGACGTTGAGTAGCCGGTTGGTTTAGTTCTTCAGTACTGTTTGTTTCGATATGGTTGTACCGCATATTTTTATTCTGAGTTATTCTGGACTTCATTTGGGTTGTATATCTATCGTTTGTTGACCATTTCCGCAATTTATCTCTGATTGTTATTAATTTAGTTAATTGCATGCTTAATTCTTGATTAGTAGGTGATTCTGGAACGGGTCACTACAGATTAAGATGAAGTTTGTATGTTTTGTGTGTGTGTGTGTGTGTATCATAAAAAACGAACCAAAATATTAGGAAAATGGAAAATCCAAGATGAATGTTTTTGCAGGTGTCTTGTAAGACGGTCTCACGAATCTTAATCTGTGAGACGGGTCAATCCTACCGATATTCACAATAAAAAGTAATATTTTTTCATGAGTAGGTCTCTTGTGAGATGGTCTCACGAATCTTTTTCTGTGAGACGGATCAACCCTACCGATATTCATAATAAAAAGTAATACTCTTAGCATAAAAAGTAATATTTTTTCATGGACTGAAATCTAAATAAGAGATCTGTCTCACAAAATACGACTCGTGAGACCACCTCACACAAGTTTTTGTTTTTTTAATGGATGACCTAAATAAGATATATGTCTCACAAAATATAATCCGTGAAACCGTCTTACAAAAATTTTTGTCTTTTGGCAAGTAGGATAATTTTAAAAAATCCCTAATTTTAATGACATGTGGGGAAAGTATGTCAAACAACCAATTTTCCCAAAACCGCAAAAATTTAAAATTTAGCGGACTAAAATTTATCTCTGATAACTCAGTGGACTAAAATCGTAATTGAGTCAATATATAGGACCGGAAAAATAATTTTCTCGTTTTCCTCTCATTTTGAAATATTTAGCGTCATTCTAGTTTAATTTATTTTCTTTATTTTTACTTTCATGAATTTTAATACGTGTAACATCATCTGTATTTGTATAATGTGAGCCACGTAGAAGATAATCAGTGTCAAATACGCAATATTCGTTGTATTTAGTGATTTGAAAAAAAAAAACAAAAAAAGAATCCAAATGACTGAATGAAAATCAAACTCTATATGAGTTATATATCGAAATCTAATTTTCTTGACCCAACTTTTTAAACAACCGAGGCAACATACCTATCGGAAACTATATAATTCAGTTTTCAATAATTTGTTTGCCACACATTGTTTGTGCCTAAAATGGCTCACAACCTCTCGAACCATTAGTTATTTCATTATTTCATACAACGACTACAAAATTACAACACAACAAGCAAACACCGTTGAAGGGATTAGAGATTTTTGGATCTTGCAATATAAAATCATGTCGGATTCGATAACCTATGGATCCACGAAAATTGATCAGGTCTAAAATATTTTAAAAAATTTCCATTCATTAATAATTCTTCCTATATATATAGACCTCATCTCAAATGCCAAAAGGACATGCTCGTGTCTCGTGATTCTGAATTGCATGGCAGCAAGAATGGCAGCAAGAGGAAGGATTATCGTAGCTGCAACGTTCATTTCTTGTGCATTAGTCCTCCCTCTGCTGGCCTCAGCATTCGAACCAAGCGAATCGGGACTACGGTTCCCGTTACTTGATTTCATCAACTCACCATTCAAAAATATTGAAGGTGTTCATGAAACCGAAGATCCACCTAAGGACGACGAGGATGGTTCCCAGAGTTCCGAGGTACCTGAAAACGAGATGTCCTACGAAAGACCTTCGAAAGGCGAGGAGGAAGAGTCGGTAGAGAAGGCGAAGATCGAGCAGACAGAGGAAGGAAATGGGATTGTAGGCCAACCAGAAGCGAAACCTGTTGAAAATGAAGGTCAAGGACGTGGAGGTGAAGCCAAACCAGGGGAGGGTAATGGCGAAGCAGCAGCGCCTGTCGGAAATGCGAAAGAGGGTTTGATGGAAGGGTTCTATGAGAAAGATTGCCCACAAGCGGAGCAGATTGTGAACGAGGTGTTGATGAAGAATCTGAAGAAAGATGCAACTCTTGCTCCAGCCATTGTTCGTCTCTTTTCGCATGATTGTTTAGTCAAGGTAATTTATTACATCCTTAGAGACTAAATATTTCAAAATTTTCAAAACTCGTTGTGATATTTTTGTCCATTTTACGTCGGCACAAATGGAAAATGACTAACAAAAATTATTTTAATTTAAAACTATATAATTTTTAGTTTATGAACATCTCATTTTCTTGATTGTACCTATGTCTTAACGCGCATGCAAGTTTCTTGGTGTAATTTTATTACATGCTTGCAGGGGTGTGATGCTTCAATCCTGCTAGACGAGACACCCTCAGGCGAGGATGTGGAGAAGAAAGCAACCCAAAATGGCAAGTTCGTCCGCGGCTTTGACATGATCGACGAAATGAAAGAACGCCTCGAAGCTGAATGCCCAGGCATCGTCTCCTGCGCCGACATAATCGCATTTGCCAATCGAGACTCCCTCGTCTACACGGGCCTCCCCACCTACAAAGTAGCCGCAGGCCGCCGAGACGGCCTATCGTCCCTCGCCGTAAACGCCAAAAACAACTTGCCAGTCCCCGACACTCCCATCCAAGAAATGATCGATATGTTCAAGAGAAAAGGTCTGACCTTAGAAGACCTGGTCGTGCTAGTCGGTGCACATTCCATCGGCACCGCACACTGCGGCGTTGTCAGAGGCAGACTGTTCGACAGGAACAAGAGTAAGGAAATGAACCCGAACTACGCCGAGCAGATGCGGTTCATGTGCGAGAGGGATGACAACACGCTGCCCTTCGATTCGGTCACGCATAACAAAATGGATGCGCAGATATACAACCAGTTCTTGGACAAGAGAGCGTTGCTCGAATCGGATAATGCGCTGGCCAAAGACCCGCATGGGAACGATATAATGAAGAAAATGGCAAGCGATCAGGCGGCCTGGTTTCAGAAATTCATCAGGGCTACTGTTAAAATGGGAGAGATCGAAGTGCTGACTGGAAATCAGGGAGAAATCAGGAAACAGTGTAGGGTTGTCAATTGAGAATTGGATCGATTCAACTTTGATTTTGGATATGATTAATTCTTGATTTGATCGTTTGAACATGATATACTTACATAATTATTAATGGAAAATTGAGTGGAATTAAGGTTATAATTATATTTTTTATATTAAAATATGTAATTAATAATGCAATTTTAAAAATTACAATTTTATTTTTTATTATAAATATATATTATGAGAATAAAATGACGTCTTTTTTATTACTTTTTTTTATAATTTTTTCAACTCTTTTTTATAAAAATGGTAATAAAAATTTAATTTTTTTGTTATAAATATGTGATTTCGAACCAACAATAAAAAACGACATTACATGTAATTTTTTTAAAATATTATAGTTCTTTTTAAAAAAAATTACTTTCTCTTTTTTTTATTTTGTTAATTTTTTATTTCGAAGTTAAAATTTTACTAATCACATATTTGTAACAAAAATAAAATTAACGTCTAAATACAATATATATATATATATATATATATATATATATATTAGGGATTTAAGAAATAATCAAATTAAAAAAATTTACAAAAATATAAAAAGTTTGAACATATCGAACAATTGAACTTAATACCAAAAAATTGACATGATATAAAAAGAAAATTATCTTGAATAATTTTTTCTTATTTGAACACTTAGTTTTTTTTCACATTTTTTTTTTGGAAAATTTGATTATTTCTTAAATATCTAAGAAAGGAAAAAATATTTTTTGTATTTAAAATTTTGAAAATGAATGAGAAAAATTAACAATACGAACAAAGGAAAAATAGTTTTTTTTAAAATAATTAGAATATAAAAAAGCCAACAAGATTATTATTTTTGCTACAAATATGTGATTAATAAAATTTAAATTTGAAAATAAAAAATTAACAAGATAAAAAAAAGAAAATAGTTTTTTTAAAAAGAACTATAATATTAAAAAAAATTGAATGGATCATCGTTTTTCTTGTTCGTTTGGAATCACATATTTGTAACAAAAAAAAATTAAATTTTTATTAACATTTTTTTAAAAAAAGAGTTGAAAACATTATACAAAAAAAAATAATAAGAGAGACATCATTTTACTTCCATAATATATATTTGTAACCAAAAAAAATTGTAACTTTAAATTGGAATATTATTCACATATTTTAATATAAAAAATATAATTTTGTATTTGAAATAATTAAAGTATAAAAATACCAATTTTAAAAATAATAATAATTTTTTTTAATATACATCTCCCTCTTCTGTGGGTAACCCATAGCAGAGGATCTTGATCCTTAACTTTATATGTTTTTCAATTTCTTGGCTGTTTCCAACCAAAGAAGTCATTACTATTTTGGTACATAGAAATGGGTTGTGATTAAATACTCATGAAAACAATCTTTTTGTACACGTGTAATTGATTGGCCATGAACATCTAATCCAAATATATATGTCGACTTTACTTTCCGTTCTACCTGGAGAAAAATCTCTATTTTAATGTAATAGTCCGAAAATCAAGTTAACCAAGTAAATCGATCATGTGCGTTCGTCCAAGAAAGTGTTGATATAAGAAATCGAATTCATGACTATTGATCAAATACTTATCCAAGCCTTTTTCTAATTATTTCTAAACATTTTGACATAGTTTGGTACACATGATAAGATAAACATGTGATATATAATATAAGGATAAGTTAAGGATAAATAAGATGTATGATATTATATTTAATGTTTGGTATGATTTTAATAAGAGTGATTAAATTTATATATTAGATTGTAATGACAAAATTAACCTTATCATAATAAATTTTATAATTTCAAAGTTGTTGCTTGAGTTCATATTTTTATCTGTATATGTGCTGATAGTACTTGCATGATTTATTTATTTTTACCTAATTTTATATATTATATAATATGATAATTGAACCCTTGATTTTTTGAGTCAAGTCAAATATCAATTTTTAAGGTTAACCGAGTGATAATAATAATTTTATTGAGATTTATAAAAATTATTTATATAATTATCTCGAAATCATTTATATATTATCATATTATATAATATATAAAAATATATAAAATATTTATTTGATTTTAATTTTTACCTACTAGCATAGATTTATAAAAAATCATTTATAAATTGAGGGTAATTAAGTCATTTATAGTGTATTTTATCATTTGATTAAAATTATCACACCTTCTATTAGGGATATTTTATCCTTCTAAAAAATTATTTATCAAGTTCTTATGGTATTATTATGAGCTTTTTAAAAAGGTACCAAACATGGGATAAGGGGATCATTTATCAATCCCTCTCTTATCTCATATACCAAACTATGCCAGAGTACATTAGACTATCAATTATTTTTATGATAGGTGTTAAATATGAATAAAATGCCAAAATTTGTAAACAATATATCGAATTTAAAAGGATAAAAATGAAACAAATAGAAACTATAGGGGTGACTTTAATTTGTTCATGGGTGAAAATTCGGGGCAATTTGGAATTTTGACGTTTCTATAAACCTTGGCAAGACAACAATTGCCTTCGAAATTGGAATAATCGAAAATCGTAACTATTTTTCAAAACCTGAAATTGGCAGTTCGATTATTTATATATTAACCACAGTTTAAAAACCGGACCAAGGGTTGAATCGGAAAATCTGTAAATCATATGAAAAAATTGATTTGATATTTCAATTAATTAACTATGTTATTTGATCCCAAAAAAAACCCAAAAACCGTTAAAACCAATTGCCTAAATTTTATAGAGCATCGGGTTATTTTTTTACTAAAATTTTTTTGGGTAATCATCAAGGTGTTTGCACAAAATTTGGTGTTGCGGGCGTGCCAGGTGCGAAGTGCACCAATTTGCGTAAAAACAACGAAAATCTAACTTCTAAAAACTTGACGATTATGGATACTAAATTCGACCGTCGGTTCTAATCTCCTAAAATGACTACGACGCCAAAATAAAAAAAACTACTGGAATTTGGGGAATAAACTCCTGACATCATTTATATTTTCAACAAACAGTAGGAATTTACAAAATATGGAAATATAACACAAATAATTGCTGAAATCTAGAACTAGAAGACGCTAGAAATGTACTGGAAATACTTGAAAACTAGTGCAATGAAAGATTGAATTTTGCAGAGAGTATTTGCAGATTTTGTCTGTGTAGTTGAGTTGTGTGTGTCCTGTCGTCTGTGTGCGGATCTCTTTTTCTTCCCAGCGTGCTGTGCCGTTTCTCTCCACTCCCCCATGATCTCCTCCTATTCGCTCCACGATCTTCTCCTTTTTCCACGATCTTTTTGACTTATCTGAATTAATTTGAATCGATGAAAATTTGTCCGCCACATTTGATGGGCTTGTAATTTAATTTGACTTGTAATTTAATTGGGCTTCCATAATTAATTATTTTTAGCTCAAACAATTGCCCCCCGCAAGCATTGGCCCGTGGGCCAAAATGCTTGTATGTAAGTCAATTCCGTTTTGTTTATTTGAGGCGGCTCGCAAGCTTTTATCGTGAAGTGGGCTAGCAACTTTGGGCCGAGCCCATTCTCCTTTGGATGTCTTCACAGCCCATTCCTTCTCAAATTCAAATCCCCAATTTTGGCCCTTTCTCTTCTTCCCGCTTCGGCGATTTGCTATTCGCTCCCTGCTGCTCTGAAATTCCTCCTGCTCGTTCTCGTCGCCAACGCCCTTCAATTTTCTCTGCCGCCACTCAGTCGGCTTGCTCTCATCGCTGGTGTTGAAGACGCCGCTTTGTTCGATTGCTACACTGAGGCGTTTCTCATTCGAGTTCTTCGCCAAATCGCTCCCCGCTGCTGTCTCTTGAGGACCAAGTCGAAGTTTCTGTACTCGCCACTAGCTTCATCGTTGCCCGAGGACCAAGATCCTATATCGGCGCTCCTTTCTACCTTTAATGTTGCGGGTGCCTCCTCTGCCCCTGCCACCGTTGCTGTCACGCTGCCAGTGGCGTTCACCGGCTCTAATATTGGCCTCAATTCGTTCGCCGTCTTCTCTGGGTCATCTACGGACGGTGTCAATTGGGTAAGAGGCAAGACCGGCACCATTAGTGATGAGCCAACCAAGGGCAAAACTAGTAGCGATCCGGTAAGGCCCACAGGTTTCAAAGAGTCGTACATTCCGAAGTATAAACCACGGTACACAATAATACCAACACATGAGATGTTGAATCCACGGTAAAGACCAGCAATACCATCAGATTTCAAGGTCTTTCTATAGACATCTACCAAACCGTTGAATTGCCTCTCGCCTTCTCCTTGGCACGCCCAGTGGGACCGCACTATGCCGCCAAGAAGAAAAGAAAACGTCAGTCAGGAGAGCGGGGAGTCTCTGGCTAATCAAGAGGGAACGTCTCAGGTTCCACAGCCAGAGCAACCTACTGTCGAACCACAGGCTGAAGAAGTAGATCTGCTGCAGATTCCTATTACATATGATCAAGTTTCAGACAGAGTGGTGGAAGAGTTGACCGCCATAAAGATTGAAGAGATCTCAGTGGCATTATCTAAAGCCATGTCTGATTGTTTAAAGACTCTACTGAGTAAACCGAACCAGTCTACCCGAGGGGAGCAAAATATCACTGTCAAAGAGACTGGTCAGGGAACCAAGTCCATGAGTTCGACCAGGGAGTTGGAAACTCAAGGGCTGGCGATCCTCGCCGCCCGGAGTTTACTCTCCCAAATCAACCAGAAAAAAGGTATACACCACCTCACAAGAGAGAAGAAAGCATAGGAGGAAGGGCTCACCCATATCCACGTGCTCGTGGAGTGGGGAGCTCGAAACAACCAGGTAGTCAAGTGTACAGCGTGACCAATCCTCTATACCAACCGGGAGTGTATGAAGATATGTCACACATGGATTATCAAGGAGTAGATGTGGGCTTCCCAGGAGGTAATTTTGGTCTAAATGCAGGGTTCCAGGCTCGGGGGGCAAATTACTACCATCAACAACTCCCCGCTCGGAACATGCACGGGATTGATCCAGAAATGGTGAGAGAAGCTGTTCAAGAGTTATATGGGCCGGCCTTGAAACAAATTGGCCGCCCAGAGTTCCACAAACCCTATCCAGACTACATTGACGTGAATAACCCGTACCCAAGGGGTTATAGAGTTCATGATTTCAGTTTGTTCTACGGGGAAGATGCCAGTCCAGCATGGAACACATAGCCAGATTCACCATTCAATGCGGGGAGTTAGCCAACTTGGAGAACTTCAACAATCTAAAGTTGCGGTTATTCCCAAATTCCCTCACTGGAACCACATTCGCTTGGTATGCCTCACTCCCCAGAAATTCCGTGATGAGTTGGAAAGAAATGGAAAGACAATTCCACATTCAATTCTACAGAACAGAACCAGAAGTGTGCATTGCCGACTTATCGAGAGTCACTCAAAAGAAAGGAGAGTCCGTGGAATATTTTATCGACAGATTCAAAAAGATGAAGAATAGATGCAAGGTGTTCTTACCGGAGACAGAGTTCGTGAAAATGGCACAAAAAGGGCTGGATTTTGAACTAAGGAAGAAATTCCAGGGAATGGAGTTCAGGGATTTCTTCGAGCTAGCCGCCAAAGTGGCTGAATACGAAGAACTCTTGCGGGAAGAGTCGTACAAGAAGAAAACTACTATGGGGTCTTATTAACAGGAGGTGGAAGAGGTGGCATTGGCAGAGATGAAATCGGCCGGGTCTTGCACAGTTCCGCTGCTAAAAAAGAAGCCGACAGAGAAGAACAACTCCCAACTCCCCAAAGACATGCAGTATACATTCGATGTATCAAAGACCGAAGAAGTTTTCGACTTCTTGGTGAAAGAAAAGTTCATCACATTCCCGCCTGATCACAAGATGCCACCTACAGAAGAGCTGAAGGGACGAGAGTATTGTAAATACCACAACTCCTATAATCATGCCACCAAATCTTGTTGGGCGTTCAAGAACATTTTGCAAGATAGAATTAACAAGGGAGTCGTGAAATTCCCCAACAAACAAGAGTCTATGGCGGTGGATGATGATCTTTTTCCCCCGGTAGCTTTGGTTAATGTGAATGTGACAGATTTGAGGGATCTTCTCAATGAGAAAAGAAGCCGATCCTTTGCAGTGAAAGACCGGGTAATCAAGAAATACTGGATTCCAAAGGGTCAAATGTTTGAAGCACCTGGAAGGCATAATGCCGATCGAATGCGCACAATTCAACCACGTTTCCCAGAAATGTTGGTGAATCCGCGGCCTTTAGGCCGAGGAATCAACATTTCCTTGAAAGACCAGTAGTGGAGAAACAATGGTTTAGAGGGGAGTCATCTTGCAATCATCGTCAAAGGTATTCGGACGGGAGAAATGCATACGCATTTGAGTCACGAAAGGTGGAAACTAGAAAATTATCAGCTGATCAAGGCAGAGAACGGCGTTCATACGAAATCACAAAAGGAAAAATAATTGAGAACAGTGGAGTAAAGCCGAGATACGTTCTTCCAGTCAGAGGGGAGTTCCGTGAGTTTTGGAGGGTGGCCCAACATAAAAAGTTCCCTAGGCCACCGACTAGGACACAAAAGAGACGACTTTTGAGAGAAAGAGCGGTGGCAAGAAGAGAGGAGTCCGCTAAGTTGAAAAATGAATCCACAATTGATGTTCCAGTTTCCAGGGAGCCAGTGGGAAGTAAGTCCAAGTTTGGAAGATCCGCTACTGAGGATAAGTTTGTTGAAGATTATGATGATTTGTTAAGCGAAGAAGATGATCAAGCAAGAAAAACAATCAATTTTTGTATTGGAAAATTTCACATCACTGTGGATTGTGCCACAGGAGTGGTGATACTACCCGAGAGGTTTAAAATGATGGAAGAAGAGAATGGGGAGTTGATGCCCCAAGGATCAGTCAAAAAGAAAGAGCATGCAAATAAACTCCCTGAAGGGAGCTCAAGAGTGATTATCAAAGAGGATCACCCGAATAAGCCCAAACAAGTGATACTTGAAAAGCCTACACCGGCCATGACCAAGCACATAAGGCCGTTGTACATCAAAGCCCACTTGAATGGAAAGCCAGTGTCCAGGGTGTTGATTGACAATGGTTCAGCTGTGAATGTTCTTCCGGTAAGAATGTTGAAAAGTCTGGGCAAAAATGAGGAAGACTTGATTCCTTCAGAAGTTTCGGTTGCTGCATTTACAGGCGAAACTACCAAGACCATTGGGGTACTCCCCGCTGATGTTACTGTGGGGAGTATGTCATCTTTATGTGCATTCTTCGTGGTAAACTCCTCCGCCAACTTCCAAGCGTTGTTAGGCAGAGATTGGATCCATGCAAACCAGTGCATACCATCCTCAATGCACCAGCTGTTGTTATTTTGGAAAGGGGATGACGTGGAGGTCGTGGAAGCGGATGGACAGCCGTTCCAAACAAGTGCAAGTGCAGTAGAAGCCAGATATTAAAATGGGGATTTTGGGCCCATCAAAATCCGTAGCAATAGCAAGAAAGAAAATCCACTGTACATGCAAACACCAACTCCAAGCTCCGTGTTGGAAAGAATCCTCAAACCTACTGTTATCGTGCCGTCTAGGCCGATAATTCAGCCACTGATTGAGGAGATTGATGATTGATTCGAATCAAAAAGAAAAGGAGGTAGCTGCAACCTCTATATGGAAGGCACATGTGCAGCGAGTACTGGACAAACTAAGGGAAGAGGAAGCATGGGACACTTATGGAACTGAAGTTGTCCAAGAAGAAGAATACGAAGATGATGAGCTTCAAGTCGATGAGTTGTTGATGGCGTCATCTCAAATGGAAGATGGCCAACACGAAGTTCAAGACCCATTGGAAGAGATTAACTTGGGGGAGCTTGAGAATCCAAAAGTGGTATATGTGAGTAAGCTACTGGAAGAGCAGTTGAAGCAAGACTTGATCAGCATGTTGAAGGAATACAAAGATTATTTTGCATGGAGTTATGATGACATGCCAAGGTTGGACCGAAAATTGGTCGAACACCGACTTCCACTCAAAGAAGGTTTCAAACCATTTCAACAGCCATCTCGTCGCATGTCAAAAGAAGTTGAATTGAAAGTAAAAGAGGAAGTGGAGAAGTTGTTAAAGGCCAAGTTTATAAAGCCAATCCGATATACCGAATGGCTTTCAAACATTGTGCCAGTAATGAAAAAGAATGGCAAGGTCAGAATATGCATCGACTTCCGAGACTTGAACTGTGCAACTCCCAAGGATGTGTATGTAATGCCGATACCTGATATGTTGATTGATTCAGTGGCTAGACATGAGATGTTATCTTTCATGGATGGATTCTCTGGCTACAACAAGATCAAAATAGCAGAAAGTGACACTCACAAAACTGCATTCAGATGCCCAGGAGCTGTTGGTACATTTGAATGGCTTGTTATGCCATTCGGGCTAAAGAACGCAGGGGCCACGTACCAAAGAGCTATGAACTCGATCTTTCATGACATGATAGGGCATCACATTGAAGTATATATAGATGATATCGTTGTGAAGTCCAAACAAGCTGCTGATCACATTGAACACTTGAGGAAAAGCTTCCAAAGAATGAGGCAACATGAGTTGAAGTTAAATCCATTGAAATGTGCCTTTGGTGTGAAAGCAGGGAACTTTCTGGGATTTCTTGTACATCAGAGGGGAGTTGAAGTGGATAAGAACAAAGCCAAAGCTATTATGGAAGCAAATCCACCTAGAAACAAGAAAGAGTTGCAACGCTTCCTTGGGCAAGTGAATTACTTGAGGCGTTTTATTTCTAACCTTGCAGGGAAGACAAAGGAGTTTTCACAGCTGTTGAAGCTCAAAGACAGCGGGGAGTTCAAATGGGAAGAGTCGCATCAGAGGGCTTTTGATCTGATCAAGAGATATTTATCTAATCCACCTGTGCTTATGCCTCCCAGGTATGGAATGCCCCTTAAATTATACATCTCTGATGCTCATGAATCAATTGGGTGTCTACTAGTTCAAAATAATCATGAAGGAAATGAACAAGCCATCTATTATTTGAGTAGATTCCTTACTCCAGTAGAGTTGAAATACTCTGCGATTGAAAAGCTATGCTTAACACAGTATTATGCATGTACTAAGTTAAGACATTATTTGATTCAATCAAGAGTGTTTGTGGTGGCTAAAACCGATTTGATTAAATACATGCTTAATAGACCCATTCTCTCTGGGCGGATTGGTAAATGGTCTTTGGCATTGGCCGAGTTTACATTGACCTATTACCCCCAAAAGTCAATAAAAAGCCAAGCTATCGCCGATTTTTTAGCTGATCACCCTTCACTTGATGAGTTTATTGGAGAACAGGTTGGGTTTCCAGTTTGTGGAGTGAGAGTTCAACCCTGGGAGTTGAAGTTCGATGGATCAAGTACAGAAACAGCAGCTGGAGCTGGTATTGTGATCACCTCCCCAAGGGGTGTGAAAACCGCTCTATCCTTTAATTTGGATTTCCCATGCACCAACAATCAAGCAGAATACGAAGCATTGGTCATTGGATTGGAAATTCTGAAAGATCTAGGGGCAAGAGAATTATTGATATCAGGGGATTCTCAGCTGGTACTCAAACAGCTGTCAGGGGAGTTCAAATGCACAAGTTTGTCCTTGGCACCTTACTATACCGCCGCATCCCAACTTCTAGATGATTTCGAAGAAGTGTCATTAGTCCACGTCCCAAGACAAGAAAATTGGGAGGCGGACGAGTTGGCACAGGTTGTTTCGGGATTGAAGATGTCTCCAGAACTCACTCACAGACTAGTGTTGATTCAGAAGAAAAACCACCCTTCAATTCAGCAAAGAGGGATTCAGGTAGACACGCTCAACTTGGATGTAAACTTAGCTGGGGACTGGAGGGATGACATGAAAATGGTGCTAGAATCAACCGGGAAAGATATTCCACATGGTTTAAAAATGAGAGCTCTTAATTACGTTTTAGTGGAGGGTGATTTGTACAGGAAAGGGTTAGATGGTCTGCTCCTCAGATGCATAGGCTTCCCAGAGGCTTTGGAGATCATGAAGCAAGTCCATGAGGGAGTGTGTGGAGCCCATCAATCTGGAATAAAGATGAGATGGTTGATAAGGAGGTATGGCTACTATTGGCCATCCATCCTGAAAGATTGCATCAAATATGCTAGGGGATGCCAGCCATGTCAGAGACAGGGGAACATCCAAAGAATTCCGGCGGATGAACTTCACAGCGTTGTCAAACCATGGCCATTCAAAGGCTGGGCCATGGACTTAATAGGGAAAATCTACCCTTCATCATCTAAAGGCCACTCGTTCATCCTTGTGGCTACAGATTTTTTCACTAAATGGGTAGAAGCAGTGCCTTTGAAGAAAGCGGAGCAAGGGGATGTCATTAACTTTATGAAAGAGAATATTATTCATAGATTTGGAATTCCGGAGTCATTGACCACGGATCAGGGAACTATGTTCGCTGGCTCAGATATGAGGGAGTTTGCAGAAGACTATGGAATTAAATTGATAAACTCATCCCCTCATTACCCACAGTCCAACGGGCAAGCCGAAGCGTCGAATAAAGTATTGATAAAGATTCTACAAAAGATGATGGAAGAGAATCCTAGGGATTGGCCAAGGCTATTATCAGAAACTTTGTGGGCATACAGGACATCCAAGAGGACTGCCACTGGAGTGAGCCCTTTTTCCCTTACCTTTGGCCATGATGCAGTGCTCCCATTGGAGATTATGGTACCATCAATGCGAGTGACAAAGCAAAATGAACTTTCCCTTGAGCATTATAACGAAGCAATGATCATGGAGCTAGAAGAACTAGATGAGCTGAGAATCCAAGCGTACAATGCTTTGCTGTTACAAAAACAAAAAGTGGCGAGAATCTACAACAAAAGAGTTAACAAGAAAAGTTTCCATGAAGGAGAAATAGTGTGGAAGACCATACTACCACTAGGAACAAAGGATAGGGAGCTGGGCAAATGGTCTCCCAACTGGGAGGGACCATTCAAGGTACATAAGGTATTAAACGGAAATGCATATTGGCTATCAAGCATAGATGGCCATCCACACAAAAGATGCATAAACGGCAAGTATCTCAAGCCGTATTTTCCAAGTATGAGGGAATAAGTAGGAAGAGCTTGTGAGTAAAGCAATCACGAAGGCTAATCTTCAGTGGGGAGTTGGCATTCTTCTGTGGGGAGTTGGCCTTCGGGGCCACTTGTGTATATATTAAGTTCCTGATTTCAAGGTGTCATGTGATGTAGGCCTTAGGGCCACTGAAATAAATATATTTTGTTTATGATTCAACAATAAAATCGGTCGGGGAGAGTGGGACAGTAAGCCACTTTCATTCATTATGTTGAAGGTCCATTATTTCACTAGGGAGTCGGCCTTATGGCCACTTATTTCCAATGTTTTTATGGTACCAAAAATCATGGTGGAATAGACCGTTCTGCCATTATAAATTGATTGTTTGCATGTGCAGTGACAGATTCATGAAGTAGGCCTTGAGGCCACTTAGAATGTGGGAGGAAAGGCACACAGCTAGCGGGGAGTTGAGCTCACCGATCGGAAAAGCAAGTAATAAAGAAAGAACAGAAGAGAACAAGGGAGTCCGGAACTTACACACAGGCTGGTGTTGATTCAAAAGAGAAACCACCCTTCAATTCAGCAAAGAGGGATTCAGGTAGATACGCTCAACTTGGATATAAACTTAGCTGGTGACTGGAGAGATGACATAAAACAGGTGCTAGAATCAACCGGGAGAGATATTCCACATGGTTTAAAATGGAGAGCTCTTAATTACGTTTTAGTGGAGGACGATTTGTACAGGAAAGGGCTAGATGGTCTGCTTCTCAGATGCATAGGCTTCCCAGAGGCTTTGGAGATCATGAAGCAAGTTCATGAGGGAGTGTGTGGAGCGCATCAATCTGGAATAAAGATGAGATGGTTGATAAGGAGGTATGGCTACTATTGGCCATCCATCCTGAAAGATTGCATCAAATATGCTAAGGGATGCCAGCCATGTCAGAGACACGGGAACATCCAAAGAATTCCAGCGGATGAACTTCACAGCGTTGTCAAACCATGGCCATTCAAAGGCTGGGCCATGGACTTAATAGGGAAAATCTACCCTTCATCATCTAAAGGCCACTAATTCATCCTTGTGGCCACAGATTTTTTCACCAAATGGGTAGAAGCAGTGCCCTTGAAGAAAGCGGAGCAAGGGGATGTTATTAACTTTGTGAAAGAGAATATTATTCATAGATTTGGAATTCCAGAGTCATTGACCACAGATCAGGGAACTATGTTCACTGGCTCAGATATGAGGGAGTTTGCAGAAGACTATGGAATTAAATTGATAAACTCATCCCCTCATTACCCACAGTCCAACGGGCAAGCCGAAGCGTCAAATAAAGTGTTGATAAAGATTCTACAAAAGATGATGGAAGAGAATCCTAGGGATTGGCCAAGGCTATTATCAGAAACTTTGTGGGCATACAGGACATCCAAGAGGACTGCCACTGGAGTGAGCCCTTTTTCCCTTACCTTTGGCCATGATGCAGTGCTCCCATTGGAGATTATGGTGCCATCAATGCGAGTGGCAAAGCAAAATGAACTTTCCCTTGAGCATTATAATGAAGCAATGATCATGGAACTAGAAGAACTAGATGAGTTGAGAATCCAAGCGTACAATGCTTTGCTGTTACAGAAACAGAAAGTGGCAAGAATCTACAACAAAAGAGTTAACAAGAAAAGTTTCCATGAAGGAGAAATAGTGTGGAAGACCATACTACCACTAGGGACAAAGGATAGGGAGCTGGGCAAATGGTCTCCCAACTTGGAGGGACCATTCAAGGTATATAAGGTGTTAGACGGAAATGCATATTGGCTATCAAGCATAGATAGCCATCCACACAAAAGATGCATAAACGGCAAGTATCTCAAGCCCTATTTTCCGAGTATGAGGGAAGAAGTAGGAAGAGCTTGCGAGTAAAGCAATCACAAAGGCTAATCTTCAGTGGGGAGTTGGCATTTTTCAGTGGGGAGTTGGCCTTCGGGGCCACTTGTGTATATATTAAGTTCTTGATTTCAAGGTGTCATGTGATGTAGGCCTTAGGGCCACTTAAATAAATATATTTTGTTTAAGATTCAACAATAAAATCGATCGGGGAGAGTGGGACAGTAAGCCACTTTCATTCTTTATGTTGAAGGTCCATTATTTCACTAGGGAGTCGGCCTTATGGCCACTTATTTCCAATTTTTTTTATGGTCAGTCCATTGACTGTGAATCTGTCCCTGTCGCCATCCCTATTGGGGCAGCAGACACCAGGTATGTTGTGTATTTGCTTATGAAATAGAGTATGCGCATGCTTTTGCTTACTCCCTTATTGGTATCCAGGTTGCCAGCTGCACCGTCATCTCTACCTCAGACTGCTCCTAGTAAGCCGACTCTATCCTCAGGAGTAGTTATTCCATCTATGCCCGCTGTTATTTCAACCTCTATCCTCACTTCAGTAATGGCTACTCCATTGGTTCATCCTACCGCATCGACACCATCTGGTACGTCTTTGGCTTGTAGTCTTAAATGTTTGCACAAGTGTGTGAGTCATCAATACATTTCTTGTAGGTGCACCCGCTATTACTCAACTTTCACCAAGTCCTGGGGCCCTTTACCATCACGCGGTTACTGCTAAGCCTAGGTACTAGCTGTTTCTTACTCTAGGTCGTCTGATTTCCTCTTGTACGGTAGTGCCCTTATCTGTATGTTATTCGGATTGCAGGACTAATGCTGCCGATTTCCTTGCTTCTGCCACCATTGGCCCTATCCGGCACCCTTCCTATCCTAACAATCAATTTCCCCCACCAGTTCATCAGTTATTCTTTCCATTGCCTTCGTTACATTCCAGGGATTTACTGCTCTCTCGACCTTTATTACCTCATGGTGAGCCATCCCAATTCAAATCTTGGCCGAGGGTTCCTGACAGCTGGGTTGACTGGGTAGAATGCTTGGAACCCCACTTCGGGCAACAGTGGCGCCATCAGGGATTATGGCCCCTGATCTTAGTATCTAAGATGAAAATAGCCAGACAGTCCGTCCTGTTTGATTGTCTTCTTCGGTTCTGGTCCCCCTCTTGCAACGTCTTTATCTTTCCTTTCGGCCCATTGTCCATAACCCTCTATGACATATCCTTGCTCTTGGGGTTACCGGTAGCAGGGCCTGACTCCCCTTATTTCGTTGACGACCCTGCTGCTCCTGCTTTGGCCCATACTCGTTATTGTTATCCCTCTTATAGGGCTGTAGTTAAAGAGTGGTCTTCGTGCTCTGGTGTTCCTTCTGAGGTTGAGCACACCATGTTCCTCTGGGTGTTAATCTGCCATTACATTTTTTGCCCTTCTTCCGGCAAGCCTTCCTCCGAGTACTTACCATTAGCATGCTCTCTTAGCACCGGTAGGGTCTATAATTTAGCAGTCATGTTCCTGGGGTCTATATCTCGTGGTCTGAATCAATGTGTCCGCCACGATCCTATTTCTAAGCTGGGGGGAGTAGCCTGGTTTTTGCAGATATGG
Source organism: Primulina eburnea (assembly GCF_022965805.1). Taxonomy (NCBI): domain Eukaryota; kingdom Viridiplantae; phylum Streptophyta; class Magnoliopsida; order Lamiales; family Gesneriaceae; genus Primulina; species Primulina eburnea. The sequence goes on from NC_133118.1 coordinate 26,855,936, forward strand.
GCCTTCTCTTATTTCCCTGGTTTAATGGATTCTTCAGCCGGCTCCGCGGCCATGCTGTGTATCACTTCCTTGATGGAGAGTCGTTTGATCCTTTCAGCCCCCGAGCTGATGAAATATCTGCAGCACCAAAAGCTTAAGTTCATTAATCTGCCATCGTGACCCACTGTCTCCTGTCTAACACAGCCCTTGTGGGTTGAAGTTTATCCTGATTTCCACGGTCGCTCCCTTGACGATATTGCTGCCTTGTTGTTGACTCAGTACATTCATCAAAGGTTGTTGGTGGTAGATTGTTCTTCTACCCGTCCACCATACAACGACAAATCCATCTGGTCCTTCGAGTTTTACAATCCGTCTTTGTATGCGTATCAATTTTGGCTGTCACCGGCGATTCCTCAAGCTATTCTGTCCTTCCCAGTGGATCTGACCCATATAGCTTCGGAAGTTGCATCCAGAAGATTTTCTAAGGCCACTGTGCAGCTACTCTCCACTCTGCCACATAAATTCCTTGGTTCTATTGTGCAGCAAGAAAAAGGAACAACTGAACCATTCGCTACCTGGTGGAGATCTCTATATCTCGCCTTGATCCCTTCATTGATCCACCATCCTGGTATGGTATTGTCTGGTATCTATTTACTTGCGTTTGTATTCACATGGCTTATTTGTTACCAATACTTGTCATTTCTTTACTTTTTTGGTGTTTTACGCAGGTACTCGTAAGCGAGACTTGGCTTTCGGTGAGGAAAGTTCTGGGGCTCTCAATGTTCCGAAATTGGATATTCAGGGGAGTCTGAAAATCAATCAGGATCCGGTCAAAGTGCACCACAAATCTCAATCCTCCAAGACAAAGGTAGCTCCTAAGGTTGCTCCGGCAAAAAAGACTGCTCCTAAGCTTCAAACTGTGGATCGACGATACCCGACTCGCCGTTCGACTAGATTGATCACTAGCCGGAGTAATACTCTTGATGATCCAATTGTCCTTGCCGACGAAGATTCACCCCCTGCCTCGAAGCAGTCGAGTTCTAAGGATCCTACTACCACACAGTCGGATAGTGATGGAGTTTCTAATGCTGATCTCGGCACTGCTACACTTGGAGAGGGGTCTACACATGTTGGAACTTCTGGTGTTAAACTCATCCATGATTTTGATGATTCTGAGAAACGAATCAATGATCCTTTGATTGAGGATGACACGTTGCCGGAGTTTCCCTCTAGTGCTGGGTTCAGCCCAAATCCTCTTGGTTCACTGTCTGCCGCGGCCACTCCCTCCATGGTAATTTCTTTCAACTTTTCTCTTTGTTTTGAATACCTCCGTGTATTTTCCATGCTCAACCTTGACTTTGTTTATTTGACAGGATCTTACATCTCGTAGGGCGCGACTCGGTCTCATTGGCGAGCCGGAAGGCCAATTTGACCTGAGCTTCTCTGATAGTGTTTCCTCTGAGACTTCCACTCTTGAGAGAAATGCCCCATCCGTTGAAGCCCTTGCTCATGCCAAGATAGCAGTTCGAAATTTCCTTGGTCTTGGCTTGCACCAGCTTGGGGAGTCCCAGAGATTGGCCATGCTCTCATCTATATCCATTCTCAAGACTTCTCCAGAGTTTGCCACCTCGGAGTTCAGCATATTTGATGGCCTTCCGACCATCTTTTCGGAGTCTGATGCTGCCTTTGCCACCACTGCCGATATGATATCTCGTCGCTCGTCCTTCCAAAGCCAGCGTGAGAAAAAAGAGGAGCTAGACAGGCATGACAAGGCGCTTCGCGAGCAGATTGTCGCAGCAGCGGCCAATTAGGACGCTGAGGAGGCCGAGGTCAAAAAGTTGGAGGAGGAGATCTTGCGACGCCGAGCTAGGATGGTCACTTTGCTGGATGAAGCAGAGGCTTTGGAGGCTATTTTGTTGGGCAGTAGGAGAGACTCACAGGCTATAGGCCAACAGCTCCTTAGTCTCAAAGATGACTATCAACTCTGGACCGATCGGCTTCGGGAAGCAGAAAATACCCAATCGCAGTGTCTAGCCAAGTGGGAACAGCTTCGAGCTTTATTCCCTTGATCTTGCTTCGTTTAGTCGACCAGTATTCATTAGTTCGAGATAGCCGTTTGCATTTCTTTTGATAAGCGCACTTGTTGGAACTTTACTATCTTTTCCCCTATTTTAGATTCGATTATCTGCCTTTACTGCTCCCCTTTTTGTTGGTTTGTCTTGTGTACAAAAATGCGTTTACTCTCAGCAGGTAATAAGGATTGACCATGAGTTGGCCTCGGTTCTCCAGTGTATTCGACACTTAAGTCTTGGTAAGTCTGGGGCTCTTTGAAACACAGGTAAGACTTAACCCTTACATGCCCTTACGTGCTCTTATGTGCTCTTATGTGCTGCATCTACTCAAACGATTCCCTCGTCCTTTACATTATGCATTGCACTTCAGTCGGATCCCTTTCCCGCATACACGTATATGCATTTGCACTTCAGTCGGACCCCTTTCCCGCATACACGTATATTCATTTGCACTTCAGTCGGACCCCTTTCCCGCATACACATATATGCATTTACACTTCAGTCTTATCTCTTTCCTGCATACACGTTTACTTACTGTTCTTGCATGCGGAGGATCCGCTTTATATTTGTTACGTTTACTTACTGTTCTTGCATGCGGAGGCTCCGCTTTATATTTGTTGACTGTTGGCTTGGTGTTGTGGTTGTTGGATGATGGATGTGGAGTGAAGATGGGTTTGTAACATGTGATGTTGTGTATTGGAGGTTGGGAAGGAATTTCTATTCGCTCTTAATCCACTTAACCCAACTCACTTCAATAGCTTCAAGCCATAGGTTGGCCTAAAACTCCCCGCTCGCGATTATTTCCTCATCTGATTCCCTATCGAAACAAAATGCATTCAATATGATAAAAGTGGCCTACTGGCCAACTTTAATTGATCTTTCTCGTTTTTTGAATCATAACCAACAAAATTTTTACATTAGTGGCCCTACGGCCTACTTAAAACAAAATCTTATAACATGAGGTTAAAAACCGTACAAAAATGGCTGGATAGCCTATTTCTATACCAAAGTCCACTTCGAGGTCCTCTTGGAGTCCGCATAACGCCCTTGTTCTCTTCGTTTCTTCATTATTACTCGATGTTCCGTTCGGTGAGCCCAACTCCCCGCTCGGTATGTTTCTTTCTTGCCCTATTCTAAGTGACCTCAAGGCTTACTTCATGAGTCTGTCACTGCACATGCAAGCAACCATTTATGCAGTGGCTGTATAGTCGACCTTATCAATGATTTCTCGTAACATGAGAATAATAAAAACATCAACCAAATGTATGGACAAGTGGCCATAAGGCCGACTCCCCACATACTTAATTTCTTTTAGCGCGAAAGCTACAGTAGACTCGAATTATCACCGTTCAAACAAAATTTGGTCTCTGAAAGTGGCACAGAGTCCACTTTGTTCTCCATATTTCACAATATGTAAGTAATAAAACAACAAAGGTAAGCCAAAGTGGCCCCAAAGGCCAACTCCCCGCTGGATATTAGCCTTTCTGTTCTCTTTACTCACTCCCTTAACAAGCTGATCAAATCTTGCTTAGTTCCTCCTTCCAGCAATGTGCTCATATATACCACTTTTGGATTCTCAAGCTCCCCCAAGTTAATCTTTTCCAATGGGTCTTGAACTTCATGTTGGCCATCTTCCATTTGAGATGGCGTCATCAACAACTCATCGACTTGGAGCTCATCATCTTTGTATTCTTCTTCTTGGACAACTTCAGTTCCATAAGTGTCCCATGCTTCCTGTTCCTTTAGTTTGTCCAGTACTTGCTGCACATGTGCCTTCCATATAGAGTTTGCAGCTACCTCTTTTTCTTTTTGGTTCGAATCAATCATCAATCTCCTCAATCAGCGGCTGAATTATCGGCCTAGACGGCACGATAACCGTAGGTTTGAGGATTCTTTCCAACACCGAGCTTGGAGTTGGTGTTTGCATGTACAGTGGATTTTCTTTCTTGCTATTGCTATGGATTTTGATGGTCCCAAAATCCCCATTGTAGTATCTAGCTCAACTGCACTTGTACTTGTTTGAAAGGGTTGTCCATCAGCTTCTACAACCTCCACATCATCCCCTTTCCAAAATAATAACAGTTGGTGCATTGAGGATGGTATGCACTGGTTTGCATGGATCCAATCTCTGCCTAACAACGCTTGGAAGTTGGCGGAGGAGTTTACCACGAAGAATGCACATAAAGATGACATACTCCCCACAGTAACATCGGCGGGGAGTACCCCAATGGTCTTGGTAGTTTCGCCTGTAAATGCAGCAACCGAAACTTCTGAAGGAATCAAGTCTTCCTCATTTTTGCCCAGACTTTTCAACATTCTTATCGGAAGAACATTCACAGCTGAACCATTGTCAATCAACACCCTGGACACCGGCTTTCCATTCAAGTAGGCTTTGATGTACAACGGCCTTATGTGCTTGGTCATGGCCGGTGTAGGCTTTTCAAGTATCACTTGTTTGGGCTTATTCGGGTGATCCTCCTTGATAATCACTCTTGAGCTCCCTTCAGGGAGTTTATTTGCATGCTCTTTCTTTTGGACTGATCCTTGGGGCATCAACTCCCCATTCTCTTCTTCCATCATTTTAAACCTCTCGGGTAGTATCACCACTCCTGTGGTACAATCCACAGTGATGTGAAATTTTCCAATACAAAAATTGATTGTTTTTCTTGCTTGATCATCTTCTTCGCTTAACAAATCATCATCATCTTCAACAAACTTATCCTCAGTAGCGGATCTTCCAAACTTGGACTTACTCCCCACTGGCTCCCTGGAAACTGGAACATCAATTGTGGATTCATTTTTCAACTTAGCGGACTCCTCTCTTCTTGCCACCGCTCTTTCTCTCAAAAGTCGTCTCTTTTGTGTCCTAGTCGGTGGCCTAGGGAACTTTTTGTGTTGGGCCACCCTCCAAGACTCACTGAACTCCCCTCTGGCTGGAAGAACGTATCTCGGCTTTACTCCACTGTTCTCAATCATTTTTCCTTTTCTGATTTCGTATGAACGCCGTTCTCTGCCTTGATCAGCTGATAATTTTCTAGTTTCCACCTTTCGTGGCTCAAATGCATATGCATTTCTCCTGTCCGAATACCTTTGACGATGATTGCAAGATGACTCCCCTCTAAGCCATTGTTTCTCCACCACTGGTCTTTCAAGGAAATGTTGATTCCTCGGCCTAAAGGCCGCGGATTCACCAACATTTCTGGGGAAACGTGGTTGAATTGTGCGCATTCGATCGGCATTATGCCTTCCAGGTGCTTCAAACATTTGACCCTTTGGAATCCAGTATTTCTTGATTACCCGGTCTTTCACTGCAAAGGATCGGCTTCTTTTCTCATTGAGAAGATCCCTCAAATCTGTCACATTCACATTAACCAAAGCTACCGGGGGAAAAGGATCATCATCCACCGCCATAGACTCTTGTTTGTTGGGGAATTTCACAACTCCCTTGTTAATTCTATCTTGCAAAATGTTCTTGAACGCCCAACAAGATTTGGTGGCATGATTATAGGAGTTGTGGTATTTACAATACTCTCGTCCCTTCAGCTCTTCTGTAGGTGGCATCTTGTGATCAGGCGGGAATGTGATGAACTTTTCTTTCACCAAGAAGTCGAAAACTTCTTCGGTCTTTGATACATCGAATGTATACTGCATGTCTTTGGGGAGTTGGGAGTTGTTCTTCTCTGTTGGCTTCTTTTTTAGCAGCGGAACTGTGCAAGACCCGGCCGATTGCATCTCTGCCAATGCCACCTCTTCCACCTCCTGATAATAAGACCCCATAGTAGTTTTCTTCTTGTACGACTCTTTCCGCAAGAGTTCTTCGTATTCAGCCACTTTGGCTGCTAGCTCGAAGAAATCCCTGAACTCCATTCCCTGGAATTTCTTCCTTAGTTCAAAATCCAGCCCTTTTTGTGCCATTTTCACGAACTCTGTCTCCGGTAAGAACACCTTGCATCTATTCTTCAATCTTTTTGAATCTGTCGATAAAATATTCCACGGACTCTCCTTTCTTTTGAGTGACTCTCGATAAGTCGGCAATGCACACTTCTGGTTCTGTTCTGTAGAATTGAATGTGGAATTGTCTTTCCATTTCTTGCCAACTCATCATGGAATTTCTGGGGAGTGAGGCATACCAAGCGAATGCGGTTCCAGTGAGGGAATTTGGGAATAGCCGCAACTTTAGATTGTTGAAGTTCTCCAAGTTGGCTAACTCCCCGCATTGAATGGTGAATCTGGCTATGTGTTCCATGCTGGACTGGCCATCTTCCCCGGAGAACAAACTGAAATCATGAACTCTATAACCCCTTGGATATGGGTTATTAATGTCTATGTAGTCTGGATAGGGTTTGTGGAACTCTGGGCTGCCAATTTGTTTCAAGGCCGGCCCATACAGCTCTTGAACAGCTTCTTTCACCATTTCTGGATCAATCCCGTGCATGTTCCGAGCGGGGAGTTGTTGATGGTAGTAATTTGCCCCCCGAGCCTGGAACCTGCATTTAGACCAAAATTACCTCCTGGGAAGCCCACATCTACTCCTTGATAATCCATGTGTGACATATCTTCATACACTCCCGGTTGGTATAGAGGATTGGTCACGCTGTACACTTGACTACCTGGTTGTTTCGAGCTCCCCACTCCATGAGCACGTGGATATGGCTGAGCCCTCCCTCCTAGGCTTTCTTCTCTCTTGTGAGGTGGTGTATACCTTTTTTCTGGTTGATTTGGGAGAGTACACTCTGGGCGGCAAGGATCGCCAGCCCTTGAGTTTCCAACTCCCTGGTCGAACTCATGGACTTGGTTACTTCCCTGACCAGTCTCTTTGACAGTGATATTTTGCTCCCCTCGGGTAGACTGGTTCGGTTTACTCAGTAGAGTCTTTAAACAATCAGACATGGCTTTAGATAATGCCACTGAGATCTCTTCAATCTTTATGGCGGTCAACTCTTCCACCACTCTGTCTGAAACTTGATCATATGTAATAGGAATCTGCAGCAGATCTACTTCTTCAGCCTGTGGTTCGACAGTAGGTTGCTCTGGCTGTGGAACCTGAGACGTTCCCTCTTGATTAGCCAGAGACTCCCCGCTCTCCTGACTGACGTTTTCTTTTCTTTTGGCGGCATAGTGCGGTCCAACCGGGTGTGCCAAAAATATGTTTGCACAAAATTTGGTGTTGTGGGCGTGCCAGGTGCGAAGTGCACCAATTTGCGTAAAAACAACGAAAATCTAACTTCTAAAAACTTGACGATTATGGATACTAAATTCGACCGTCGGTTCTAATCTCCTAAAATGACTACGACGCCAAAATAAAGAAAACTACTGGAATTTGGGGAATAAACTCCTGACATCATTTATATTTTCAACAAACAGTAGGAATTTACAAAATATGGAAATATAACACAAATAATTGCTGAAATCTAGAACTAGAAGACGCTAGAAATGTACTGGAAATACTTGAAAACTAGTGCAATGAAAGATTGAATTTTGCAGAGAGTATTTGCAGATTTTGTCTGTGTAGTTGAGCTGTGTGTGTCCTGTCGTCTGTGTGCCGATCTCTTTTTCTTCCCAGCGTGTTGTGCCGTTTCTCTCCACTCCCCCATGATCTCCTCCTATTCGCTCCACGATCTTCTCCTTTTTCCACGATCTTTTTGACTTATCTGAATTAATTTGAATCGATGAAAATTTGTCCGCCACATTTGATGGGCTTGTAATTTAATTTGACTTGTAATTTAATTGGGCTTCCATAATTAATTATTTTTAGCCCAAACACAAGGGGTTGAAAAATTTATGAACAATATTTTTGTATGTATGTACTTGAATGATTGTTGTTGTTGTTGTTGTTGAAACCACATATAATGATACGTAGCTCTAAGCTCACATGTCTATTCACGGATGAAAAATCGATACGACATATTGAAATTATAATACTAATATATGATATTTGAATATCAATTCTTCCAAATCTTATAAAAAAAAGATTTTGAGTATAAACATTTTCTCATGACATGGACAGACCTCTCACTCGAGTTTAAGTTTGAAGATTTAAATAACTTACTCTATGATTAAACCTTTTATATTTTATTTGTTGAATGACTTAAAGCATATTAATGAATACTGATAGGTCCAATTGTATTAGTTGGCCGAGTTAAAGCCCAAGTTGCTTGTAAAAGCCCAAGCCCACTAGGCGCTCTCAAAATTCCTATAAATAGAGGATGTCTCTCATTATTCAAGGTATGCTCTCATTTTTCCTCTGAAGCTCTTGAGTTCTCTGAGTTTTCTCTGAATTGTTTACTGACTTGAGCGTCAGAGTGCCTACGCCGGGAATCCTCGCGGCGCTTCTTGACGAGTGTTCGTGACGCAGGTGACACCCAGCGATTTACCGTGTATTGTCTACGTGGATCCGTTTACCGACCAGGTGAGCTCCTTTACGGGCCAAGTGGACAAGTTTGCTAACCAGTCAGATCTCGCTTGTGCAGTCTACGCGACTCATTTATTTTAGCTGCATCAGCTTGGCGCCGTCTGTGGGAAAGTTACTTCGTCACTCGAGGATGCACACTCGTTCGCATTCTTCTCGCGATGCTAATAGGGAGGGGCTCCCACCTCAGCCTCCTCCGCAGCAAGAAATGCTCATCACCCGCGAAGCATTGGAGGCCTTGGTTAAAGAAACAGCCGCTCGCGCCACGGCCGAAGCAGTTGCTCAGGCGCTAGCGCACCGCCAACATGCTGGTACCAGTGAGACAACTCCTGGCGACAATTCATCTTCTCGTGACCCTGACAAAACGTTAGGGAACAAGGATGACGCGGGCAGAGAAGCTGAATCAGATGGTTGAACTCATCGTCCCCACACACATAGAGAAAGTGTCACACTCCCTACTTACGCACAGGGATCGCGCACTTTGAGTGGACAAGATAGTCGCCTAGCCGTCTTACCAGCTCGGCGGAGCCCTTTTACCACCGCCATATTGGCCGAGTCATTGCCAGCAGGAACGAAAATCCCCAACTTGCCAGAGTATGATGGAACAGGCGACCCGCAAGAGCATCTCCACAAATTTTATGCGAGAGCTGACTTGTACGATATCAGCGATGCCGCTTACTGCAAGATCTTCCGAACTACGCTAGCTGGCCGAGCGCTTGCTTGGTTCAACAAGCTCCCCTCAGGGACCATAGATAGTTTGGAGAACCTGACTCAGCGTTTCCTCCACCAATTCTCTATCAATAAGAAGTACCCAAAAACTGCAGCTTACTTGTTTACTGTAATTCAGAAAGATGGTGAGGGCCTGCGTGAATACGTACAACGATTGACGCAGGCTGTGCATGAAGTTCCCCATGTTAACCATGACCTGTTAGCCGGAATAATGCAGCAGAACCTCCGCCACAGGAAATTCAAGGAATCGATAGCTGGGAAACCCCCTCACTCATTGGAGGAATTGTTGGAGAGAGCCGAAAAATATATACGAATAGAGGAGGCTATCGAACCGAGGTACTTGGGGAAAAGAAGAAGGGAAGAAGAGAGATCGGAAGGGGTAAGAAGAGAGGAGAAGCGAACAGCTCAAAGCCCACGGCTCCAGTATACTCCTCTGAAGGCACGTTTGTCAGAGATACTGGTGGTGGCAGAGCAACAGGGTTTGTTACAACCCCCGCGTCCAATGAAGGAAAATCCTAAGCGTCAGAGATCTGACAAGTATTGTCGTTTCCACAAAGATAAAGGTCATTCCACCGAAGATTGTTTCAGCCTTCGGGCTGAGATAGAAAAGTTGATCGAGCGAGGACATTTAAGTGACTACGTGGATAGGCGTCGTGGTCAGCAGCGAGACAAGAGGCGTCGTGACGACGATCGTCCACGTGGGCAGAGACAGGAGCAGGGTGAGATGAGCGAGAAAGCCAAGCATAGAGATGAGAACCTGCCCACTGGGGGCATCATATCTGTTATAACTGGAGGGCCCGCTTGCGGAGATTCAAACCGTGCAAGAAAAAATCTCGCGCGCGCCGCCAGAGCAGATCACACTTCCTCGCACTTAGCCGCGATTCAGCCGATAAACGAAGTATCGATGACAGATGTTGACATGACTTTTGGGGGTGAGGATTTGGAATCCCCTCGGGGAGAACACAACGATGCCTTAATAATTTCTGCTATGATTTCTAATTTTTGGGTAAAAAAAATATTGATAGACTCAGGAAGCTCGGCAGACATCATTTTTCATGAGGCATTCCAGAAGCTGGGTCTAGGCAATGTTCAACTAGCGCAAGTGAAAACACCTCTCGTCGGTTTTGCAGGAGAAGTAGTTGAAGCAATGGGAGAAGTTACTCTACCCATTTCATTGGGATCTTATCCAAGGCGGAGCACGAAAATGGTAAAGTTTCTAGTGGTGAAAGCTCCCTCGGCATACAACGTAATACTAGGCCGTCCAAGCCTAAACTTGTTTCGCGCCATCGCGTCCACTTATCACATGAAATTGAAGTTCCCGACTTCTGACGGAACAGGAGAAGCAGTTGGAGATAGCAGGCTTGCTAGGGAATGTCATGCTTCTATTTTACAAGACGCGGTGGAAACTCGGAGGAGGCAAGGACCCGGGATAGATTCCATAAAAGGGAAGAAGCAAAAGCTTGAGCAAGATTCAAGTGACAATGGAATACACCTGGTAGAGGGGAAGTCAGAGGACAGAGAAAGAATGACCGCAACGGAGGCTCTCAAGCGCATTGAAATAGTACCAGGTGACCCAAAAAGAACCCTCAAGATCGGATCCGATCTGTCAGAAGAGGTGGAGAGCGCTTTAGTAGCTTTTTTGCAACGCAACACCGATGCATTCGCCTGGGGTGACGGGCCGTTACCTGGGATACCCCCTGAGTACGCGCTCCATCATCTTAATGTGAATCCACAGATGAAACCAATTAAGCAAAAAAAGAGGTCTTTTGGCCCAGAGAAAAACAAACATATAGCCGAAGAAGTTGAAAAACTCATAAGAGCCAACTACGTCAGACCTGTGTCATACCCGGAGTGGTTGGCAAATGTTGTTCTAGTCCCAAAAAACGGTGGAAAATGGTGTCTTTGCATAGATTTCACTGATTTAAACAAGGCATGCCCCAAAGATCTTTTCCCATTACCTCGAATCGATTTATTGGTTGACTCGACTGCAGGATGCGAACTGCTCAGTTTTCTCGATGCCCACCAAGGGTACAATCAGATAAGATTGGCACCCGAAGATCAAGAAAAAGCAAGTTTCATCACCGATCGAGGGATCTATTGCTATGAGGTGATGCCCTTTGGACTTAAGAACGCTGGACCAACATATCAGCGATTGGTGAACAAGATGTTCGCGAACATGATTGGGAGGAACATGGAAGTATATATAGACGACATGCTTGTGAAAAGTGTTCAGGCAGTCAAGAATGTGGATGACCTCGAAGAATGTTTTGGAGTGTTACGAAAGAATCAAATGAAGCTGAATCCAGAAAAATGTTCTTTCGGTGTGCGGGGTGGCAAGTTCCTTGGATTCATGGTTTCGCAAAGAGGAATAGAAGCAAACCCCGAGAAGATAAAGGCGATCTTGAGCATGAGTCCGCCACGAAGTGTGAAAGGGGTACAAGAATTAATGGGGAGAATGACTGCGTTGAATCGTTTCATTTCTAGAGCTGCAGACAAAGGTCTGCCCTTTTTCAGAATTCTAAGACAGGGAAAGGGGTTCAAGTGGTCGGAAGAATGCCAGCAGGCATTCGAAGAGCTGAAGAAGTATTTGACTACACCACCACTTCTAACAAAGCCCCAATCGTGGGACACGTTGTTGCTCTATCTGGCAACCTCGTCCGACGTGATCAGTGCTATGCTCGTGGTGAATGTGGGAAGAGAGCATAGACCCGTATATTACGTCAGTCGGACATTGCAAGGGGCAGAGCTCCGATATACCAACATTGAGAAATTAGCGCTAGCCTTAGTAACTGCAACGAGGAAATTACGCCCATACTTACTATGTCACCAAGTGGTCGTGCTTACCAATCACCCTCTCAAGCAAGTGCTATCTGGTCTAGAGGCATCTGGACGAATGGTAAAGTGGGCTGTTGAGCTGAGCGAATTTGGAATTGAATTTCAACCTCGCCCAGCTATTAAAGCACAGGTCCTCGCAGATTTTCTCGTTGAAATTACAACTAATGAAGCAGAGTGCTCCATCCCAACTTGGGTGGTTTATGTGGACGGATCCTCCACCGTGCATGGGAGTGGAGCCGGGGTGGTGCTAGAGAGTCCTCAAGGTGATATATTTCAGTATTCTATCAAATTGTTGTTTTCTGCATCAAACAATGAGGCCGAGTACGAAGCGCTCATAGAAGGAATTAAGTTGGCCCTATCGGCAGGAGCGAGAAGTTTAGTGGTGCATAGTGATTCCCAGTTGGTCGTTAACCAGGTCAAGGGAACTTATGAAGCCAAAGAGGAAAAGATGACCAAGTACGTGACTCGGGTCAATGAGTTACTCGCTCTTGTAGAGAGTTATGACATAAAACAAGTGCCTAGGGCAAAAAATGAAGTGGCAGACCGTCTAGCTAAATTAGCTAGTTCTTGGACAAACATCGACAGTAGGAAGATCACCTTCTTGACAATCAGTAAGGAGGAAGCAGAAGAGACCACATGCAATATATTGTGCTTAGAAGGACAAGAACCAAGTTGGAAAGACGAAATTCTTACCTACCTAAAGCACAACGATCTTCCCCAAGATCCTGCCGTCGCACGCAAGCTAAGGGTAAGAGCTGCGCGATTCACAATCATAGATGGAGAGCTCTACAAACGAGGCTATAGTCAACCATTTCTGAAGTGCCTATCTCCGAGCAAGGCTAATTACGTTCTCCGCGAGATCCACGAAGGGATTTGTGGAAACCACTTAGGAGGGAAAGCATTGGCCGGGAAAACCTTACGGCAAGGTTACTTTTGGCCGACCATGAAGAAAGACGCATTAGAATTGGTGAAGCACTGTCGAGCTTGCCAAGAGCATGCCAATCTCCACCATCAACCCGCGACGTTGCTGCAACCACTGGAAAGTCCCCTGCCTTTTGCCCAGTGGGGAATGGACTTGGTAGGACCTTTTCCCCCAGCTACGGGACAGAGAAAATTTCTCATAGTTGCCGTAGATTACTTCACAAAGTGGGTTGAAGCAGAGGCGTTGGCGAAAATTTCGGAGAAAGAAGTGATAAGCTTCTTGTGGAAAAACATAGTGTGTAGATTCGGGATTCTCCGAGCGCTGATCTCGGATAATGGCACGCAGTTCTCTGGAAGAAAATTAAAGGAGTGGTGTGAAGGTCTCTCTATCAGGCAGTTTTTTACGTCGGTTGGAAATCCACAAGCCAATGGGCAAACAGAGGTAACTAACCGAACTATATTGCAGCATCTGAAGACCCGTCTCGGCAAGGCTAAAGGCAATTGGGTGGAAGAGTTGCCGAGCGCCTTGTGGGCATACCGAACTACACCTCGCTCGTCGACAGGGGAGTCTCCTTTCAACCTGGTACACGGTGTCGAAGCTGTAGCCCCCGCCGAGATAGGAGAGACCTCGTTAAGGGTAAAACAATACATGCAACTCGAGAACGATCAGGCCCTTCGAGCCTCTTTGGATATGATCGATGAACTGCGAGATGAAGCATCAGTCCGAGCAGAGAGATACAGAGCACGCATGGCCTAGAGCTTACAATGATCGAGTAAAACCAAGAGCCTTCCAGGTAGGCTATCTGGTCATGAGGAAAGTGGATGTCTTGCACCCCGTCGGCAAACTTGAACCTAAATGGGAAGGCCCTTACAAAGTAGTGGAGATAATCAAGATAGGAACTTATCGCCTCCAACACCAAGATGGGAGAGTACTACCTCGACCATGGAATGTAGCAAATTTGAGGAAGTTTTACCCGTAGAGGGACGCAGCTGAATAAAAGAATAAAAGTTTATATCTTGTTGTTTAAGTTTTTGCATTTTTCTCCATGTAATTCCACCATTGCGAGTTACAATAAAGCTGTCAATTTTCTCTCCTTTAGTAGCAATTACTAGTTGTTTGTAATGCTCCAAGCGCTAATGCTTAGATCGTCACATATATACCCATGTAGTCGTCAAAGGTTTCCCAAAAGAAAAAAAGAGGTCTGGCCAACCTCGCGGGATAGCCGGCATGACAGACACTATAAGAGGTCAACGACGACATAAGTCCCGGGATATCTCACCACCCTTAATGGGGGTTTAGGACTTCCCCTGGAAACAACATATTGGGAGATTGATCCCCTCCCAAGTATAAAATAAGCATTGCGTTAACGTAACATACGAAGCTCCCGCGTAAACAAATCTAGCAGATATATAGAATGAAGAGCGTTAATTCCCAAACAACTATCCAGTACATATTGAAGTACCAAAAATAAAAGCAAATAGAGTAACTCCAATAGTAACGAATGAAAATCAAATATAAAGAATGACGATAAGTGCGGTGTAATACTATGTTTCTTCTTCAGCAGCCTGAAGATCCAATGCCTCGATCATCTCGGCATCGCCCAACGGGATATCGTCAATGGAGATTCTACTTATCTCCAAGACGCTAGGCTCAATCATCATCACTACCTCTTCTGGCACACGTCCAGTCTTCCTCAACTGATCTCGGCAGTCCAACACCACGTCATCATGAATTGTCATGGCCTGATCAAGAACGTCATCGCGAAAGGCATCAGACGCTTTGAAAGTCCGAACACTTTTTTCCTCAACATTCTTCAGAAAAGTCTTGCCTGCCTCAGACTCAAGAAACTGGCCGCCAGTCTTCAACTCTGCAGAATGTTTCTCCTCAAGAATTGCAAGATCTTTTACTTTGTCAGCAAGTTTTCTCTGCATTTGAAGAAGTTCCGCACTGATTTTATTCTTCTCCTCGATAAGACGGCAATTCTCCTCCTTCACACGAGAAACCTCTTCTCGCCACTTGTCTTGATCGTTCCGCAATTTTTCCTCCCGAACTCGCACAGCACATGCTAACGACAAACCCTGCAAAAAGTAGAATAAGTAATTAGCACGCCGACCAAGTCAGCAAGATACTAACATAATCAGCACACTACCTGACACGAGTTCCACGCAAGAGAGTGCGCAAATGAATCTGTGGGCAACGACACCAAGTGGACCATGTCATGGTCCCCCACAATGCTCCGTCCCTTCTTCCACCCAATCTCAGGGTCTTCTAAATCCCAAAAAGAGTCAGCTTTCTCCTTATGATTGACCCCATCTACAAAGATATGCTTAGCACGCGGAATCTTGGATGACATCCCATGATCGTCCGCACGGATCCTCTTGATACTTTTTGGTATCTCTTCATCATTCTTCTTTTGTGCCACCTCTTGACCTCGTTTTTTATCCTCTCTTCCTCCATTCGAAGGCTGAGCCTCCAAAGCTCTGTTTGATGGCGAAAAGCTAATTTTCTTTGGCGTATTAGATTCCGTCCCACGGAAATGCTCGGAGCTGCTTCGAGGGAACCCTCTTCGGATGATGTCAATAGATTCTAGAGCCGCACGATTTGTAGGTGCTCGACTATTCCCAGCAATCGGGGAACGCCTCCCTCCATTGGCCTTGCGAGCCCGGATCGAAGCCAAGTCGAACTTATTGCCTGCAAAAAGACAATTTGTCAGAGATGTCAGATAACAAGATTTAAAACAACAAATTATAATGCGAACAAGGAAAAGAAAGGCTAAGGAGGAACAACAAGCAAGGAATAATTAAATAAATAAATCTATATGTATATATAAATATACATTATATATATATATATATATATATATATATATATATATATATGTGTGTGTGTGTGTGTGTGTACCAGCGATATTTAAACTCCCAGTATTAAAAAACTCTTCAAAGAGACCGAGATCTCGGCATTGACGTTGCAGCGCATGGTGAGTTTCTGTCATTGCAATCTTCCGGAGTCCCGAGCTCCAAACCGCAGGTATTCCCCACCCGCAGTCCTCGACATAAAAAAATTGGGATTTCCAAAAACTCCTTGGCGAAGGAATTCGGGACAAAAATTTACATTTAGGTCGAGGTTGAAAGTAGATAAATGAATCTGGTTTACTCCTGCGTCCCGAGAAAAGTGAGTGGAACAATTCTACACTTCGAGGCATTTGAATTTCCTTTACCTTGTGGCAAAAGGCCGTAAAGACTATAAGGGCATTCGGGGATAGTTGGCTAAAGCTAATACCGAAACTGTCGACCAAGTTCACTAACAGAGTTTGTGGAGGAAACACCAAACCATTGGTAAAATGTTCAAGAAAAATACTGAAATAACCCGGCGGTGGGTTATGACAATTATGTTTAGGCCCCGGAACCTTAAGGTCGCACTCCGATGATATCCTAAGCATTTCACGCAAACTCTCAAGATCTTGACTAGTCAGAGCATCGCCCAACTCGTCACCCAAAAGTTCACTCGGTTCATGGTCATCCTCCAATAAAGGACTCTTTAATGGCTTATATCTTTTGGAAAGTTCACATGAGGCTAAAGATCGAGTCTCAGGATTAATCCCAACGCTTGAACCACCAAGGGGTCGAGAAGTATCCGACTCTGAAAGGTAATAGTCAGAATCGTCACTCTCGCTAGAGCCACTTAGGGACATTTGGCTATGCCTACGGTTAGCCATCAACAGAGAGTACTCTTTTCCACGAGGAACAGAACCTGCAGAAATATTTTGGTAAAATATTTTATCAAAACTCCGAGACACAAATCCAAGTACTCAGATCCAAAATATGATTATATATATATATATATATGTATTTATATTCGTAATTTGGAAATTTGTTCCCCAAATACAACATACGTGTGATTTTTTGTCAATCAAACGTCACTACAACCGTCGTACGGTAACATATCAGATTTCGAAATTCATCCTTGGATCTTTCGAGACCGTGGTAGAAATCGAACATGGACGCCCATGATTTTGGTGGAGGGTTTCGGGTCCCTTTGACACCCCGTGTTCGCGGCACCGACGATTTTTTGGGGCTCCCCCATCGGTCCCCTAAATCGGTTTTTTGGCTTAAAATGTACAAGCAAACGTCCCTTACTCAGTAAACGTCACACTCTCATCTTTATTCGCATCGCATAGATCTGTCTCTGACTTGCGGGGAATGATTGTAGCAGGTGACTATTGATCCGGAACCATCAGAAAGTATGTGCTCGTGGCGTCTCTGAACCTTTTTTTTTTTTGATATCCTCCATGGCCGTATGGGTAAAGCCATCATTCAATATGGTTCGGCTGCACCAATTCTTGGCTGCCCGCCTCACGGCATGCGCCTTCTTTCTGTCCACCTTCGCGGGATCTCTTCCGGATCAATCGCCAGTGTATCGCACCCTGTTGTGATGCCTTAGCCACAGCGGTTTGTTACTCGATCTCCCCGGTGAGGATACATGACAGCAAATTTGAGGATCGCCACGCCATGCTCCCCATGCTCCCTTCCCGTGCCCAGATCGGCGCACGTTTTTTTCGGCTTGGATGCGGTCAGAGATCGGAGCAACAAACTGGTGCATGACAGCAACTACAAGGATCGCCACTCCATGCTCCCTTCCTGTTCCCAGATCGCTGCATTTTTTGGCTTGGATGCGGTCAGAATCAGTGCAACAAACTGAATGTATAAGGACGAAGGATTTACACATCTGAGGCGGGGAGTTTTCTTTTTCCTTTCCATCAACTTTGGTTCTCGTGGACCTCCAGGGGGCAGCACCCTTTTTTGGTGGACCGCACGCAGACAAGTGTGCTTTGTGTTGGTGTGAGTAATCACTCCAATCGTGTTCACACATAAGAATTAACGAGGAGCAGTATCATTTATTAGTTCCATACAACAATAATATTTAATACAAACAAACAAATGCAAGACAAATCAATAACGACAAAGTGAGGAGTAGTGATACTTACTCATGTCTAGCTAGTTGGACGTTGACTACCCATTTTCCACTTTCTTCTTCTTGTCAACAAGAAGTATATGTATATATATATAGCTGCGGATGCTGGAAAGTGTAGAGGCAAAATCTTGTGAAATCCGATCGAGTTGCTCAATTCAAGGGATTTTTTAGTTGCATCAATCGGCTACCCAACTGCACCGAAGATAAGGTGATGTATTTCTTGAGAGTCACTATCGTAGGGAATATATATTAAAATAAAAATAAGAAAAAGCAAATAAAACAAAAAAAATAACAGCCAGCGAGAACCAAGCAAATAGCAAAGGTCTTTCAAATTAATTTTCGCGTACAATATACTCTCGATCACTTCATTAAAAAGTGTTCGAGAGTGGGGGGCTTATGATAGGTCCAATTGTATTAGTTGGCCGAGTTAAAGCCCAAGTTGCTTGTAAAAGCCCAGGCCGAGTTAAAGCCCAAGTTGCTTGTAAAAGCCCAAGCCCACTAGGCGCTCTCAAAATTCCTATAAATAGAGGATGTCTCTCATTATTCAAGGTATGCTCTCATTTTTCCTCTGAAGCTCTTGAGTTCTCTGAGTTTTCTCTGAATTGTTTACTGACTTGAGCGTCGGAGTGCCTACGCCGGGAATCCTCCCGGCGCTTCTTGACGAGTGTTCGTGACGCAGGTGACACCCAGCGATTTACCGTGTATTGTCTACGTGGATCCGTTTACCGGCCAGGCGAGCTCCTTTACGGGCCAAGTGGACAAGTTTGCTAACCAGTCAGATCTCGCTTGTGCAGTCTACGCGACTCATTTATTTTAGCTGCATCAAATACCATGATCTGAAAGATCATCATTAACCACATTTGTCCAAATTTTTAATAGACTACCTCATCTTTCCACTCATTCAATTAATTTTTCAATGTAAGATATGTCGGATTGAGACTTTATTTATTTCCTATTTACATGATCAAATCATCTTAGACATGTCTCCCTAATTTCTATGAGACTGCATCTAAATAAATCATAATCTTTTCTTTCCTAATTATATGATTGCATGTTTTGTCACACATTCATGTTAATATCGACATTTATGTTGTCGTCATCTTCTACATATATAGTGTGTGATGTTTTTTAAATTCATAATATGTCTTTCCTCATGTTTTTATCAGGTAAATATTAATTATCGCAACTATATTTTATATTATAAATATTGACAAAAACTTATGTGAGACGGTCTCACGGGTCATATTTGAGTGACGGATCTCTTATTTAGGTCATCCGTGAAAAAGTATTACTTTTTATGATAAGAGTGTTACTTTTTATTATGAATATAGATAGGGTTGACCCGTCTCACAGATTAAGATCCGTGAGACGGTCTCATGTTCATAAATATTTAAGAGTAGGTCTCATGTGAGACCGTCTCACGGATCTTAATCTGTGAGACGGGTCAACCCTACCCATATTCACAATAAAAGTAATACTCTTAGCATAAAAAGTAATATTTTTTATGGATGATCCAAATAAGAGATTCGTCTCACAAATACGATCCGTGAGACCGTCTCACACAAGTTTTTGCCAATATTTAATTTCATATCTAAAAACTACGATACGAATCGGAAGCATTTTATCTATAAATTAGAATAAAAAATTCTCTCCAATATAAGAACTTGAACCCGAACCCGAACCCAAATAATTATCCAAATTACCAAACTTTTTCAACCCAACGAGCCAATAATTATTTTATTTTAGGGGGGTGTATTCAATCTAAACTTTTAATGACTTTTTTTAAAACGTGGACTTTTGTGGAGTTGATGGAATTTGATTGACTTTTATAGAATCTCATGGAATTGTAAAACATATTTCATAGACTTTTATAGACTTTTTTTCAAGATTTTTGTAGACTTTTGTAGACTTTTATAATTGTGATTTATTTTTTTATTAATTTCTTTTAAATAATTATTGGACATGTATAACCTATTAAATTTTAAATTTTTTTATTTATGAAAATGTAAATAAATTTTACTTATTTAAAGGTTAAATAAATTTAATTTGTGAAAAACGACAAATGAACTATTCAATTTATTGAAATCAAAATTTCAATTCTTTATGTCAATTCAACATATTAATGAACAATATTTTTATAAGTTCATAATAAAATTTTATTAAAATGAACAATTTATGAAAATGAACAATTTATGAAATAAAATAATCATAATGATTCAAGAAAAAAACAACAATTCATCTATTTTTACACATAAATATTGGCAATATAATAAATTCAAGATTAACCAATCATACCTTTGAATAGAAGAAATTTTTTTGAGAGAGAAGAATCCTAGAGATTGTTTGAGATAGCGTATTTTTCAAAAAAGAAAGTCCATCAAAATCTTTGGTATATGTGGAAGAATATTTTAGATTTTCTGCAATTGTACATAAGACTTCAAGGTTTGTACATAATAATAAAATAAGAATCCTTGAAAATCTATAGATTTTTTGGATACCTCTTGACTTTTGTAGAGTTTTAAAAAGTCACGTTTGAATACCACATGACTTTTTAAAACTCTATCAAAATCCATATTGAATACCACTAAATATATATAGAGTCATTAAAAATTTAGATTGAATATCTCTAAATTTTAAAATTTCATAAAAACCATTAAAAATTTAGATTGAATACACACCTTATTTTATTTTTTAGTTCCTCCATAGCCATTTTCTAGCTGAACTGCCACTCCTCGGATTGATCTTGAATCCCAACAGAGCAGAAAATCACAGGAAATGGAAGTTCTTTTCAATCCAAACCCTGTGCTGCCTCCAATTCCGGCCATCAAATTCCATCAACAAAATCCCACTCCCAAATCATCCCTCCGGTGGCCTCTTGCGTGGAAAAAACGGGGCCGTTTAGCTGTGAAGGTTGCTCTGGATTCGGCTGCCTTGGAAGAATTCGGGCTGCCCGAATCCGACGTTCGGAACCCGTCGGTTTCCACGTCGTACCGGAATCCGAGGCTCCCCAGGCCGAATCAGACTGTTCTGGATGCACAGACTAAGGTCTGCACCGGCCCCACTCAGACGAAGCCTCTCAATGAGGAACAAGCTTTCGAGGTTCTTGATACCATTCTAAAATCGGGTAATTTTTCTTTTGGTCAGAGAGTTCTGTTCTTCCGATCCTTGGTTGACTTTCTGCTTATGGGAAACGGAACTACAGATTTTATTTGGCTACAAGATTGTTTTTTTAATTATTCATAGATTTTGTAATCTCAGTAATTTTTTTTTTTTTTTTTTGCTCTTGAATATCGACGTGATGGAGAGGTTTGAAGTTAATGGTTTCCTTCTGTCAAAAGTTGCGTGGTGGAGTACAAAGATGCTTTTCAAATCCGTGTCGAATCCTTACAATTGTTCTTGTTTCTTGATCATAAGTTGACTTTCTAGTTATGGTAATGGAACTATGGGTCAAGTCATCAGAAATATATCTTAAGAAGAGTCTATCAGCTTTACTTGAATTACCCATCATCAGTTGCTTTATTTGATTATGGGAATGTTCGACTGTTCATGGATTTGGTTAAGAAATTTAAATCTTGCATATTTATTTATATAGCCCAGGAGATTTTAAAATAATGATGTTAATTTTGTTAAAATATCGTGTTGTTTGTAAATTCTGGAGTCAGACAATGGTTTTTAATCCGTGATTAATACTTTCAATCCAAACAATATGATATAAATGAGACTAATTTACATCCCATTCCCCAATCATCAAACTTTTTCAAAGATCAAACAATTCTGACGTACAATGATCTTAATCGACTTGATCATAATGGTGAACCAAAACGCCTATAGATTGTGAAAAAAATTTGGTTTTCAGAAAAAAAAAAAAGAAGAAAAAGGGGCAAAAGAAAAGTCATGAAAGAATTGCTGCAATGTTTGCTTCTCTGGCCTTCTGGTTTTGGTTAAAAGCTTCCAGTTTTTGTTCAAAACCAGCTAAAGTAGAACTGTAATAGCTTACCGTTTATTTAAAACCAGTGAAAGGAGAACTTAAAGATGAAGCAGCAGTATCCAATGCTCAAATCGGGGCATTTTTTGCTGCAATGACCATTCGAGCAAATGCCTTTCCAGAGACAACTCAATGGAGTGAAGGTGAAAGGAGAGCGATGACTTATTATTGGCCACACCTAGTTAGAGTACTGCCTCCAGATATAATCTTTCTAGCTGACCCCGATGGGTCGAATATGGGAGTTAGTAGTTCAATAGGCCCACAATTTGTTGGTAATGGGACTTCCGAGATGAGATTGGTCGGTGCCCTCAGGGAAGTTTTGGCTGGTGGTCATTTGGGGTACGAGGAGGTTCAAGGTGTGTTGAAAGAAGTTCTCCCTTTTAGTGTAGAAGATAAGAAATTGGAACCTGTAAGTGAGGCACTGCTATCGGGATTCTTAATAGGCCAACGCATGAACAGGGAGACAGATCGCGAGCTTAAAGCTTATTGTCTTGCATTTGATGATGAGCTCGGTAACTCTCTTGTCAACTTGCTATTACATAAAAACTGAAGATTCACATGCTCATTTCTTCCTTTTTTATATCCTGTGGGATTTTCAAATGTCACAGATGTGTCTCCTAGTGATATTTTTGTCTGTGTATGTGATCAGGTCCAGCTCCTATTGCTGATGTTAATTCTTTGACTCACTATGGTGAACCCTATGATGGCAACACCCGCTACTTCAGAAGCACACTCTTTGTTGCTGCAGTTAGATCTTGTTACGGTGAATCTTGCTTGCTTCACGGTGTGGATTGGATGCCACCTAAGGTCATACTTTAGTTTTTTTTGGCCATTCAAGTGCGGTCTCCTCTTTTAAAAATTACCTCTGACATTTATCTGCATACTACCATTTGCAAGCTGAACGCATCTACCAGATGCATGATGTCATCTACAATATAATATACTTTCGAAGGGATTTTATACATATTAAATGTACATTTGCTTTTGAATTTTGATGATTCTGGTATCTGACTTTCATATAAGAAACTTTTTTATATCACATCCTTGAATTTCAAGTTCGAAATTTTTCAGGGGGGCATTACAGAAGAACAAATGCTGAAGTTCATGGGTGGAAGCACGTGCTTAACTCCTGTGCAAGCGAAAAAGCTTATTGAGGTCTCTCCCTGTTTATAAATGAGTAAGCGTGTCTGCGCATTCACATATTTAGCTTAAGTTGTTATGTGATTACGACACAATTTTTTGGTTCAGGATGAAGATGTTGGTTTTGCATACTTAAGTCAACGTGAGGCCCGTCCATCTCTGTATGTCAGCTAACTAGTTAGATCCGATGCACTTTTTTCATTTATTGTTGTATTGAAATGTTATTCACCTTCTACCACATTCTTAAAACTATTCAAGAATCAAGAGTTGCTGTAGAAAAAGAATTTGAAAGAATTATATTCCATAACGATCATGTCAAATAGTTGGTCATTTTAAGGTTTCAAAGTGTCAACAAATCGAAAAAGTAATCTTATCACTTGAAATAATTTACCCTACATTTTTGGGTTTATCAAGTTGATTACTGAATTGTCAAGCTTAATTTCTTTGTTTTAAGTACAATAATCTTGACAACTAAAATATTTTTTTATCGAGTTTTGTAATCATGGAATATTTATCATTGTTATCGTGGTGTCTGTCTTTATAGTCTTGTGTTATCTGAGTAATTGAAAGTTTAACACACTTTGATTTTATTAATAGCCATTGTTTTGATATGGAATGATGGTATTAGATGTGTATAAGGTTAGGACACTGACAATGTAACCTTTACTGTAAGATTCTATTATTTCATCTTTATTGATATGATGGAGTACCTAAGGCGTTATTGTTTAACATATTTTTTTGCAGATCTTCGTTGATTGGGTTGAGGGAACATATAAAGAAACGCCCACCTCTAGCAACAACTGAGAAAGTTCAACAATTTGTACGGGTAAGCCCTCTTACTAGGTTCATATATATTAAGTTATGGCTATAATTTCATTTTCGGTACCTAAATTTTTCCATCAAATCAACTTTGGTACCCATGCAATTTTGTGTTCAATATAGCTAGATAAATCATTTTAATCCCCCATTATCTTCTAGACCAAAATTAACGAACATGACATGGATGCAGAATAACTTCATTTTTACATGTTGAGTAATCATATTCGGTCTCCCACTTTTCACACTAGTCAGTGTTGTTCCTAATGTACCTGAATCAGTTGACTTTAGTCCCCACGGTGACCTTTCTTTCTATCTATGCATATTTATATTAATGTATTCTGATAATGAAATTATCACTTGAGTTATTCGTTAGCCTATCTGTACCACCGTATATTGCTCCTAGCCTTTGGAAGGATACTTGGGTTGTGTCAGTGCTATAGATTAAGGTTTACCTCCCCGTATCTCCAGTTTGACAGCTGTTTAACTATAGCCTACTTAATTCTTCCGAGGCGATCTAATATGGGTGTGTCTCCTTCCAGCTTCTTCGTCAATATGCACTTTCCAGTTATTTACCCTTTTAAATTCTGATCGCTTGTTGCTCTGCAGGCTAGTGGTAAGGAAGCAATTGTTGCCGGATTTTATCATGAAGGATATGAGGAGTCACTTCTTATGCTGATGAGAAGAAGAGGTGTTCACTCTGGTTTGGTGGTGAAGGTAATTGAATGCCTAAAGCACTGTGTCCCATGGTTTAGCAATCACGTGGATTTTGCAAATCAATAATGTTTGCTCAAATTGGATTGTTTTTAAGTTTATAAGAAGATTGATTTTCTAATATTTTAGTTGATTTATGAATTCAGGGCGAAGAAGGCGCTCTTTCGATGACTACGAGATTGCGATCACCGAATGCTTCAAAGGGACTGCCAGTTAATTACTGTTCAGGGTTCCGCTCACTGAATATGACACATGCTGTTGATGGTGCGTTTCATTGTCGCCAATGCTATCTAGATGTTATAGTATTCTTACAAAACCTATTGAAAGAATTAGAGGTCTCTCCATGGCTGAAGCTTCTTGTTCTATATTGAAGTGCCTCAAAATGTGCTAAATTCAGTTCATTATTTGGCTGGTGAGCTTTTTCTTTCTATTAATGTAATGTTATAGGAGTGTCTCGTGAAAGCTTCAATACCGTAGTGAATGCCAAGGAATATGGTTTTGAACCTACGGATACTCCCAGAACTGATAGATCAGTAAGTCAAATCCTCTCTTGCAAACTATTAATTCTCTTTCTACCTCTTATATTTTATATCGATAATAAGCTTGTTCGTGAGGCGACGAATCAATCTTCACTCTCTTCATTACTGCTTTGGTGCTTTTATGGTGTGTGTCATAGTACAAGATGCGTTTTTTTATTCTCTTGTTTTTTACTGAATATGGAAAAAAACGATCTGATTCTATTTAGCTGGTCTCACCCTGTATCTAATTCTGATGTTATTTTCCTGGAAATGTTTCAGGTGACGAGGAATATAAGATTGGGTTTAGCAGCTCTGCGTGGTGAGAAAAGGTCCAGCATATGATCGAATTGTTTTAAACGCTGGGATGGTCGATCACTTACTCGGATGTGATGGTGCTCAGGATATATCCTCGGCTCTTGATAGAGCCAGAGAAGCCGTCGACAGTGGCAAGGCGCTTGCTAGGCTTTTAAATTACATAAAGAAATCTAACCAAGTGATGAAATGATAATCTGTTGTCGAATTTCTTCTTATTGCCAAAGTTTTATAGTTTGAGATTCACTTTCTATTCCACAGGTGATAAAAACGGGTATACATCCTCATCTTTGTTCACTGTAAAACGAAGCAGGAAATGCTGGAATTTTTATTTTCACAGTTCCAACTGATTTAAGTTGTCAAATTGGTGAATACTGTACAGGATTGGCCTTATTTCTGTTTTGGATATAAATTCGAAGGTTAATTTATGCATGTACAGGTTGATCTTCCCACTTCATAATATACTTGCCTTTTTGTTGAGAAAAACTTGTGAGAGTATCCCTTAAGTTGAACCTTTGTTGTGAATTTATATGAATCCTTTGAATTTGCTTGTCTCAAGTTAGTGCTTCAAATATAAATTGTTCTAGATAATTGCTATTTAAACTTGTGCACAAATCTTTTATTCGAGCCAACACATATAGGACAAAATAAGATGGCTGGGTCGTGGGAGGCATGTAGGGACCAAGACAACCTCCTCAGGGTGTCACTACGAATAAAAATGAACATGAGGACATGCCAGATCACCTGGGCTCATCCCAGAAAGTCATGTCAGATTCATCTCGTCAGGTCAGGCCAGACTACTCGGGCTGATCTCATTAGGTCAGGTTATTCCACCACGCTAGACCACTCGGGCTGATCTTATCAAGTCAAAAATCTTTACATGAAAAGCGCACATCTTTGCCTGATAGATGGTTTACCAGACTCACTCATCAACCCGGACATCATAATTTCCCGAAATAGCTCGTTAAGCTATGTTCATGTTTTCATTAGTTTGAGTCCGAATTTGAGTTAGACTTCCGTCTCCAAACTCAAGATTGACCTTCGTTATTTTGAAATAAATAAGCTCAAGCTCAAGTTGGAGTTCGAATTTGCAGTTGA
The DNA here is from genome assembly GCF_022965805.1 of Primulina eburnea. Lineage (NCBI taxonomy): Eukaryota > Viridiplantae > Streptophyta > Magnoliopsida > Lamiales > Gesneriaceae > Primulina > Primulina eburnea. The sequence continues at coordinate 26,882,436 of NC_133118.1, forward strand.
TCGCAACTCAAGATCCACTAATATGCGGATCTGTAAGCGCAGTAATTGTAGCAGCTATTTTAGAATGACATCTGTCTTTATATTTGAGAGCTAATCTTCTAATGTCCACGACTCTTTTAGGTTCCAAATTCCAATGACAAAAATGAAATGGTGAAAACCCTTTACAATCCACGACTTCTTTTTAATGAAGCAACTAGCCAAGAATCTTGGCAAAGGTGTAAATTGACAATTTGTATATAAACTACCTTTGCATGCACAGGCATTGATGTATAGATATAGAAACCAAGCATTGATGTCGAAACGGAGAATAAGTACAGACATAAAAGAAGCAAATTCACGGGACAAAAACCTCCACAGCAATCAAAGCCATCCTTATCGCGTGGTTACCAAATTTCCCATCAGTCCGAAATTAATCTCAAAATATTTCGCAGCTGAAAATCCCGATTCCAAAGCAAGCTTCTCTAATTCATCTCCTGCATCACAAATACATAAGTCATGTTACATGGAACATCATAATGCACTTGCCATCTAACATGATATTATCATTTTTCAATCAAGCTTATTACACAGTAATTGTAGGTTATTATTAATTACCCCCATTGTCCAGGATGATATACTACTTGGCACGGTGATTGAAACATGGTTTTTGGCCTTCTGTGTGATATTTGAGTTATTTCGTTGCCATTACCTATAACTTTTTAGTATATCGATAAGCATTTGGACAGGACAACAGACCTGTCAAATACTCTCTAATTGAGTTCTTTAAGTATTGATATTCACTTGCAAGGTCATATCCGCTTGCAACAGGAACCACTACATTATCAAGAAGCCATTCCTGGAAAAGCAATATTAACATAAATCTTCTGAAGGGAAGTTTGTATGGCGACACGAAAAAACCTTTACCTCATGAGTATTATTAAAGGGGCATGCCGTAAAACTTGAAAGTGATGTTTTTCAAATAAATTTGCATGAAATATCTTGAAATAAACATATTACATTACCCAACTAAAGTTACAATCAAAGTGAAATAGTCATCATCTTGGAAACAATAATTGCTGTAAAACTGATTTGTAGTTGAAAGACTTAATAGGTGTTTTGTAACTTCATGACACACCAAGTGACCAAGAGACAAAATGCAGTGAGTTTACTGTGCTTTGATAGAAAGTAATAAATTTAGAAACATATTGACAAGCAATTTTCTACTCAAAATTCAAACAGTTGCATATAGAAGAACCAGTCCATAAAATTGCAGAAATGGTCAGTGAAAATCGGAGATAGGATGAATACATGTGGATCTAAATGATGTAGCAAATTAATACTTTCTAATTGTTGCATGCACATACTGTTTTAGAAAGCTATGCTTTAAAGGATTAACGAAATCAAATCTCTTTCCTGCACGGCCAGATATCCAAAGATATCATTTAGAAAGTTGAAAATAATAGGAATATTATTCAGTGAAGGACTAAAATAAGAGAATGCTTACTTCTTAATAGCAATTCTGCACTGCTAATAAGTAATAATACCTGAATTGAAGTGGTAAATGGATGAGTGTTTTTGTTGAAGTCGAGAATAGATACTTTTGAACCAGGTTTTAAAACACGGCTAATCTCCATCAGACCTTTACGCCTATCTATTATATTTCTTAATCCATAACCAATTGTAGCAGCATCAAAAGTCGAGTCTGAGAAGGGTAGATCCACAGCATTTCCTTCGACCCACCTATAATGCATCAAATTTTGCCATTATTTTCAGGAAGAAAAAAAAGAATTGATTTTTTTAAAGAACCAATGAGAAATTAATGCATCCCTTCTTCTCTCAGGAAGATAACAAAAGAACTGACTTCAAAAAAAAAAAGATAACAAAAAGAGCTAAAGAATCACACTGACTCAATGTTCTTGTAGCAGGCTTTCAGTCTCTCCCGCTGGCGAGATTGGGCAACATGTAATTGCTCTTTTGAGAAATCAAGAGCAATCACCTGTGAAATTGCCACCCCCTAAGAAACGGACTACAACATATAGGAAAACTGGTAATATCTCTTAACCAGAAAATTCAAAAGATAAGTGCACAAAACCTTTCCCTTAATTCCAACTTTCTCAGACAACAGAAAAGCCAAATCCCCACTTCCACAACACACATCCAACACAGTGTCTCCATCTTTTGCTCTGTCAGAAAGAATTAAAGCAGAGATTTTTAATTCCGTCCAAATTTTCCTCTTACAAAACTGTCGGAACACCTTTTATACTACTAGCATTTAATCAGAATGTAGTGCATCTTCCAATAAAGAACATAATGGGCAAGTAACAAATAACATTTGGACTAATCAAGTAAAAAAATTTGTACTCAAGAGATTCAAACTTGCACATCATCCATGAATCTAAAATGGGAATGAACAGATTCTCAGTTCAAGATAATCAAAAATCAAATCTTTATCCACAAAAGATCACAAAACTTTATCCGCATACATCATGTACAAAATACATGTAACACCAAACCCATTCTTTGCCGCACACAGATTGATCCTTAAAGGGATAAAGGAACAGAAGCAAATACCCGCTCCAAGAAATAGCCATCCTCTTCCATACTCTGTGAAGACCCAAACTCAACAAATCGTTCAACTGGAAAATTCGACATAAATCATTTGAAAACAAAACCCATTTCAGAAATGGATTAAAAAAAGCCGATATAACAGTTTAATATGAAGCAGAACGAATTGAGGCAAATTTTTTGAAGTTGCGATACACAGAAATGGAGGCGCGCACGTTGTCATACACAGGCGCAATACGGTTAAAAAGCTCCTGGCGTTCGGCTACGCACTGAACCGGTCGGAGATTGGACCGGGATACCTGTCTACGGCCCGGCCAAGTAATAGAGGGAAGATTGAACTGAAGAGTAGCCATTTTCTCCGTGAGCTCACCGTCTTTGAACACCCATGAGGTTTGCATTTTCAGTTTATTTTTATTAATTTAAATATAAATATACTTTTCCCAAATAAATAATTATTATACTTTATAATATTAACTCGAACTTATTTATAATTATTTAATAATTAATTGATTTTCGTATAAATAACTTAGTAAAAGAATAATAATCTTATATTTTTTACTATTTGACAAAAATTTGTGTGAGACGGTTTTACGGGTCGTATTTTGTGAGACAGATCTCTTATTTGGGTCATTCATGAAAAAAAAAATTTTATGTTAAGAGTATTATTTTTTATTTTGAAACAGATAAAAATTCGTGAGACCTTTTCACAAGAGACATACTCTTACTATTTATATCAAATATTACTGTTTGTCATAATAAGTAGGGATGTAATCGAGTCGATATATTTGAGCTTGGTTCGTTTATAATCGAGCCGAGCTCGAACTTTATTTAACGAATATATGTATGACTCACGAGCTTATTCAAGCCTTTATCGAGCCTAAACAAGCTTAATAAATATGAATTATACATTTAAATTTTCATTAAATTAATTAAAAAGTAAATTATACATTTAAAGAAAAATATATTATTCTTATTTAAATTTGTAAATTTATTATAATAAATAAATTTAATATATTTTTCTATATATTTCAAAATAATATGCAAAATCAATAAATCAAAAGTCAAAATTATTATTTTTCATCTAAAAGATTACTCATAAACTTACCAACGAACATGTTCACGAGCTAACAAGTCGAATACTGTAAAGCTTGAGTTTGGTTTGTTTATCTTAACGAGCCTCATTAAACGAGCTCAAACGAGCTTTTATCGAATCGAGCTTCGAATAGCTCACAAACGGTTTGGTTCGTTTACATCCCTAATAATAAAAATAACAAATCTGAAAAAAAATTCCCAAAAAATGGAAAAAAAAAACTTTGAAAAATAAGTCAAATAATCTACCTGTTAATTACAAAATTATAAATGTAAGAAACATCCTTTAATATTAATAAATATATAAAATATTGACATAAAATAAGATAAAAGAATTAATAATAATAATAATAAGACCGGTAGCATTCGGATCCCCTCCAAAAAAAATTCCCCAATACTACCATGAAGTAATGACTGATCCTAGGTGGAGAAGGGCTATGGATTTGTAACTTGCTGTCCCTTGAATCTAATTGTACATGGGACATTGTTGACCCTCCAGCCAATAAGAAGCCGATAAGGTGTAAGTGGGTGTACAAATCAAACATAATCGTGATGGAACTGTGGACAGATTCAAGGCAAGGCTTGTGGCAAAAGGCTACACACAACGACAAGGAATTGATTATCACAACACATTTTCACCCACAGCCAAGATAGTGAATATCCGATGTATGTTGAGTTTGGAAGCTATTAGAGGCTCGAATTTACATCAAATGGACTTCACGAATGCCTTTCTTCAAGGCGATTTAGACGAGGAAGTATATATAGATGTGCCATTGGGCTATAGCAGACAGGGGGAGTCCAAAGTTTGCTTGTTAAGGAAGTCCTTGTATGGGTTAAAACATGCTTCAAGACAATGGAACCACAAGTTTTCCAGCATTATGAAAGATGCAGGTTATATTCAATCACAACATGATCACTCCTTGTTTACTAAACACACTACTGGTTGTGTAGTTTTGCTACTTGTGTATGTTGATGATATCATCATAAATCGTGATAATGATCCTGCTATCAAAGAGTTGAAGGCTTTTCTTCATTCCAGAATACATATAAAGGATTTTGGGCCGTTGCATTATTTTTTAGGCATCGAGATTACCCGATCTCGTGCACGGATACTGATATGTCAAAAAAAGTACACTATGGAATTAATCTCTGAAATGGGATTGAGTGGTGCAAAGCCGTGTGCTACACCTATGGAGCAAAATCTTAGGCTTACAAGCCATGAACTTGATTCGGTTGTTCAACAAGAAGCTTCGCTAGATACTGTTGATTTCCTGCTGCCAGATTCCAGTACTTATAAAAGGCTTGTGGGAAAATTGATATATCTCACTATCACTAGGCCAGACCTCTGCTGGTGCAAAATCTCAGCCAATTCTTACATTCTCCTAAGAAGTCACATATGGATGCTGTTGTTCGCGTTGTGTGTTATCTCAAGTCTACACCTGGTTTGGGTATTTTGTTGTCAGCTCATAGTTATATTTCCTTGTCCGCATATTGCGATTCAGATTGGGCTGCCTGCCTAATGTCTCGGAGATCACTTACAGGCTATTGTGTGAAACTAGGAGACTCGTTGGTGTCTTGGAAAACAAAGAAACAAAGCATCGTTTCACGATCATCTGCTGAAGCCGAGTACAAGGCAATGACAATCACATCCTGTTTGATTGTATGGATTACGGGATTGCTTCGAGATATAGGTGTGTCCATTACAGAACCAGCTACTTTGTAATGCGACAACATGGCAGCTATGCATAATGCTGCCAATCCACTTTATCATGAACGCAAGAAATATATCGAAATCGATTGCCATTTGACACGGGAAAAGATTCAAGCTAAGTTGCTCAAGACTTCTTATGTTCCTACCAGTCATCAGCTTGCTGATATTTTTACCAAGAGCTTGGGCATGGACCAGCACACTTATTTGCTGTCCAAGATTGGCGTTTTAAATCTACACCAATCTTGAGGGGGAGTGTTAGTTGGTTTAAGTGTCAGTTAGCTTACATAAAAGTTTTAATTAGAATAACACATTCCTCTTTTCTTCTTGTGTATAAGAGCTTACTACAATTGTATATGCAAGGTTTAGAGCGAGAATAAGATTTTAGACATTTCCCTTCACAGAACGGAATTCTACAATTGCTCCACAAACGGGGTGACGACAGTTTATCAATTATAGCTTATGTTATTCATAACTCAAGAGGTTAAAAATTAGTGATAAGGCAATCACAGATTTTTTTAAAGAAAAAATTGAAGATCATTACTAATAGTACATTTAACATACCAATTACGTTACTGAAGAAATTGTCTCAATATATAAAGGATGGAAAGAACAAATTACAAGTTTACAGATCCAGACAATTTCTGTTTTGTGAATTACATTCAATTCAAGAATTCTAATGACCAAATCAAACAATGCCTCTCAAAGATGGCAGCTTTCCCACTAGGTTCGGCCAAATGTTTACTCCTTTTCAAGCGTAACTCATCCACATTTACATACATAAACAGGAGTGATAACAGAAAATCAAATCTTCTGATTTTTTTTAGAATAAAACGTAAACTCCGTGTGTGTGTGTGTGTGTTTAAAAGGGAAAAATTTCGAACTCAGGACAAGTTCGACTCCCTCAGCAAAGCTCGTCAGACTGGACTGAAAGAAAATTTTTTACTGAAGGTAATGGGTTGAACACATGTGCTTAGTCCTAAGGAGAAGATGCAACACTAATGCCACAGAAAAATATAGATGGTAAAAACAATTCAACTAGTTTTCAATGATGAGTCATAAAACAAGTATTTCGAACTGGTGATAAGAACCAAATTTTAACATACATCACGGGAAAAGAATCTTCATTTCCCTTATTTTTCCGGGCACAGGCAGTTTTTTTCACAATGCAAATCATGTAACGCCTCAGATTCGATGACTGTCCTCACTGTATCAAGACGGTCTTTCCAGCGTGCTTATGTCCTCACTCACCGCTTTCCTTAGCTGAAACTTTTTCAACCACCGCCGGTTCGGCCTCTTCCGGTGCTGGAGCCGCCGGTTCGTCGGTGGTGGCTTCTTTTGTTTGAGTCTCTTCGACAGCAGCAGGCTCTTCTAAGACCTCAACCTCAATGGCTTCTACTTCTGGCTTTGGTTCCTCTGAAGGCTGGTTCTCCTGTCGGGTCTTCCTCGGGCTCGTTTTCTGGTGGTGGTACTTCCACCTCTTCAGCCGCTACTGGCTCCTCCAGAGCAGGTGGCATGATCTACGCCACCTCCACATTTTATGGGACGGTTTTCTCTACTGTCTCTGCCACTGGTGTTGGAAATGTTACCTCAGCTGTGGCCATTGTGTCTTGGAAAATGAGAGAGAACTAAATGAAGAAAGGAGTAGTGAAAGTGAGGTGAAAACTAGAGAAAAAAGAAGAGAAATACAAGTGATGTTTTGTAAAGGGGCTATGTCGATTCAGATTATGCAGGTGATCTTGATAAGAGAAAATTTACTACTGGTTATGTGTTTACATTTGCAGGGGAGCAGTAAGCTGGGTTTCAAAACTGCAGACAGTTGTGACGTTATCTACAACAGAGGCAGAATACATGGCAGCTACTCAAGGTTGCAAGGAGGCAATATGGATTAAAAGGTTATTGGAAGAGATCAGACACAAACAAAAGAATGTTCCTTTGTTTTGTGACAGTTAGAGTACCTTGCACATCGCAAGGAATCCAGCCTTTCATTCCAGGACGAAACACATTGGAGTGCAATTTTACTTTGTGCGACAAATGGTAGAAGAAGGAAGCATAAATATGCAGAAGATCCATACAAAGGACAACATAGCCGATTTTCTGACCAAGCCAATTAACACTAATAAGTTTGAGTAGTGTAGATCCTCAAGTGACCTAGCAGAAACGTAAGCAGCAGGGAATGACAAGATTGAAAGGATTTGTGGAGATGTGTTTGATTCTCAATCAAATCTCCAAGTGGGAGAAATGTCGGCAGGAGCATAGCATTAAATGCACAAGGCTGACAGCAAATTGTGAATGAAAAAGAAATGTGTGGTCAACAAAAGTGGTTGAAGGAAATTTCACGGAAATTTTTGAAGACGCGTTTTATACGTGTCTTCACACGGACAAAGGGCTCTATAAATAGAGCTCCCCCCTTCATTCTGAAATCATCTCTTCTTCGAGTTTTCTCTCATCTATAGCGTTTGAGTGCTTAGTTCTATAATATTTGTGAGGTGTTTGTTCTCCTGTATTAAGAGAGTGTGTGTTCTCTTTGGAAACACAGTGAGTGAGTTGTACACCACAAAATATTATAGTGGAATTCTTTTCATCTTGCCCGTGGTTTTTACCCTAATAATTTTTAGGGGTTTTCCACGTAAATCTCGATGTCCAGTTTATTCTTTATTTTCGGGTTTTATTATCTCAAATTCCGCACGTGGGACCAATAAATCACACCTTCCGGTGTCCATTTGGGTTATCCTTTACGTCTTTACATGTTCCCTTATAAACTGCTCTAGTTGGGCGATATCACCCGTTAAACCAGATGTTTCTGAAACAATGACTTTGTTGACCCACTGAGAAAATGTGAAGGTTTCTCCAGGTACTCCAAGGGACTGTTCACTAGTTATATCTGCTGAAGATAGTGCAGTTCTTGATGCACGAAGCTTGTCACTGAATTAAAAAAGAAACCATCGACAATGATAAAAAATATTGTACATAATTTGTAAAATTTGACATAATTTGTCAAATTTCACTTTAATTCATCGACAATGATAAAAAATATTGTTCACACACGTATTGCGTGTGCAGAATAACTAGTATATATCATATATATAAAAGCTTAATTCTCTATTTTTCCTCAAATAGTGTAGCTGGGTATATTGGAAATTCATTGTTTTCTCAGGTACTTGGGCTTTAAAGTTGGGATTTGAAATTGGGCTCAATGGTTTTAAAGCCCAAATCTGTCAAATTTAAAAAAAAATCGACTTTTATCCAAAAACAACATTTTTAGAAATTTAGAAATAAGAAATTCGAAATATTATAATATCTGAAATTTCAAATTAAAATAAGCAAAATTATATTTGCTTAATATTCTATTGATATTATTTTTAAAATTAATAAAATATAACCGATATATGTAATAAATTAAATACTTAAAAAGGAAAAAAATAAAAAGAAATCTGCATATATTAAAAAAAAAACATCATAGTATGACTTACTCATTTAATGATAAATGAGTGCTGACATATAAACCATACCTAGTAACTCATGTACGCGATAATTCGCATGCTTATATATTAATTATACTAATTCAATATTTTTCTTTTTTTTTTTAATTTAAGTGAATAATTTTGTTATAATTGAGTATCAAACTCGAAATATCATCCCAAATTTAGGATATTGATGTTAATGGACAAGTCATCGGCCAACAGTTCGGCATTTCAGACATCACAGAAACTCTTATGAGACTGTTTCGCAGATTAATTTTATTAAACGGCCAACAGTTCGGCATTTCAGACATTACAGAAGCTCTTATGAGACTGTCTCGCAGATTAATTTTATTAAACGGATTTCTTATCCGATCCAACCCATTAAAAATATTGTTTTTGTAGCATCCCAGAATTTTTGAGATGTTTATTCAAATTTAATGATTTTGACCAAAAACAACCATAATAATTTACGGAGGTGTGGCAAACTCATCAACCAATTTTGCCCAAAAAAATGAAGATTCACGGAGAATAGTTTTCTGGAAGAATTCTAGAAACTTGTTTTTAGGGTAGTTATTTTCAGCCTATATTCCTCCATCTTTTTATCGATTTTTACTGTGGTTTTAAAATAAAAGTTGTTCAAAATATTTCTTAGTTTACAAATATATCGGCCGATCATCCTCGCAGTGGTCCTTAATACTTTTTTGGAGTCGAAGCAAGATAAATAATCATCTTTGTTTTTTGAAATTTGAGCAAGATCAGTTCATAATTTCAAAAAAAAATTCTACATGAAAGTTGTAGAGTAGGATGAGACAAGTTCACACAAAAAATTCCACCAATGCATGGCTAACGGATCTCGGCCACGTGCCGGCAAGGTGGCACGTGTGTTATTTTCTCAATTTCCAACCACTTCTGTACTATTTTAGGTATTCCTGAAAAGTTTGGTAATTTTTTGACTTGTACTTTAATTACTATGAATTTTTAAAACTTTATTCAAAATTATGCAGTACAAGGTTGAATTTCAAAAGGTTCCAACATATATTACTGATCTTTAACCAGTGTAAAATCACTTAAATTATATTGATTTGGGATTGAAACGAGACAAAAAAAGTAAGCCGCCAAGATGAGGTTTCTACCGTGAGGTCATTATCGGGTTTTCTTCAATTATGACACTTTTGGCATTCTTCTTGAGGTTTACGAGTAAACTTACATAAACTACCGATTTATTAACTTATATCGTATCATATTGTACATTTATCAGTTTATTTGTCATATTGTACTGCATATTTGATTTTATGGATTTTTGTTGGTTCCTGACTGGTTATTGACTGAATTACTGAATGTCTGAATGACTGGATCCTTGGACAACGGCCAATGTACCAGATCTCTATTCTACTAGACAACAGAGCTTCAACCCGGATAGTGAATCCAATGAACAACTGATTTTAACTTTGGTATATAGTTCATCTGAATAACGTGACTTCAATTCGGTCCGAAAATTTGAGTTTACATTGGCTCATAAATGATCGTTGTATGGATTCTACTTGAGTACGTGGAGAAAATTGTTACACTGAATATTGGTGAGAGCCACATATTTAGCAATACTACTGATAAATATATATATAAGCTCAGTTTATTCTTTCACTAAGTTCCCAATTATTAACCTCCATTTTCGTTCTACTGTAAATTCCATTACAAGATTTCAGAACTCTAAATATAAAAAAGAATTCATGTAAATTGAAATATTGGCATAACAAGATCGTGAAATTACGATTGTCTTCATTTGTGAGCATACTAGCATTAGGATTGCATTTTGTAAAGTCAATTTGTAAGGACCATGTATTGTATTATCGTAAATCTTGTATGATTATCGATAATATATGAAATTGTCATGTGATTATGTATTTGATGTATATTATGACAATGAAATTGAGAAAATGAATATTGAATATGAATTGACGTTGTAAGAGCTCGAGTGGAGAGGCCGGACGCCAATTTAGTACAAACATAAATATTTGTACAGAATGTGTGGCGCCCGGGCGGTAGAAATGACCGCCCGAGCGCCAAGGTATGCAAAGTAAGTGTTCGGGCAGAAAGTTCCGCGCCCGAGCGGTAATGTTTGACCGCCCGAGTGCGGCACAAAGATTTCTCGGGGACAGAACATACCGTGCCCGAGCGGTAATTTGTGACCGCCCGAGCGCGGTGTATTTGAAGTTCGGGGGCAGAGTGTCTCGCGCTCGGGCGCGAGAATTCTACCGCCCTAGCGCCGAAGCGGTGGAATGATAAGAACAAGTTGCCGGTTGTTTCTTCTTCATTTAACTTTCAGCAACTTCGAGAGACACGAGAGATTTTGATTTTCTTTCGTCCAAATCGACTTCGAAACGCTGTCTAAACGCGAAACAAAATATATATTTGCGATCGTCGCGTTGAGGGCTTCTGACTGAGGTAATTTTCTTCTAGTTCCAGCAGCTTGAAATATCAAAGTGCTGGAATAGCATGTATTTGAAGAAGAATTTCTGATATGCAGTAGAATAACCGACAATAAACTCGTATTCAAAGTCGGAATTGAATTATGATATGATTATGATTTGATATGAATTTTTGAAGTTTCAAATGATATTTGAAACTCATATTAATGATTTTGGAGTATGTTATTGATTGGAATGAGTATGTTATTGATGTAGATAAAGTGTTAGATCAATATCTTCAGGCTACATCAACTGGAAACGAAGAATTGAGGTATGTTGCGACCGGGTAACATACGACAGATATCTGTATTATATGATATATGTTGGACTGATTGGATTGATTGGAATGAGATTATGTGTCTACATGCCTTATTTGTTGATTGATGTGGCATACATGACATTGAGATTGAAATATCGATGTATAAAATAAATGTTTTGTTAACACACATCATTTGATGCATACATCGATACATGACATGCACGTTGAGCTATGATCCTTGGATACCCTGATATGATTTGATTGGATTCTGGGGTTTGTGAACACAATTGCTATGCTGGTATTATATGACCCGTAAAGCATAGACAATTGTGGCCCCGATGATTGGATATGAGATTTGGGATTTGATGGCGCTTTGTCGACGCTATCATACGAGTATCCCTTATTGAGGTCGGTGTGCCAGCTCGAGCATTGATTTGATAGCGATTCGTTTGATTCTGACATGTGCTCAGTGGATGGGCATTTGACCTGATACCTCCACGACATACATGCATTGCATACCATATATCATTGTTTAGATATATGTGATATATATGATTGGTTGTTCCATACGGAGCTTTGCTCACCCCCAAGGGGGGCTGTTGTTGTCTTTGTGTGTGGACAATGGCAGGTACTCCAGGATATCCGAAGACCGGAAAGGGTACTTCTGGAGGGAGCCACAGCTTGGGCTGAGGTTTTATGTTTATGTCTTGTTCTCAGTATATGTATATGTATCTATATATCGGGGCATGTCCCGAGAATATGAGATGTTTGTATGTGATTGGTTTTGATTATGTGTGGGCATGTATTATGATATGAGATAAAATACTATTTTTAGTATTTAATTTACAGGAGAGTTGTTTTGGGCTCGTTATAAAGAAAATTTTAAACACATTTTCCGCTGTAATTACTTAATCCTAATCTCATTGTATTGTCACTACTAGAAAAACGCCATACAACAACGCACATACGACAACGGTTTTAGCCAAAACCGTTGTCTTTTGGGGATCAAAGACAACGGATTTTTAAAACCGTTGTCTTTGGCGGGGCCAAAGACAACGGTTTTAAACAACTGTTGTCTTTGGGAGGCCTAAGACAACGGTTTTAGGGCCAATGACAACGGTTCTATGAATCGTTGTCTATTAGCGTGTTTTTTTGGAAAATAGACAACGGTTTTAAGAAACCGTTGTCGAAAAGCGTGGTTTTTGGACAAATAACAATGGTAGGGAAGACGTCAAATTTAGCGACGGAATTTCAAAAACCGTCGCTAAAATTAGCGACGGTTTGACATTAACTGTCACTCAATTAAGATCAGCGACGGGTTTGAATAAAAAGTCGCTAATTATAGCGACTGTTTTAAATCAAACCGTCGCATGTTTAAAATTAGCAACGGTTTAATGTTATCCATCGCTAAATTTAGCAACGGTTTTTTAAACACCGTCGCAATATTTCGCGACGGTGTGAATTGCAACCGTCGCCAAATTAAAACATGCGACAGTATTTCAAAACTTGTCGCTAAATTTCACGACGATAAAATCCAAACGTCGCTAATTTAAATTTTGGCGACGGTTTAACAACAAACCGTCGCCAACTCACTATAAATACCCGCGTTCCACTCCATTTTCTTTCACAACACTTAAACTTTTTCTCACTACTTCACAACATTTAAAATTTTTCTCACTACTTCACAACACTTAAACTTTTTCTCTCATACACAATTTTATCACTTCACACAACACTTAAATTTTTTTTCTCATACACATTTTTATCACTTCACACAACACTTAAAATTTTTCTCTCATACACATTTTTATCACTTCACACAACGCTTAAAATTTTTCTCTCATACACAATTTTATCACTTCACACAACACTTAAAATTTTTCTAATACACAATTTTATCCCTTCACAACACTTAAAATTTTTTTCTCTTACATTTAAAACACTTAAAATTTTTCTCTTTTACACGATTATAGTTTCGATTGTTAGTTTCTTTTAGATTTATTAAATTATTAAAAGAATTTTTTTTTATTTTTCGAAACAAATTAGCGACGGAATGCATGATTAAAGACCGTCGCTAAATGTTACGACGACGACGGTTTTTATATGCTGACCATCGCTAAATTTAGCGACGGTTGTTATATGTAAGCCGTCGCTAAATTTAGCGACGGTTATGATTAAAACCGTCGCGAATGGATTTTGCGACGATTTTATATACCGTCGCAAATGCTACCTACCACAACGGGTAAAAACCGTTGTCGTTGAACGGACTTTCAACAACACCCTCAGTTACAACAGTTTTTAAAAGGCTACGACAACGGATAAAATCCGTTCAACGTCAACGGATAAACTCCGTCGATAAAATCAGTTACAACAGTTTTTAAAAGGCTACGACAACGGATAATAACGATTAGGAGCCAAGGGCCCCACACAATTATTATACATACTTTCGCTATTGTAAGCTAAAAAAATATAATGATATTACAAGTCGAGGCTCACACTTTTATATCAAAAGTCTTATTTTTTTTAATCTAGTAGATCAAATCGACAAACCTCTTGAATATAGATATGTGACGTCGTCTCGTACAAAACATACTCTTCAAAAATATATATACGTGTGGCGATACTTTTCCACTTTCTTTTCGAATTATTATCATTTCGAATAGCATATAGAATTATTTTTAAAAAAATTATGGATAGATTAATTGAGCCGGCGATGATAAGTAGAGTAGGGATTTGCTAATTAGGTAAATTTAATGGTCATAAACACGGCATTGCTTGTTACCATGCATTGGAGTTGAGAGAAACATTTGACCTTTTTAAAGATTAATTTTTTAACTTTCTTCTAGAAATATATATCATATGATTTTTTTTTTCACTTTTTTATATAGGAGAAGACCGTTGATTTTAAAAATAAAAATATAATAAGTTCAGTAACATAAAAAATATTGATCAAATAATATATCTAACTTATCCTTAAATATCACATTTTATGTCAATTGAATATATAGCATCTACAGGGCTAACACAATAGCTTTTAGACCATGTTAGTCAGATAAACTACACTAGACAAATTTTATACAATTAGGATCGCTCAAAAAAATGTTAATAAGAAAAATCAAATAAATTATTTGGTCTTATGGGAAGTCCAGAATTATATCCTTGTTGAGGCTACCTTATTTTCATTGTTATTTTATATGTACTTTATTAGTATATGAATTCCACTTGATGAATTTTCAAAATCATTCTTTTAGTTTTATGAAGTGGATTTAAATAACATGAAACAACTATGTGTATGAGTTTTAATGTTGAGTCTTAATAAATGTTGGAAAACCTATGTTTGTAGTTGATTTTTTAATGAAATGCGTGCATTCATTAAAAAGGATAAAAAGCTTATAGTATAAATATACTGGGCATCCCCAGGAGATATTAATCAATCATACTTCAACAACTTAACACAATAAATAAAAGTAGAAAACAACTACAGCTATAGCAGAACATTTGTTGCCTCATGTACACATATGTAGGTATGGATCTTTATCTTCATGAAGATAGTGTCCTTGTTCGGCTTCTTATTATCAAACATTACCTTGTTGCGGAGAATGTCTTGAAGAATTAACTTAAAATTTCATAAACATCAAGTTGCATAAGTTTGTTTTATGATATATGTAAATCTTGAATTGAGTTGAAAAATCATGTGCACCTAATGAAATATTTAAAATTACAATAGAGTTGGTGTATTTATGGTTATTGAAAAGCAATCTCGGCAAAATATTACTTTTATGTTAAGAATATTACTTTTTATTGTGACAATGCGTTTGTTTTCTTAGATTGTGACAGAAAGATAAGTCATGTTAACAATAAGATCAAATTGTCTAAATTCTAAAAGTATAACTCAATCATTCAAGTCATATTTTATTATGTCCACGATCAGCATATGTTTACAAAACATATTTCATATGTACATGTTGATAAATTAGAGAATGTGAATAGTAAAAATTAGATTGAAACTAAAATATTGGGAAAATATTCGAAAAGGGCACAAGAAAAACATGTTTGCCTTTAGTAGAAATTATCCGGATCGACGTGTTTGCCATCTTATGAAATCGAGACTAAATTCATTGATATCATATGAGAACTAAATATACGTTATTTCAAGATCTTGAATAAATTGGAAAACGAATCTGTTCAGGCTTCAATAAATTCAAAAACGTTTATGAGATCGTTTCACAAATTAATTTTTAAGACGTATCATCGAAATCAATGTTACACTCTTGTTTGAATACCTTGACAGCAACACTATCATATGTCTAACGGAAGAGTACCAAAAACAACCAAGTGAAGTCCAAAGTGCTTGCCAAAAAATTGTGCAATCGAGTTCCACGTGTTGGACCATTCTAAATAGTCAAAACTTCAATAAATTATATTATTTATTAACACACCAAAAGTTTTCAAGTCCATGGTTTCTTTTCATAAAAAAAAAAAAAAAGTAGAATCGGAATTAAACCGCTTGAATGATAAGTCATTTCGGTTCTTTTAACGGTTCTAATTCTGGTTCTGGTCTGGTTCTGGTTCTGATTCTGACTTATGAAGACTCTGAAAATCTACATACTTAGTGGCATAATAACTTGGTTTAGTGGCTAATTAAACATGGCTTGGTGGACATAAAACGTGGCTTAATAATTGAATAATCATGAAATAATGACTTATGAGACATGAGATCATGACATATAGTGGGGTTCTTTACCAACTCTCTATAAAAAAGTATCAATTGTTACAAATAAATTATATTTCACAAGCTCGAAATCTCTCATATTCGAAAGTAATTCAACAACAAAACACTCGTGCAACAATCTACTCATTTTCAAGCAAAAGTTTCCTCCATAATTATTCATCCACTAAGCCACATTTTCATGGCCATAAAGCAATGTTTAATTAGTCATTAAGCCACATTTTTATGCCACTAAATATAAGGATTTTCAAAATTTCACACTGGTTTTGGTCTGAACTAAAATTTTGTTCAGACAATATTTGAGATAGTTAAACTAATTGATCAACAATTATATAAAATATTATTAACATTTTTTAGATTTATTTAGAAAAATAAAGAATTAAATATGTCACGCCTCGAGCCCGGGCCCGCGGCTGCGTGACTGCACAATGAGCCCCTATAGCAACTACTTCGTATTCGTCCTCGTTTTACGAAAATGATTAACCCAAGTTGCTATAGAAGTCCATTGTAAGTCATTATAAACTCATTTTAAATCTTGATTTTTTTCGATGTGAGACAAGGGTATCACAATCACCTCTACTTCAGAACGCGACGTCCTCGTCGCGACCTGACCCCTCGATCCACCAGCACCGAGAATCTAGAGGTGGCTCCTACAGGTTCAAGAGGTGGCTCCCGTCATGTAGCACTTTGCCCCGCAGGTTCAAGAGGTGGCTCCCATGCACGTAGCACTTTGCCCCGCATAGCACTTATTTCCCGGTGTTCCAGGCCGGTGACCGGCTCTGATACCATTCTGTCACACCTCGAGCCCGGGCCCGCGGCTGCGTGACTGCACAATGAGCCCCTATAGCAACTACTTCGTATTCAGTCCTCGTTTTACGAAAATGATTAATCCAAGTTGCTATAGAAGTCCATTGTAAGTCATTATAAACTCATTTTAAATCTTGATTTTTTTCGATGTGGGACAAGGGTATCACAAAATATAATTTATATGAATCAAATAGTTTAATCACGTAATTTAAGATGTCTATGTATAGTAGTTGCACTTCCATATGATTCCGGTTACTGTTTTCTACAACCAGAAATGAACCATAACTCTATGTCTCCGGTTCCAATTATTTCGGTCTTTCGGAAACGGTTCGGGTCGGCTCGACTCAATTTCCCTCTACAAAATTAATATATTGTTATTTTTATTACATCCTTCTAACTGAAAATCAACTATAAATAGAGCCAACACAATGCCAAGATTCAATCTGAGTTCAAAAGTTTCTGAGTAGCATCCATCAGTCTCCATATAAAGATATATATCGGGTCCTCTTTTAACGGTAAAGATCGCAACTTTCTTAGTATTTTGTTGAGTTTTAAGGTAATCCCGAACGTGTAATAGATGAGTCGATTTCGATTTCCATTCAAGAATTCTTCATCTTATCATCAGGTAGCATAAAAGAAATGGCGAGGAAGAAGATCAGGGAGTATGTTTCCAAAAGACTACTGAAAGAGAATTTCAAGAGGATTTCTGGGTCTGAATTGGCTATGAAATGTGTGCAAGTGAGTTTAACTCTTTTCTTTTGGATTTCTGATATTTTGATGGCTATTGGTAAGAATTTGCTGGAGTTGAGAAGAACAGATGAACTATTGGTTGATGCTGTTAGATAGAACAAAGATGTTTGGTTAGAATGTTATTGTTTTTCATCATCGTTTGGTCTTAGTCCAATAAGTTGATCGTTTTTCTTTCACTTTTAGTCTTTTTTCCCGCGAGTGTTGATGATTTACAGGACCAAAAGATAAAGCAGAACGAACTTATAGGACGGATTTTGTAATTTTCCCCTGAATATAGTTTCAGTTTCTTCTCTTAAGTGGGTATTTGGTAGGTTGAATCAGTGGTGAGCAAGATTTTAATAGGTAGAAGAAATAGTTCATCTGGTAATGTTACACATATATATTTTTTGTTATGGAAAACTGCGATTTTTGAAGGAGATTTCTTGTGATAAAGAGCTAATATCTCGAGCTTTTGGAACAAATGAGGCAAATGATCTAAACTTTCCATCTCTAGCTCCCCCGGACAAGATAATATATAGCTTATTTGAAATTCGGCATCGAATATACCTCTTTGAATGGTCCTCGGAGATATGGCCCTGAATGGACTTTGAAATGGTGTATACTTGCAGATTCTGAAAAAGTTAAATATAAATATATCAGCAAGATGTTTTCATTCTTAATTTCTGATAAGGTTCTATATTTTCTGTGACGGCTTAGATAACCGAATCTACCAACTTCGAAGAACTGGTAGAGAAAGAGCCCTGGCTCTCATCAACAAAACTGGTTGTGAAGCCGGATATGTTATTCGGAAAACGTGGCAAGAGTGGTCTTGTTGTGTTGAACCTGGATTTGGATGGAGTTGCTGCTTTTGTTAAAGAACAGCTTGGAAAAGAAGTATAATAACATTCTGTCACGCTATATCTATGATAATTTCACAAAAATCTATGATATAGACAATGAAGTTTATTGTTGTTTGATTACTCCATTCCATTTATTGAATAGGTAGAGATTGGGGGATGCAGAGGGCTTATTACAACGATCATTGTCGAACCATTTGTTCCACACGACAAAGAATTTTACCTAAACATTGTCTCCGAGAGACTTGGATGCAGCATCAGCTTTTCAGAATGTGGAGGAATTGAAATAGAAGAGAACTGGGATAAGGTACAGCACGCAAAGACTCTTGCGTACTATTATCGTTTGGTTCCAACACTTACCGGAGTAGTACATGCATTATCTTTTATTCTATTCAGGTCAAGACTATCTTCGTGCCAACGGGGGCGATTTTTACATCAGATCTATGTGCCCCACTTGTGACAGCCCTTACTGCGGAGGTGTGAATGAAAGGCATACATGTCTTTCTTTCTTTGTCAATTCTTTGCTTGTGTATAAGCTGAAATTCTTTTACATAATATGTCCAGATTAAAGGGGTGATCAAGGAGTTCATCAAAGTAGTCTATGATTTGTTTTTAGGTATGTTTAATAAACTTAGACCCCAACTTAAACATTACCTACTAGCAAGCACATCTCAGGTAGTTGAATGAACCATCTGTTTTTGGTAATGATCCGAGATCTCATTCGTCTCAGATTTGGACTTCGTGTTTCTTGAGATGAATCCATTCACCTTAGTAGATGGAAAGCCTTATCCTTTGGATATAAGAGGAGAACTCGATGATACTGCTGCTTTCAAGAACTTCAAAAAGTACGCGACTATGTACAGTTCGAAAATCTACTGATGTTGTCGGCTTAAATCATTTTACATATTAGCATTACACTGTCTTGCAGATGGGGAAATATAGAATTCCCAATGCCGTTTGGGAGAGTCATGAGTCCGAGGGAAAGCTTCATCCATAAACTTGATGAGAAGGTGTGTGCAGATGATCAATCTTTTTTCGTTAATCGTTAGCCTAAAAAATTAGCCGTGGTGACTTTTTTGGCCATCGATTTAGACGAGTGCATCTCTCAAGTTCACAGTCCTGAACCCGAAAGGGCGGATATGGACCATGGTGGCCGGAGGAGGAGCAAGTGTTATTTACGCAGATACTGTACGTTTTTCATCTCATATTTTTCTCTGTTTCTTCCCATTTTATCGAGCCTTACGTATTCTATCATGTTTGAGCACAGGTTGGAGATCTTGGCTTTGCTTCTGAGCTTGGGAACTATGCAGAATACAGCGGTGCCCCGAATGAAGAGGAGGTCTTGCAGTATGCTAGAGTTGTGATAGATGTAAGGACTCTATACTTTTGCATAAATTATCACATTAATTTCTTTCTTTAGTTCCAAACAGAATCTGGCACAAGATAGATGTTGTAACGTGATTTTATGAAACGGACTAGAAAATATTGACGCTTTTCGTGAAGTGCGCGACTGCAGAGCCTGATGGCCGGAAGAGAGCCCTTGTGATCGGTGGTGGGATAGCTAACTTCACCGACGTTGCTGCTACGTTTAGTGGCATTATTCGAGCTCTGAAAGAAAAGGTAAACAACCGGCGGTGTTTTATACTTCACTGAACTCCGGCTTCATCCCCTCTTGCCGGATCATACTCTGCTTAGAAGCACACAAGTAACTTAGCTGCTTTAAAAAACAGGAGGCAAAGCTTAAGGCTTCAAGAATGCATTTATATGTCAGAAGAGGGGGTCCAAATTACCAAAGAGGCCTTGCAAGGATGAGAACTCTTGCAGAAGAAATCAGAGTTCCCGTCGAGGTTATATTAGTAAATTTGTCATATTATCCGTCGCGAAAAAAGAGAGAAAAAAAAAAAAAACCCTTTAATAACTCACTTCAACTTTGTTAAATTGTAGGTTTATGGACCGGAGGCGACCATGACTGGTATATGCAAACAGGCTATTGAGTGTATCAGTACCGCTGGATGAAGTTAAATCACCAATGATGGTGTCCTACTTTGATTTTCTGTTTGAATTTGCCTAAGATGACAATGTTTAAGTTGTAATAATTTTACATTTTATGTTTTTCATGAAGAAGAACTTCAAATAAATGGCATCTAAGCTCGGCATAGTTGATGATGACGTTTAAATTTCGGTTATGACGTAATCCAGAACCATGAAAAAGATATTATCATAAGATGTGTTACATCCGTTAGATTATCGACTATTCATAGGTGTTGCGCTCACACAAAAGATTATCACTACACCGGATTTAATTCATCCTATAGGAGTTGTTCTTGTCTACGCATTGACTTTTGAAACTTCTAAGAATCATTCCTATAATACATAAATTTTAGTGAGTAGGTCTCTTATGAGATAGTCTCACGAATCTTTATCTGTGAGACGGATCAACCATACCGATATTCACAATAAAAAGTGATATTCTTAGCATAAAAAGTAATACTTTTTAGGATGACTCAAATAAGAGATCTGTCTGACAAAATACGACCCTGAGACCGTCTTACACAAGTTTTTGTCAATTTTAGTAATTTGAGATTGATCAAAATTAATCATAGATCAACTATATTACAGGAAAGATTAACTGATCGCAAATGCTAACTCGCCAAAACCTAACTGTTTTGAATCATACACTCGTCAATTTCATCGAACGACATTTGGTGGCTCACCTAATTATCTTGCAATGTTTTATGAAAAGAATTTTCAAAACCATTTTAACATTTTTATCCAAAAAATAAAAATAAAAATCTTAGAATTTTAGTTTACATATAAATCATATATATGTTGAAATAATATATTTTATTATGGAAAAAGTAATAGTTGAATATTTGAATGTTGAAAATAAGAGTTGTAAAGTTAGAAATTTGTGTGTGATGATGTAGGTAATGATGTATTTTATTTTTGGATTATGTGTAATGAAACTCTATAAATAGATCTCTCATTTGTGAAGAAAATCACAATTGAGTAGAGAGAAAAATATTATAAAGTGTGTAGTTTGGTAAATTTTGAGAGTTTGAGATTTTTACTTTTTACTATAAATTTTTACTTTTTCACAACACGTTATCAGCACGAAGCTCTAAAAGTCCTACATACTTTTCCAAGCTCCAAACAGAAGAAAAAGGTAACAAAAGTAATAATATTTATTTTACTGTTATTTATTTATTGTGTATTTATTTAATATACAATATAATGTTATTATTAGAAATAATAAAAATAAATTTTTCATAAACTTGTTATAAATCCTGGGAGGATGTTAAGACGACATCCCACACTCCTGGTAAGGGATACGACAAGTATAAAAGCCTATAAGGTTTTTAAACAAAATAAATTATGACACTCATTATAATATTATGATATGATATACATAATTATTTAAACATGTCTAATATTATATACATCATATTATTACCATAAAATTATATAAATACATACATTTATTTTTTGTACACCAACGGTCATAAACGGTAACAAACGGCTAGTTTTTGCCCTATAAATATCATCTCACAAACACATTCAATCACTCCAACTTTCTCTTCTTCTCTAAAAATTATTCATCATCAAATTTTTCGAAGAAAAAAGAAGATGGCTTTCTCAAGGATATTTTTAATTATTTTGGTTATCATACTCACGAGTCTTGTATTTATCGGAGAATATCCTCCTCGTGCGTTTTCTTTATTTTTACAAATACTTGTACTTGTTGTTTATCCGTTACTTTGTATTGCAATATTTATTAACTAATAAAATGCATCGTAATTTTTTTAGTACCACCATGTCAAATTTAACAAAGCTCGAATTTATTGCGTTCGACATCACGGGAAAGAATTATATGCCATGGACTCTAGATGTAGAAATGCATCTTGAGTCATTGGATCTAAGCGAGACCATTAAAGAAAATGGCATATGCACGTCACAAGAAAAGGCAAGAGCCATGATATTTTTGCGTCGACATCTCGACGATGGATTGAAATGTGAATATCTGACTGAAAAAAATCCCATGGCTTTGTGGAAGGGATTAAAAGAAAGATTTGAACATAAAAGGGAAGTTATACTTCCGACCGCCCGGGATGAATGGAACACACTGAGATTCCAAGATTTTAAAAAAGTCAGTGATTACAATTCGGCGATGTATAGAATAATCTCGCAATTAAAATTTTGTGGACATGAAGTCACAGAATCTGAGATGCTTGAAAAAACATTTTCCACATTTCATGCATCAAATATTACTCTACAGCAACAATATAGAGTACGTGGATTTGCGAGATATTCTGAGCTCATCGCCTGTCTTCTTGTGGCGGAAAAGAACAACGAGCTATTAATGAGAAATCATCAGTCCCGACCCACTGGATCAACAGCATTTCCAGAAGTAAATGCTGTAAGTAAAAATGAATTTATACCTGGAAACCAAAATCAATTTCAAAGACAAGGTTTTGGTCGAGGTCGAGGTCGAGGTCGTGGACGTGGACGTGGAATTGGTCGTGGTCGTGGACGCGGTCGTGGTTTTGAAAATAATAGAGATAGTTATTTTTATAACTCATCTCAAAAGAGCGTCCCAAACCATCCACAGAAAAGACATCATGAGAATACAAGTGTTAATGAGAATCACTCAAAAAGATATGAAAGTTCTTGTTACAGATTTGGTACTCCAGGACATTGGTCCAAAGTTTGTCGAGCCCCTGAGCACCTTTGTAAACTTTATAAAGAATCATTAAAGGGGAAAGAAAAGGAGACCAACTTCACTGAACGCAGTGACCGTTTGAGTGATTCAACTCATCTTGATGCTGGTGATTTTATAAATGATTTCTCTGGAAATGATCAACATGTTGGTGGGATAGAAATGAACAATTTTGATGCTGCAGATTTTCTCAATGATTTTTCTGAAAATGAACAATATAGTGGTAGAATATAAATGTACAATAATTTGTTTTTCATGTATTCATATAATAATGTTTTATTGTACAATTATGATATGTGTTATATTTATATATGTATTGTCAGTAATTTTATTTCATTGCATATTTTTTTGAAGTTCAAATATGGAAAATGCTATGAGCAAAGCTGAAGTTTGCATACCCGATAGTGGTACAACGCACGCTATCCTCCGAGATAAAAGATATTTCTTTGAACTAAAACCAACAAAAACAACGGTGAATACAATATCAGGTCCTGTAGACTTGATTAAAGGATGTGGTAAAGCACAATTTTTGTTACCTAATGGTACAAAATTTTTGATCAATGATGCTTTATATTCACCACAATCGAAAAGAAATTTGTTGAGTTTTAATGATATATATTCTCATGGGTATGATACTTAAACAATGAATGAAGGGAATGAGAAATATATGTGTCTTATCATATATAAATCAGGAAAGAAATATGTTATCGAAAAACTACCAATGCTCCCTACTGGATTGCATTATACACATATAAGTCTCATTGAATCAAACATGGTAGTTGATAATTCTTCGATATTAACCAATTGGCATGATCGATTGGGACATCCTGGTTCAACAATGATGCGAAGAATTATAGAAAATACACATGGTCATCCACTGAAAGACCAGAAGATCTTTCAGAATAATAAGTTTCAATGTAAAGCAAGTTCTCTTGGAAAACTTATTATAAGACCATCACCAGTCAAAATCCAAACTGAATCACCAATGTTTCTTGAACGTATTCAGGGTGATATTTGTGGACCAATCCATCCACCATGTGGACCATTCAGATACTTTATGGTATTGATTGATGCCTCCAGCAGATGGTCACATTTATGTTTATTGTCAACTCGAAATGTTGCATTTGCAAGATTACTTGCTCAAATAATAAAATTGAGGATTCAATTTCCCGATTATATAATCAAGAAAATTAGACTTGATAATGTTGGTGAATTTACTTCCCAGACTTTCAATGATTATTGTATGTCTATGGGAATCATTGTTGAGCATCATGTTGCTCATGTACATACACAAAATGGATTGGCTGAATCATTGATTAAACGTCTGCAAATGATTGCTAGACCAATGATTATGAAAACAAAGCTCCCTATTTCTATATGGGGACATGCAATTTTACACGCTGCTTCATTAATTCGCATCAGACCAAGTGCATATCATAAATACTCCCCATTGCAGCTTGCATTTGGTAAAGAACCAGACATTTCTCATTTGAGAATTTTTGGATGTATGGTGTATGTGCCTATTGCACCACCGCAACGAAAGAAAATGGGACCTCAAATAAAGGTTGGAATTTATATCGGTTATGATAGTCCATCAATCATTCGATATCTTGAACCTCAGACAGGCGACGTGTTCACAGCACGTTTTGCTGATTGTCATTTTAATGAGGAAATCTTCCCAATGTTAGGGGGAGAACAGAAACATACCGAAAAAGAAATTACATGGTATGTATCATCATTATTACATCTGGATCCAAGAACAAAACAATGTGAAAAAGATGTACAACAAATTGTACACTTGCAAAGAATAGCAAATCAAATACCAGATGCATTTGCAGACACAAAAGGGGTAACTAAATCATATATACATGCTGCAAATGCTCCTGCTCGAATTGAAATTCCAAAGAAACAAATGGAAGATACTCATGATGTCATTAAACGCCTGAAGCGTGGAAGGCCAGTCGGTTCCAAGGATAAAAATCCTCGAAAAAGAAAATTCATAGAGAAACATGATGATCACAAAAGAGAATGATGTTCCTGAAGAAACACATGATGATGAAAATGTTCTGTCAGAACCACAAACTGACGAGAATCATGAAATCTCTATCAATTACATTAATACTGGAAAAATATGGAACCGAAAAGATATAAATGAAATTAATGATATATTTTCTTATAATGTGGCAATCGACATCATAAATGATAACGAAGATCATGAACCAAAATCTTTTGGTAAATGTAAAAATCGGCAGTGTTGGATAAAATGGAAAGATGCCATCCAGGTTGAATTAGATTCGCTAAATAAACGTAATGTTTTTGGACCTATAGTCCTTACACCTGAAGGTGTAAAACCAGTTGGATACAAATGAGTTTTTATTCGAAAGCGAAATGAGAAAAATGAAATAGTAAGATATAAAGCTCGACTTGTTGCACAAGGTTTTTCTCAAAGGCCTGGAATTGATTATGAAGAAACGTATTCTCCTGTGATGCATGCAATTACGTTTCGGTATTTGATTAGCTTAGCGGTATCTGAAAATTTAGAAATGCGTCTTAGGGATGTTGTTACAGCTTACTTATATGGATCACTTGATAGTAATATATATATGAAAATCCCTGAAGGATTTAAGATGCCTGAAGCACAAAGTTCAAAACCCAGAGAATGTTATTCTGTGAAATTACAAAGATCGTTATATGGGTTAAAGCAATCAGGTCGAATGTGGTATAATCGACTAAGTGATCACTTGATGAAAAATGGATATGTAAATAATTCAATATGCCCTTGTGTTTTCATTAAGAAAACAACATCCGGATGCGTAATTATTGCTGTATATGTTGATGATTTAAACATCATTGGAACGAATAAAGAAATTCAAGAAGTTGTGTCATACTTGAAGGAAGAATTTGAAATGAAGGATCTTGGAAAAACCAAGTATTGTCTGAGATTACAAATTGAACAAAAAGAATGTGGAATGTTTGTTCACCAGACAAATTATACAGAAAAGATCCTTAAACATTTTAATATGGATAAAACAAATCCTTTAAGTACTCCAATGGTTGTTAGATCATTAAACATAGAAAAGGATCCATTCCGTCCATGTGAAGATGATGAAGATATTCTTGGTCCAGAAGTACCATATCTAAGTGTCATCGGTGCCCTTATGTATCTTACAAATTGTACAAGGCCTGATATATCTTTTGCCGTAAATTTGTTGGCAAGATTTAACACATATCCAACAAAGAGACACTGGAACGGAATTAAACATATATTCCGTTATCTACGAGGAACGACAGACTTGGGACTTTTGTATTCAAAAGATGCTAATCCAAGTATAATTGGTTATGCTGATGCTGGATACTTATCTGATCCACACAAGGCACGTTCCCAAACTGGATATGTATTTACTCGTGGAGGCACTGCAATATCTTGGCGTTCACAGAAACAAACGCTCATAACAACTTCATCAAATCATGCCGAGATTATTGCACTACATGAAGCAAGTCGTGAATGTGTGTGGTTAAAATCAATGACCCAACATATCCAAATTTCATGCGGATTATCATTCGATGAGAAGCCTGTGATACTATATGAAGATAATGATGCATGTGTTGCTCAAATGAAAGAAGGATACATAAAAAGCGACAGAACTAAACATATTCCTCCTAAGTTCTTCGCATTCACCAAGGAACTTGAGAAGAATAAATGTATTGATGTTCGTCACATTCAATCAAGTGAAAACTCATCAGATCTCTTCACAAAGGCACTTCCTACGTCAATATTCAGAAAGCACATATATAATATTGGGATGCGCAATCTACGAAATTTGTGAAGAATTGTTCATGTCAACATCAGGGGGAGTTTACGTGACTGCACTCTTTTTCCCTTACTATGGTTTTTATCCCAATGTGTTTTTCCAAGTAAGGTTTTTAACGAGGCAGTACAAAACACGTAATGAAGACATCATCGTATCATGATCATCATCACAAGGGGGAGTGTTGAAATAATATATTTTAATATGGAAAAAGTAATAGTTGAATATCTGAATGTTGAAAATAAGAGTTGTAAAGTTAGAAATTTGTGTGTGATGATGTAGGTAATGATGTATTTTATTTTTGGATTATGTGTAATGAAACTCTATAAATAGATCTCTCATTTGTGAAGAAAATCACAATTGAGTAGAGAGAAAAATATTATAAAGTGTGTAGTTTGGTAAATTTTGAGAGTTTGAGATTTTTACTTTTTACCATAAATTTTTACTTTTTCACAACAATATATATATTTATTTATTTTTAACTAACTTAAAATAAGATTTGGATCCTCTACTGTAGTTGAAACACAGCATCTGATGATGTGTCTTTTTTATACGAGATGATCTGTTGATCATCTGGTGGACCTCACACAATGTCATATAAATTTTAAAAATTATCAGACAAAACGAGATCATCAATTGATCATCTCGTATGAAAATAACACAACACTGATGCTATGTTTTCAGCCACAACAGAATATCCAAATCACTTAAAATGCCCCAAGCCTCGAAAGTTGAGTATCCAATGTCTGGGCAGAATCCCCACAAGTACACCACTCTGGGAAAAAAATAAATTATATTTGAATAACATAATTTAATTTAGAAGTTTGTCTATTAGGAAAAATATATATTTCATCACATCCGCCACAAATTATGGACCGAGATTTGACCTTTCGTTGTACTTTAATCACTTTATTTAAAGCATGGAATTTTTCCTTAATTTAATGGAAAATTGTTTGAATGGTCATTTTTGACTTGTTGTGATGGAAACAATTTAAGTCAAATCTGTTTCATATATAAAGTCAAACAATTTTGAGTAGGTCTTATGTGAGACCGTCTCACGGATCATACATAGTCAACTCTACCCATATTCACAATAAAAAATAATACACTTAGCATAAAAAATAATATTTTTTCATGGGTGACCCAAATAAGAGATTAGTCTCATAAATACGACCCGCGAAACTGTCTCACACAAGGTCAACAATTTTTATAATAATTGTGTTAGAGCTCGAATACATTTAAAATTAGTGCTGTTTTATATATGTCCCTTGAATCATTCTCCGAATCAAATTTCTTTCTTCAAACAAAATTTATTAATCCAAACATAACATTTTTAGATTTGTTATTCGGATTTAGGTGAAAACTCGACTACTTTTAATATATATATATATATATATATATATATATATATATATATATATATATATATATATATATATATATATATATATATTGTTTTATTATGCTATCAACAATTAAATTTACTTTTGTGTACATAAATGAGATGATAATGTGTATCTCATTTATTATATGTGATAGTTATATCAAAATTATATTTATAATAAGTGAATGAAGATAAAAATAACTACGATTCATTGACAACTTAACAAAACTATATATATATATATATAATATATATATATATATATATATATATATAATGACAAGAAAATCCCACTGATTAATTTACGATTCAAAAATAGGGGTCAATATCATGAGCATTTATGATGATAATTAATATTTTGATGGACATAAAAATGTGACAGTCATATCAAAATTATATTACCTATTAATTTATTATTAAACAATATTATGCTTCTGATATTATTCCTTAAATAATAAATTTTAACTTAATGTTTAAAACTAAAATCGAGTATTTATGCGTTTATTATTATAATATTTCAAAGTACAATTACAGATATATCGATCAATATAATTTATTATGTTTGACTTAGTTTCGAAAAAAATATATGTTTTAACACAAAAAATTAATTAATTAATTAATTTAATTTAAAATTAGATATTATGCGAAAAATATTATCTTATATATATATAGCCCATTTGATAAAGTTTGATGCACAGAGAAACTTTCAATGGCGGACGAAGAAGAAGACAAACAAGCTGGAGAAGTCGGAATCTGTAGCGATGTACTAGAAACCATACTATCCCATGTACCTCTGGTGTATTTGGTATCCGCCGTCGATGTCTCACGATCGTGGGGCAGCGCCGTGGACTCCTCCCTCCGCCACCACAACAAACCCAAGCCATGGCTCATCCTCCACACACAGGGCACGCGCCACCCACACGCCACCACTACGCAGGCGTACGACCCATGCTCGAAGCTCTGGATCAGAATCCGTAAGCCATCCATCAAGCACGTCGCGGCGCTCAGGTCGTCGCATTCGAGCTTACTATACATGCTCTCTCCATCAAGATTCTCCTTCTCTTCCGACCCTTTCAACTTCACCTGGTGTCACGTGGACCCACCGCTGGTGTGGCGGACGGATCCAATCGTTGCGCGGGTGGGGGAGTTTGTCGTTGTCGCCGGAGGCGCCTGCGATTTCGAGGACGACCCGCTGGCGGTCGAGATCTATAGCCTGAGGACACAGTCGTGGTACGCGTGCGAGTCGATGCCAGGGATATTCAAAGACTCGGCGGCTTCGCAGTGGCAGTCCGTCGCTGCGACTGCGGAGAAGCTCCTCATAACGGATAACAAGTCCGGGCTTACGCACTGGTTCGACCCGGAGACCAAGTCCTGGTCCGAACCCGTTGTGCTGAATCCAGGCCAACCCGTTTTCCATTTCAACATCGGATACGCCATGGAGAAATTGATCTTGGTCGGATTACGCAGAATCGAAGATGTCGAACTGGTGCAGATCTGGAGCTTCGATCCAGAGGATCTCTCGGAGTACGAAGAGATCGGAGTTATGCCTCCGGAGTTCGTACACAAGCTGAGGAGCGAGAGTTTTGGACTTTCTTCGCTGAAAATCTGTGCGTCGGTGGATATCGTTTACATGTACAATCCGTCGGAGGTAAGTGAGCTTGTGGCTTGCGAGATTATCCACGGCGGCGGGTGTCGGTGGTGGAGCTTGCCGAATTTGGTGGGGCGTGAGGAGATGATGATGAATCAGCTGGTGTTTCTGTGTTCCAAAGTTGGGATCGACGAGCTGCGGCGAGTGATGAAACGTGAGCGCAAGGAACACGACTCCGCGGCGAGTCTTCGGCCAGTCGAGGGCGAACGTGATTTTGTCTTGAGCTTGTGAAAGATGTAGTCATCCGTATTCTCTCATATATTAAATATATATTTTTTGGGGTTAATCGAGTGGAAATGAATCAATTTAAATATAATATAAATATAATTATAATAAATGATAAATAAAATGTATTAAATAAAAATTAAAAAATATATTATATATAAATATATGAGAACTCTCGATGACAAGACAATCTATTGAGCCCCTACCCCGCCCTAGCGGCCTTGCCCCCACCTCTCGCCCACCACCAGTCTCATTTTCCCTTGCCCACGTCAAAGCCTCACGCTCGCCCATAGCACACACGCAGCCCCTCGCCCGAGACCTCCTCTCGCCACTATCACGTCTCGCCTCGCCCATGCCATAGCCCTCGCCTCCGCCCATCTCGCCCTCGTCTTCAAAGTCCTCTACTAGGCTTTAGGTAGGAGAAACGAGTACTTCACTCACCTTTCATACTTCAAGCACCTTACTTTCCTCAATTCAAGATCTTCTACTTAGGGTCCAAACTTCGCCCTCACCACCTCGAGCTCATCTATTAGGCTCAAATTTTCACCCTCACCATCTCAAGCTCTTTTCCTAGGCTCCAACCTTAATAAAAAAATTATGAACACTATGAACCCTCACCTTCCATATTTCAAGCTTTTCATCCTCGCCACCTCTAGCTCATCTACTAGGCTCCAACCTTCACCATCACCACCACAAGCTCCTCTACTAGGCTTCAGCCTTAGCAGGAAAATTATGAACCATCACGCTCCATACATCAAGCTCTTCAGTCTCACCATCTCAAGCTCCTCTACTAGTGTAACGCCTCGTATTCGACGACTATCTCCACTGTAACAAGCGAGTCTTTCCAGCGTGCTTATGTCTTCACTCACACACACCCTAAGAAACTTTTCAGAGGATCACCCATCCTAAAATTACTCCAAGTAGCACATTTAATCTTGGAGTTCTTATGTGATAAGCTATAAAAATAAGATGCATCTTCTTGATATGAGTAGTATTTATCAAATATTCTAAACTCTCCTCAACTGCACAGTCCATACCTGAACAGTTTTGGAATCCCTCTTCTTCTGGTGTAAGATCGGTTCATTCATGTTCCTTTCGCCTAGAAGCCTGCTAGGAGCCGCTCATTGTCCGTGCAACCTCATGGCACCAACGATCACCCCTGCCAATTCGGCCCCAGGCCTCACAACTAGGTTCCAGCCTTAGTAGTAAAATTATTAACACTCACCATCATTACTTCAATCTCCTCCACCTAGGCCGAGCCATGCCAGGAGAAATAAAAATTTCACTTTCATCACCTCAACTCTTCTCCTCTACTAGACATAACCCAAATAGGTAAAATTTAATTTTTAGACTCCATACCTCTTCTCCTCTACTATGCGTAGCCCAAGTAAGTAAAATTTAATTTTCAATCTTCACACCTCTTCTCCTCTACCAGGCTCAGCCTCAGTTGGTAAAATTTAATTTTCAATCTCTTCAACTCTTATCCTCTTCTATGCTCAGTCACAGTAAGTAAAACTTAATTTTCAATATCCTCACTTCTTCTCATCTACTAGGCTCAGCCTCAATAGGTAAAACTTAATTTTCAGTTTCTTCACATCTTCTCCTCTACTAGGCTAAGCACAAGTCGGTAAAATTTAATTTTCAATCTATCTAACTCTTCTCCTCTACTAGGCATAGCCCAAGTAGGTAAAATTTAATTTTTAATCTCCCCACTTCTTCTCCTCTACTAGGCATAGTCCAAGTAGGTAAAAATATACTCACCTTTTCTCCTCTACTAGGCATAGTACAAGTAATAAAATTTCCATCTCCTCACCCCATGACTCATCTGCTAGGCAATTGTAATGCCCGGTTACTCGTACAAATGATAATAATGCGTTTATGTCGTTTATTATGTAGTTATTTAGCTTGTTAGATTCCACGTGATGATTGAAGTATCAATATTGAGATTGAACATTACTTTTATATTGCCCATGGTATATTGAGAATGAATATATGTCTAAATAGTTAGAGTAAGATGTGTAGGTAATGATAGTGTAATGGAAGTTGTGGGAAATGAGATGTAAATATGGTAGTTCGTACGGGTTTTAGCATAATGATTTGAATATTGATCCAAATCATGTGAGGCCTTAACCGTTAGAAAGCTAAGATATAATGCTACAACTTTCACGTTTTGGGTTTTGTCCAAATCATTGTGGAAGACAAGCCAAAAGTGCCCCGAAGTGCGTCGTGTCTACCGTCATTCCCTCACAGACACATGTTAGTAGAATGGGCATAACTTTTTACTCAGACCTCCAAATGACCCGAAACCAGTGGGAGATTCAAGCCAAGACATAGGGCTACAACTTTGTAGTTTACCAATTTTTCAGATTATGAACGGAAGAGACGTTTCTGGAGCGATCTTTGAAGAAACAGTGCGCAGAAGCAGAATAGGTGGCGCCCGAGCGGTAAGAAATTACCGCCCGAGCGCCAATGGTTCTGGATTTTTGGTTTCGGACAGAAAGTGCCGCGCTCGAGCGGTAATTTATGACCGCCCGAGCGCCGCCTTATATATATATGGATAAGTTTCGACTTTCTAAGCCATTTTATCAGCTCTCCACTTTTATACCAGCAACAAACTCGAGAGAAACCTACAGAAATCTTCCTCCAAAGCTTATTTCTTCATCCCTTTCATCATTTTGAAGTAAGAACTTAGTTCTCCATCACAAGAACATCATATAGGCGTAAGTTTTCTTCTCTTTTAGTTATGGCACATGTAGGTGACAATAAAGGAATGATTTTCATCTAGTTTATGCAATAGTGACTGAATTATTGGTATATTTGACAGTATAGGAGCGAGAAACATCGTCTCAAACCAGTGTTCTTAAGCTTGGACAGTAAGTTGGCATGTTATTGAAGTAATACATGAGTAATATTATGATTTCAAATACTTCCCATTGATTATTGCTATATGTACATTGTTAGTATCTTATTGATGAAAACATAGCACCATATTCCATTGTTATGTACTAAATATGTAAGAAACTCATGAATATTGAAGATGGGTGCTATGATATGAACATGAACATGAACATGAACATGAAAGGAAAATGACTGATTTTTACATGATATAGAGCTTGTTGACATAATGGGTGGTTTTAAGTCCACCAAATCTATTGGCCAATATATGTTCATGGGGCGTGGGGTTGCCAAAGGTTGCTCCCTGACGTCCAACAAAGTAGTAGCTATATAATAAAGCAAGCACAGTAGTACAGGTCAACTAATGAGGCTCAAGTACAAAAATGAACATTGAATATATGCTACGGTATGACATGTTTTTAAGATTCATTGTTGTCACGACTTGATATGTATGTTCCTTCGATGCATATTGATACGTACAAGTGCCAACTTATTGAGTTTTATAAACTCACATAGCTCATGTGTTACAGGATCAGGTAGTGAAGAGACATAGGATGCCGGTTCGCCAATGGATGCTTGTGACGTGCCCTACCTCGACAAGAACCGGGACTTCTTATTGTATAGCTTCCGCATATGTATTGTAGTAAATTTTATATGAGGGTTTGAAACAAGTTCCATGTTATGTATGCTGATACAAAGTATGTTGGTATATGACAATATGTTTATAAATGTGTACGAATAGTATTGCTTGAGTTTTGGTGTATACAAAATATAGGGACATCATGTCAAAATTTTTATAAACCATCAAAGTGATGCCTCTTGTTTGATTTACCTCATACTATAGTTATATCATTCAAACCTTATTTTGATTACAAGTATAAGTATCATTAATCATGTCAAGTATAGAGTAAGGGTGTGACATTTTTATGGTATCAGAGCCCACGGTTCTTTGACAGGGAAGACACTGCACTTCATCCATACATGGAGAGAGTCATCTAAGGGCAAGGCCCCAGCAGTCGAAGGTGAGGGCAGTGCGCCACGACCTGTAGATGACTTCGCTCAATTACTCCAACAACAAACCAAAGTCCATGGTGAACAAATCCATCAGCTACTGGAGATGCAACGGACTACTCATGAACAAGCACAAGCTCAAGCCATAGTACACAGACATGTGCCTGTTCAGACAAATGTTTATGATCGTTTTAGACGTTTGAATCCTCCAGAATTCATGGGAAGCACAGATCCAGCAGTAGCGGAAGAGTGGATTAAGTCATTGGAGTCCATCTTCTCCTACCTTCATATGGAA
The DNA here is from genome assembly GCF_022965805.1 of Primulina eburnea. Taxonomy (NCBI): domain Eukaryota; kingdom Viridiplantae; phylum Streptophyta; class Magnoliopsida; order Lamiales; family Gesneriaceae; genus Primulina; species Primulina eburnea. The sequence goes on from NC_133118.1 coordinate 26,917,071, forward strand.
GATGCAGACAAAGTAACTTGTGCCATATTTTTGTTGACAAAGCATGCAAGGATATGGTGGGAGAGTACAAGAGTGGTATTACCTGCGATACCATTGACATGGGAAACTTTCAAATCCATGTTTTACAACAAGTATTTCAGTAAAGACGTACGAGCTAAGAAAGCTAGTGATTTCCTTAACTTGAAGCAAGGAACTATGTCAATGACAGAATACATACAACAATTCGAAGCTGGAGTCCAATACGTACCATATATTGCACAAGATGATACAAGTAAGAGCGAACACTTCATGCGGGGACTTCGCTCTGAAATTAAAAGAGATGTACGAATGTCGAAAGTTGCTACGTATGGGGAGATAGTAGAAAGAGCACTTATGGCAGAACAAGATGAACATGACATTGACAGGGACAAGCAACAACGAAGGCAGCAGTACTTTAAGAAGAGCCAAGGAACAGGACAAGGCAAAAAGACTGATAGCAGGGGTACTAGACCAGAGGAACCCCGTGGCAAGGGTCCCCCTCCACGTAAAGAACAAGACAGACCACCTTGTCCTAAATGTGGAAAACTCCATGGCGGGGAATGTATGCAAGGTTCTAATGTCTGCTATCGTTGCAAAAAGCCAGGGCATCTCGCCAAGAATTGTTCAGGAAGTTCTGAGAAAGCACAGGGACGCCTTTTCTCCATGACCAAGGAAGAAGTGGATGCGGATACGTCGATGATCACTGGTATGTTCTTGATTTCTGGTATTACTGCTATTGTTTTACTAGATTCAGGAGCCACGCATTCTTTTATTTCGGAATCGTTTGTAAAGAGACTGGGCATTACATCAAGTACTACAGAGACACAACTCGCCATAGCCTTACCTTCCGAGCAAGAATTACAGACAGATCAGATTGTGCGAGAGTGTCCAATATATGTCTAAGGCCATCAGATGTATGCTGAATTGATTGTTTTGAAAATGAACGATTTTGATGTGATATTGGGAATGGATTGGCTCTCGAAGTACAGAGTTACTATTGACTGTGGCATAAAGATGATCAAGTTTGCACCAGTAGGAGCTGAACCATTCACCGTAGCAAGTGCAGGTATATCCTTACCTCTTCGGATAATCTCTTGTATGAAGGCTTGTAAATTACTACAGAAGGGGTGTCAAGGATATTTAGCATCTGTGTTAATTAGTGATCCACCTCTTCGTGAATTAAAAGATACAGATGTTGTTTGTGAATTTCCAGAAGTATTTCCTGATGATGTAACAGGCTTACCCCCAGATAGAGAGATCGAATTTGTAATTGATGTTGTGGCAGGAACTCATCCGATCTCAAAAGCTCCTTATCGACTAGCTCCTACAGAAATAAAGAATTGAAAGAACAGTTACAGGAGTTGCTTGATAAAGGGTTTATTAGACCGAGCTTTTCACCGTGGGGTGCACCTGTTTTGTTTGTGAAGAAGAAAGACGGTACTCTTCGTTTATGTATTGATTATCGGGAGTTGAACAAAGTGACAATCAAAAATAAGTATCCACTCCCCAGAATTGATGATTTGTTTGATCAATTACAAGTAGCTGCCATCTTTTCGAAGATTGATTTACGATCAGGCTATCATCAATTAAAAGTGAAGTCAGATGATATTTCTAAGACTGCCTTCCGAACCAGGTACGGGCATTATGAGTTTCTTGTAATGCCATTTGGATTAACGAATGCACCAGCTGCTTTCATGGATTTAATGAACAGAATTTTCAAGCCATTTCTAGACAAGTTCGTGATTGTGTTTATAGATGATATTCTCATCTACTCACGAACTGTAAAGGAGCATCGGGAACATTTGCAATTAGTTTTGCAAACTTTGAAAGATAAACATTTGTATGCCAAATGGAAGAAATGTGAATTTTGGCTTGAACAAGTAGCATTCTTAGGCCATATTATCTCAAAAGAAGGCATATCAGTGGATCCAAGCAAGATTGAAGCTGTCAATAACTGGCTACGACCTACCACTGTTACCGAGGTACGTAGTTTCCTTGGGCTAGCTGGTTATTACCGTCGGTTTATAGCGGGATTTTCTAAGATAGCATTGCCTTTGACTGCGTTAACAAGAAAGAATGTGAAATTTGTATGGGACGAAGCATGTGATCGCAGTTTCCAAGAGTTAAAGGCAAAACTGACATCAGCACCCGTTCTTGCTATTCCAGAAGGATCAGGAGATTTTGTGGTATACAGTGATGCTTCGAAACAAGGATTAGGAGCAGTTTTAATGCAGCATGGGAAGGTGATTGCTTATGCCTCAAGACAATTAAAGGAATATGAAAAGAACTATCCCACACATGATTTAGAACTGGCAGCAGTGGTATTTGCGTTGAAAATATGGCGCCATTATCTGTATGGCGAACGGTGTGAAATATACACGGACCACAAGAGTTTGAAATATTTATTCACACAAAAAGAACTGAATATGAGACAACGACGTTGGTTGGAATTGGTAAAGGATTACGATTGTGTTATTAATTATCATCCAGGCAAAGCCAATGTTGTTGCAGATGCGTTAAGTCGAAAGTCCAGTTCTATTGCTGCAATGCAAGTACAAGAACAAATTTTATGGGATTTGCAGAACTTGAAGCTTGATGTTATTCCAAAGGGATCTACAATCAAATTATCATCTCTCATAGTTCGACCAACACTTGCAGACAGGATCAAGGTCGAACAAAATACAGATAATGAATTACATCAATTGAGACAGCGAGATGAAGATAAAGGACATTCAAACTTTGAATTGAATGGGGAAGGAATATGGACATATCGAGAGAGACTGTGTGTACCAAAACAAGGAACGACCAGAACCGACATTCTTATTGATGCTCATGCTACTCCCTATTCGATCCATCCAGGAGGCACGAAAATGTACAAGGATTTGAAACCATTATTTTGGTGGCCAGGTATGAAAAAGGACATTGCTCAATTTGTTGCACAATGTCTAACTTGTCAACAGGTCAAGAGTGAACATCAAAGACCAGCAGGGCTCCTGAAACCGCTACCCATTCCTGAGTGGAAATGGGAACATATCACAATGGATTTCATCCTTGGTTTGCCAAGAACACAAAGAGGATTCAATGATACATGGGTTATTGTGGATCGAGTTACGAAATCAGCTCACTTTCTTCCGGTGAAGACCACATACACGATGAATCAATATGCTGAAGAATACATCAAGGAGTTAGTGAGGCTTCATGGCATCCCAGTGTCCATTGTATCTGATAGAGATCCAAAATTTACATCTGCATTTTGGAAAAGCTTGCATCATGCTATGGGAACTCGATTGTCATTCAGCACAGCATTCCACCGTCAAACTGATGGACAATCAGAACGAGTAAATCAGATCTTAGAAGATATGTTGAGGGCATGTACTATTGACTTCCCAGGTAGTTGGGACAGTAAACTACCGTTGGCTGAGTTTACATATAACAATAGCTATCAGTCAAGCATTGGAATGGCACCATATACTGCATTATATGGTATAAAATGTCGATCTCCAGTACATTGGAATGAAATAGGAGAAAGGAAATTATTAGGCCCTGAATTGGTACAACAGACAGCTGAATTAGTAACCAAGATCAGAGAAAGAATGCACACTGCCCAGAGTCGACAGAAAAGCTATGCTGATGTGCGACGTCGTCGATTGGAATTTCAGGTTGGTGACCATGTATTTGTAAAGATATCACCATTGAAGGGCATTCTGCGTTTTGGTAAGAAAGGAAAATTGAATCCAAGATATATCGGTCCATTTGAAATCTTGGAAAGAATAGGAGACAGAGCCTACCGAGTTGCTTTACCACCGAACTTGTCAAATGTTCACAATGTTTTTCACGTTTCCTTGCTACGGAAGTATTTGGCCAATCCTTCTCACGTTCTTCATTACGAACCATTGGAGCTTGCATCGAATCTCTCGTATGAAGAACGACCAGTCCAAATCCTCGATAGGAAATCAAAAGTGTTACGAGGCAAGGAAATACCCTTGGTGAAACTGTTATGGCGAAATCATGCAATCGAAGAAGCAACTTGGGAGCGAGAAGACGAGATTCAACAGAGATATCCCGAACTATATGGTACGTCAAATTTCGAGGACGAAATTCTTTGAAGGAGGGGAGAATTGTAATGCTCGGTTACTCGTACAAATGATAATAATGCGTTTATGTCGTTTATTATGTAGTTATTTAGCTTGTTAGATTCCACGTGATGATTGAAGTATCAATATTGAGATTGAACATGACTTTTATATTGCCCATGGTATATTGAGAATGAATATATGTCTAAATAGTTAGAGTAAGATGTGTAGGTAATGATAGTGTAATGGAAGTTGTGGGAAATGAGATGTAAATATGGTAGTTCGTACGGGTTTTAGCATAATGATTTGAATATTGATCCAAATCATGTGAGGCCTTAACCGTTAAAAAGCTAAGATATAATGCTACAACTTTCACGTTTTGGGTTTTGTCCAAATCATTGTGTAAGACAAGCCAAAAGTGCCCCGAAGTGCGTCGTGTCTACCGTCATTCCCTCACCGACACATGTTAGTAGAATGGGCATAACTTTTTACTCAAACCTCCAAATGACCTGAAACCAGTGGGAGATTCAAGCCAAGACATAGGGCTACAACTTTGTAGTTTACCATTTTTTCAGATTATGAACGGAAGAGACGTTTCTGGAGCGATCTTTGAAGAAGCAGTGCGCAGAAGCAGAATAGGTGGCGCCCGAGCGGTAAGAAATTACCGCCCGAGCGCCAATGGTTCTGGATTTTTGGTTTCGGACAGAAAGTGCCACGCTCGAGCGGTAATTTATGACCGCCCGAGCGCCGCCTTATATATATATGGATAAGTTTCGACTTTCTAAGCCATTTTATCAGCTCTCCACTTTTATACCAGCAACAAACTCGAGAGAAACCTACAGAAATCTTCCTCCAAAGCTTATTTCTTCATCCCTTTCATCATTTTGAAGTTAGAACTTAGTTCTCCATCACAAGAACATCATATAGGTGTAAGTTTTCTTCTCTTTTAGTTATGGCACATGTAGGTGACAATAAAGGAATGATTTTCATCTAGTTTATGCAATAGTGACTGAATTATTGGTATATTTGACAGTATAGGAGCGAGAAACATCGTCTCAAACCAGTGTTCTTAAGCTTGGACAGTAAGTTGGCATGTTATTGAAGTAATACATGAGTAATATTATGATTTCAAACACTTCCCATTGATTATTGCTATATGTACATTGTTAGTATCTTATTGATGAAAACATAGCACCATATTCCATTGTTATGTACTAAATATGTAAGAAACTCATGAATATTGAAGATGAGTGCTATGTTATGAACATGAACATGAAAGGAAAATGACTGATTTTTACATGATATAGAGCTTGTTGACATCATGGGTGGTTTTAAGTCCACCAAAGCTATTGGCCAATATATGTTCATGGGGCGTGGGGTTGCCAAAGGTTGCTCCCTGACGTCCAACACAGTAGTAGCTATATAATAAAGCAAGCACAGTTGTACAGGTAAACTAATGAGGCTCAAGTACAAAAATGAACATTGAATATATGCTACGGTATGACATGTTTTTAAGATTCATTGTTGTCACGACTTGATATGTATGTTCCTTCGATGCATATTGATACGTACAAGTGCCAAATTATTGAGTTTTATAAACTCACATAGCTCATGTGTTACAGGATCAGGTAGTGAAGAGACATAGGATGCCGGTTCGCCAATGGATGCTTGTGACGTGCCCTACCTCGACAAGAACCGGGACTTCTTATTGTATAGCTTCCGCATATGTATTGTAGTAAATTTTATATGAGGGTTTGAAACAAGTTCCATGTTATGTATGCTGATACAAAGTATGTTGGTATATGACAATATGTTTATAAATGTGTACGAATAGTATTGCTTGAGTTTTGGTGTATACAAAATATAGGGACATCATGTCAAAATTTTTATAAACCATCAAAGTGATGCCTCTTGTTTGATTTACCTCATACTATAGTTATATCATTCAAACCTTATTTTGATTACAAGTATAAGTATCATTAATCATGTCAAGTATATAGAGTAAGGGTGTGACAATACTTTAGCTGGAAAATAAAAATTTCACCTCCTCATCCCTGACTTCTCTGCTAGGCGATGCCTTAGAAGGAAAACAATAAATTTCCACCTCCTCAGCCTCTAACCCAAACGCCTAGCGGGAAAATAAAAAATTTCCACCTCCTTCCCCTATGCTAGGCGATGTCTTAGTAGGAAAATAATAAATTTCAATCTCCTCAACCCTCTGACTCCTCAGCTAGGCGATGCCTTAGAAAAAAAATAATAAATTTCCAACTCCTCACCCTCTGACTCCTTTGTTAGGCGATGCCTTAGCAGGGAAATTATAAATTTCAATCTCCTCAACTCTTCTCCTCTGCAAGGCGCAGCCTAAATAGGTAAAATTTAATTTTCAATCTTCTCAACTCACTCCTCTACTAGGCGCAGCCTAAGTAAGTAAAATTTAATATTCAGTCTCCTCCTCTTCTCCTCTACTAGGCGTAGCTTAAGTAGGTAAAATTAATTTTAAATCTCTTTAACTATTCTCCTCTACTGGGCTCAGCTTAAATAGGTAAAATGTAATTCTCAGTCTCCTCAACTCTTCTCTTCCATTAGGCTCAGCCTCAGTTGGTAAAAATTTAATTTTCGGTCTTCTCAACTCTTCTCCTCTACTAGGCGCAGCCCAAGTAGGTAAATTTTAATTTTCAATCTCCCCAACTCTTCTATTCTCTTCTACTAGGCTCAGCCCCAGTTGGTACAATTTAATTTTCAGTCTCATCAACTCTTCTCCTATACTAGGCGCAACGTAAGTAGGTAAAATTTAATTTTCAAACTCCTCAACTCTTTTCTTCTACTAGGCTCAGCCTAAGTATGTAAAATTTAATTTTCAATCTCCTCAAATTTTCTCCTCTACTAGGCTCAGCCCTTGTACGTAAAATTTAATTTTCAATATCCCCACGTCTTCTCCTCTACTAGGCTCATTTTCAGTAGGTAAAATTTAATTTTCAATCTCTTCACTTCTCCTCTATTAGGCTCAGCCCTACTAAGTAAAATTTACTTTTCAATCTCTCCACCTATTCTCCTGCTAATAGGCTCAGCCTTAATAGGTAAAATTTAATTTTCACTCTCTTCACATCTTCTCTTCTACTAGGCTCATTCTCAATAGGTAAAATTTAAATCATGTCATCCTCATAATACAACAACATCCACGACTTAATATAAGAAATTGGCTTTATTAAATTTCAACCTATTACATAGGACAAATTCAAAAACGAAATAAATCAACGATAAAGTTTAGAGTAATATTTCCTAGAGTGGTAAGTATTTAAGAGCCTCTCAGAGCCTCTTTAATGCCTTGCCTTGAGCATTCTCCAAGTAATAAGCTCCAGAATTAAGCTTCTCGACCGCTCTGAAAAGACTCTCCCACATTGGGTCCAACTTTCCTCTCTGCTCTTCTTGTACTTTCCTCAGGACCAAGTCACTTACTTTTTCCTTTCCTAATCATGTTAGCTTCCACACACACTTTTTTTCATCCTTTCTCACTACTCTTTCATAATACTGACGTGCAATTTTTTAGTTCTCGCACAAGACTCTACTTCTTTTCCCACGGGAAACTTAAGCTTCTGATGATATGTGGAAGTTACGGCTCTAAAATCCTTTAGGGCTGGCCATCCCAAGATTCTATTACACGATGATGAAGTGTCTACCACCGTGTAGGCTATCATCTTGGTTACCTGCCGAGGATCGCTCCCCACAGATAAAGGAAGAACAATTTGATCCAATGGCTGAATGGCCTGTCCCGTGAACCCATACAGAGGGGTAGAGACCAGTTAAAACTCAAATCTTTTCACTTTCATCTGATCCAATGTTCTCTTGAACAAAATATTCACGGAGCTTCCATTATCAATAAAGTTCATTTCCATATCGTAATTGGCAATGGTGGCCATCACCACCAAGGCATCATTATGTGGAGCCACAATGCCTTGTAGGTCTTCCGGCCCAAAACTGATGATGGGATATTATGGCGCATCCCTGGATATCTCAAAGTTCTCCAATCTTCTTCTGTGTGCTTTCCGAACTCGCTCGGAGTCTCCATCGGTAGCACCACCCGAGATCATATGAATCATTCATTTTGTAGGAGAGTTGTCCTCATTCATTTTCCTCTTTGGACCGACAGGCTCTCGAGGGACATCTTGACCCCACCACTCATTTCTCGGCTCTACTACCATATGGTTTATCCAGGGAGAGCCCTGACCTCGCCTAGGGGACGGACGAGACCTTGGGCGACTCCCAGATAAGGATCTCTCTCGTCTATCGAGTGGAGGCAATCTAGCATCATTTTCAACCCTCTGCGATTTTTCCCACCTCCCTTCTATCTCCCTTACCTCTATCACCTTATCTCGATTTCTGTTCAAAGAAACGTGGGATGAGAATTGTCCTTTACCTCTAGCTTTATACTCTTCTCTCTCACCCGCACCTCTCTTCCTACCTCCTCCCTCCGCTCCCTCAACCCTACTTGCCCCAGGTCGCTGCTCCATCTTCTTGTGCCGTTGTGAATCCTCCAGATTCACGTACTTTTCTGCTCGAGCTAAAAGATCATCAAAGCTCAACAGAGGTTTCTTGACTAGTGATTTGAAGAAATATCCTCCTCTCAATCATTGGGTAAAGGCACTGATCATAATGTCAGGAGTAGCCACTAGCATCTCCACCACTGCATTGTTGAAATGCTGGGTAATCTCTCGCAAAGTTTCCATTCCATGTTGCTTCATCATGAACAGGCCTAGGTAATTTTTCTGATACCTCTTGCTGCTAGAAAATCAGTACATGAAAGCTCTAGAAAAATTATCGAAAGACCGTATGGAGTTGGGTTGCAGTGTATTAAACCACTGTCGGGCTGATATCACCAACGTACCCAGAAACACCATACACCTAACTCCATCCAGTACTGATGCAACAAAGCCGCATTCTCAAATCTCTCCAAGTGTTCTTCTGGGTCTGTACGCATGTCATACTCTCCCACGCTCGATTGTCGAAAACTTGGGGGAAGCCTTTCTTCCAAAATGGCGGGGGGAAAAAGACTCTCTTTTTTGGGCTCTGGAGCTCTGTTTCCCAATTATTGCTTCAACATTATTATCTCCCTCCACATCTTCTCCATCTCTGGATTCTCCTCACTTGGGAGGGTTCGCGTCTCTTTGACCCTGCTCTGATGACCCTCAGCATTCTCATCTAATTCCTGGTGAGTATCCTATTCTTCGGCAAACATAGACTCTTGATTCTCTTCATGGCCTCGTCTAATATCTTGTTAATGAATTGGCCTAACTGTTCCTGGTCAGGTTAATTAAAATTGTGTTCTCACATTCTTCGCTACTAATAAAAGATTTCGTCCTCGAAATCTAGCACACAAAACATTTATACATAAAGTGATTAAAGAAACATCTACCGATGACAATACATAAGAAAATCAGATTACATGGAATATTTCAATACATTTTTGAACAAAAGAGACGATTTCTGATGCATCGTAGCCTATAAATCCTTTGTAGATTCTTTTATTACATGTCTACTCCATTGTACCATAGCTAGTGGAATCTTATTGTTCCCGAGTTGCTTATTTTTGCTATCGAGAATCTGTAGTGAATGCTCAACATAGCTAAAGAGTTGTTCAGTTCCACCTCCTCGGTCCTCAAGACATGAGACAAATTTGGCTCATACTTCTGTAGCATAGATACATGAAAACATATCATGTATCACAAACAAACTCTATGGCAAGTCCAAACGTTAAGCCAAAGTTTCAATCCTGTCAATAATTTTATATGGACTGATATAACAAGAGTTAGCTTCTCTTTACATCCACATCTCAAAGTACCACAAAAGGCGACACTTTCAAGAAAACATGATCTCCAACCTGCCTTTTATTAGCATAGCTGGCTTGAAGTTCCTGGGCAGCTTTCATTCTCTTCTGATAACTTCAAATTTTTCTTTCATCTTTTGTATAAATTATAGCCTCGACATCTGTCGTTCTCGTACATCTTCCAAGCATATCAAAGATGTACACTTTATATCATATAAAGCTTCAAATAGTGTCATCCCGATGGTTGACTGTCATCCGATGGTTTCCTGGAAACTGTTATTATAAGAAATTAAACCAGAGAAAATGATTCCTGCCAACTACCACTGAAATCCATCATGAGTGCTCGCATCATGTACTCAAGCATCTAAATGGTCCTCTCTAATTGACCATTTGTCTGTGGGTGATATGCAGTGCTCATTTTCAACTTGGAAGCCAAAGCTGATTGCAAACTATCCCAAAACTTGGAATCAAACCATGGATCACAGTACGATACTATGTTTACTGGCACACCATGCATCTCACTACATGATCAATTTACACGGTGTGTTGTCATTGAGCTACCAAACTTAAATTCTTACTTTCTAAGTAAAACGACTGTAATGGTGAGTAGGGTCAAATGCACAGGGAACATGAGATGATTTCTTTCGAGGAAAAATAAAAAACGAGGGAGTTTTGTTAGATAAGAACAAAATAAAATATTAAACTAAAATTATAAAGCAATAAAAAAAATAAATCTAAACTAGAATTAAATTACAAAACTCTGATTCAATGGGATTTTCGCTATTCAATTGTGTCACTGTTCATCAGTTCACATATTATTTATTCATGCAGTTGCAAGTAATTAACCTTAGAATTATAGGGATATCCGCTAAAATCCTTGTGTTTTCTTGATTTAATTGAATAAACTCAGTATCAAGTCAAATCTTATTAATAACTAACTCGGCACGATAGCATTCTATATTAATTAAAAATAGCATTTCTGTTTTGTGAAAACATTTAATCCTAAAATGTAACAACAGAAATAGCTACAATTGATAGATCTAGTTTCATTTATTTATTTAGAATAAATATATTATGATATCACAACACATCTAATATATCGCTACTCAACGTTCCAATCATTCATGACAATTATGAATCAATAAAATCATGGATATGAGTAAAAATTCATACATCGAGTGTCAGATTAGTCGACATAAAAATTTCATGGAATTAAATATAAATCAACAAATACTTGAAATAAAAAAAGAATTTTAAATTAAGCACAAAAACCTCACAGTGATAAATTGAAAGAGCAAAACTATCCATTGAATTAGAAATAAACTTAGCCTAGAGTTGTGGGAAAAAAATAAAAACTTCCTACGCCTTTCTTCTTTGTAAGGCCCAAGAATTTAATTACCGTAATCTGAAATGATTTGGGTATAATTACCGTAATTTAAGATTAATCTGGAATGATTTATTGATCAATTGACATGATTGAGGTTATACAAACTTGAATTAAGAAGCCGGGCATCGTTACATTATAAGCCAAGATGTTCAACCGAACATCTCAAGATGTTCGGCCGAACATCTCAGAAAGGCTTGGCGCACATGCACGACAGGTAGCGGCGCATATGCGCGAAAATTACAGAAGCTTTGGCGCATATGCGCGACATGCCCAGAACCTTCGGCGCATATGCGCGGGTAGATGCGCGCATATGCGCGAGTACTATTGTGGCAAAAGTTGGAGACGCCACGTGTGATTTTCATGCAATATATATATATATATATATATATATATATATATATATATATATATATATATATATATATATATATATATATATATATATTACGATTCAGAATAATACAACAAGAAAGGGAATCGAAAGGAGACGCTGGAAGAATTCTCCATCTGTGAATCGTAGATTTACGATTGTGCAAAATCCAACCGTTAGATTTTAAATCCGACTTCAGTACTGTATTCCTATCGACGCAGGCTACGACTGGACGTAAGTTTTGTTACATTCTGACATGTTTTGAAATTATGCTATGGTCAGAATTGAATAGAAGTCATATATGATGTTCTTGATATAGTCGACATCGTATAATTGAAGTCAGATTAAAGAACGAACTGGTTATGTAATTGTTATGATTTTTGGAATCGATTTGACTAAGATTTCATATCATATTTGTATTGTTATTGAGATTATGAGTTGAACTGATACTGATTATAAGTTCTGGTATTATATTTGTGATGTTGGGACTGACGGGGTTATCGAGACTGTATTGTTATGCCGTCAAAACATCAGTTGATTGATATTCTCCCCCTCTAAGATATGATTTCGTCCCCGAAATCACAAGCAATCACAACTCATATATCATGTTAATCATATCAGATACCAAATCGGATACAAGAAGGAGATATACATAACTACAATAACTTCGTATCAACGAAATCACTCGTGATAAAATCAATCTCAGAACAATGGCTATACAACATCCTGTATATGCCAATCACCAGTTCATAATAAATCAGTATTGGCATCTGCTACCAAATTTGTTAATCCTAGTCAAAGATATATTCAATCATTGGCTTCAAATACCAACAGTCATCGTCCGACGTTAGCATAGTTCATATCAATTTCCGAGCTATCTTCATTTGCTTCGGAATCAGTTTCCTTTCCTTTATCAGATTTCTGATCCAATCAAATTCAATCTCAGGCATCACCGCAATATCATTCCAATACAAAGGAAATCCGCAGTTTTCACTGTACAATACCTTGACTGAAGCTGTTTCGATACTCATCTAATAGTCGTTATTGTACAATAATTCATAAAGTAACAAGACATCAGGTCACTAGTGCTAAAATCCAGCACTATAGTTCCGGTATATCCTCCAGTATCTAGATAGTTCACTCCAACTATCGGTCAATCAATAAATCATAGATGAAATATCACCCTATACACTCAGCCAAAAGTATAAAATCAAACGAAAATCACAGTCTGACATAATTAACTTTGGCATTCAATACAATCTGACCCCCGTTTCTGACATACCCCTTAGTCGTCTGGTTATATTTGTACGTCATCCTGTACAATATTACCTAGGCAGATTTGAACAATCGTTCAATCATAACCACATACTGGTACGATCTTGGCAAGATTTCGGTAATTCCATCACCAGATCCATAGAAATGTACTCCCGTTTATATTTAGGAATCAATAATTTGTATAACCAATCCCCTGGTTTTTATCTTTCTGTCTTAATCTGTCAGCGATGTAGACATTTCAATACAAATTCTGACATAAATGATTTCATCTATTTACTTCAAAACTGTCTATTCGAATTATCACACATTTCCTGTTACCAGAATAGTACTGAATCTACTACTGTGTGCATTTGACAATACCTGTCATTTCAAATTCGAACTTCTGATACAAACAAATTATCTAATTATATAAAATAAAGCATTACCTACCTGATATTCTGATTACCACACTGTTCTTACTATCAAAATCCAGTTTTGAACATTCTGATCAAATTTCGGAACTACTTGAATCTTCAAAATCAGTTTTGACTCGGTTGAACTGTATATAATCTCAACGGTTCATAACAATCGGTATCAAACACGGATTCAGAATGATAACAATATCAGATCAGATTCAAATATCAATACGCAATACTGATTTAATAATCGCATAAACCGCAATTTCTGACATTTCTGAAGTTCTGCCATATTCAATGTCGTTCTCAGCCACTGATCACTGTCTCAACTGTGCTAAAATAAATCAGTATACTATCTTCAGATATCACAGACTCTGAATACAATCTGTTGCAGTCAAGATTCATATATGAATAATTTTGTATACAACAATTCTCAGTTCTCAGAATATTCAATACAAATTTCAACTGTTCGATTCAATCAATCATACGCTGCGAATATATCACAATGTCATAGATAAATCGAGCATAACATCATCATAATACTTCTGAACACAGGATTTATCAACCCAAACACAGAACTGAAGTATTTTACCGAGGAACACATAATCAGATGTAACTCTAACTCTCAGGCAGTAATTCTTTCAACTGATATCTCAATTCTTTCAGTTCAATCAGTATCATTCTATAAAAATTCTAAAATAAACCCAATACCTGGTATCGAATCAGGGTTGAAATCACTCTCCCCGATACAGGACAAACCTGAAATCTCATTTGAAATATTATAACAAACTTCCTGTTACTAGTAAATCAATCCCTAATAGCTCAGCTTCAGTAATCAACTGAATACATAAGGAATTACTCCATTCCTTTTGATAATCATCGAATCATATATAATACGGATATCAAGGAATTCAAAATCGAGAATCCTTACCGTATATCATTCATTCCTTGGCCATTTCAGGTCTGAATCTTACCATTTCCTGGCAAGAATCTATACTAGCTTTGTACTTGTTCGATATATCAATATCAATCATGCAGTCATTATCAGGACAATACAAGTACAATCTAGTCTAATTCAATCTCATTCTCAATTTACTGTAGTATACAATATATCACAGAATATTACTGATATCAAATTCTTTCCCCAAAAGGTAAAGAATCAATACTACAGTAAATACAGACCCAACAGGTACAACCTATATCAATGCAACTCAGTCAAAGATGATCATAGTGAATGCATTAGTACATATCAATACATATGCAATATAAGCATAAAAGAGCAGTACATGTCGCTAGATCAGCAAGTGTGTCCTGGGTCTGTTCCTCGAGCACCGCAACCAGATGATCCTGCTCCCTGAAATCTTCGGGAACCTCTTTGGGGACAGACTCTAGCAAAGTGTCCGGACTGTCGATAGATACGACAACTACCAGTCACTCCCTGGCATTGCTCCGTGGGATGTCTCCCTCCGCACGTGCTGCAATAAACTCCAGTATAACTTGGGCTAGAACCACTGGAGCTAGATGAACCACTCGGTCCGCTCCCTAACTTCTTGAATTGCTTCTTCCGAGCTTTCAATTGTTCTTTCTTTCCACCACTGCTACTGCCAATCTCGACTCCGGAAGGCAGTTGCTGGGATCTCGGTGCTGGAAGAACATACGAAGCTCCCTGTTGTCCCTTCATAACTGTTTCTGCTCTTTTGGCTCGATTCAGAGTATCAGCAAACTTAGTCGATTGTTTCACATTTACCAATGTCCGTATCTCCGGATTCAATCCCTGGATAAACTGACCAGATATAGCGTCATCATTCCTAGCCACGTGAGGGGCAAAACGTAGCAAGGTAAAGAACTGGGCCAAATACTCATCAACATTCAATTGTCCCTGTCTCAAATTTACAAACTCTGTACCTTTATCCTGTCGGTACGATGTAGGGAAAAATCTTTGGTAGAATTCAACTTTCAAGATTTTCCATGGAATTACTAAACTACGCCGTTCTAGGTGTTCCTTAGTTACCAGCCACCAACTCCGTGCAACATCTCGAAATTGATTTCCGATCAGTTTAATTCTACACTCATCTGTGAAACCAAGAAATTCAAATAACATTTATATATCCTCGAGCCAATTCTCACATTCTACTGGCGTCTCCGTACCCTTCAGAATTGGCGGTTGAAATGACTGAAAGCTCTTCATCTGGGTTTCCAGTATGAGTTTCTGATACATCTATCTGATCAGACGAAGTACTACCCCTTTCTGGAACTCTTCTAGGAGGAATATCTGATAATCACATATGTTAGTAGTAACAGGAGACAAATCCGTCTCAATCACATTCCTGATCAGCTTACCCCTGATCAAGAATTGGTTCTGATCCAGTTTCAAATAATACATATTACCAAATCAACTCAGATATTCAGGTAACATGTAGCTTAATATACAGTAAAAACATACTGAAATCTTAGTATATACAATGTAATTTCAACATTATATTCAATCATATGCCATATAAATCCAGGCAATAAAACATAATATTGTGCTAGCATACACAATGTAATTCCACATTATAATCAATCACATGATAGCAATCAAACGCAGGTAAGAAAACTCAATCTACCCCGCTCACTCTCCTCTATCTCAGTGCTAAGGAACCTACAGTTCAAGGACCTACAGTTCAAGGACCTACAGCTCTGATACCACCTGTTGTGGGGACCCGGACGATAATCATTTCCTTAATCGTTTTTAATATCAAATGGAACAATTAAGTAATGTGGGACGTAAATTTTTTTTTTTAAAAATACACAGCGGAATCGTAATGTAAATCAATCTAATTTACATATTAAAGTTAAAGTACAAATCTAGTACTTAATACATTCCTATTAAAACTAGATTTCAATTAATATAAATCAAGTAATGAATCCTAGTCCATTTCTGATCCCAGATCTCCACGCTATCTAGTCCAGCCTCGTTCTCTTCTTGACGCTTATCCTGTCCCACCTGTTGTCATGCACACATACAAACAAGACAACAGCCGGATAACTCCGGTGAGAATTATATTCTCAGTATAAACCAACGAAACATGCAATCATATAAGCAATTATAAAGCATGTAAAAGATAACAGCAATATGTATCAAAATCTGAAACATAATCAATATCAAACTATCGACAATACTCGTAGCTACACAATTTAGACTAGACTCATTCCTAGTCTAGGGTTCCCGGTTTTCAGAAGTTAGCATTCCTATATCGACCAACAGTAATAGAAAAGACTCCAGTTCTATCCACGTCGATAAGGTATCGATCATCAGTAATAGAAAAAGGTTTGATTCTATCCACACCGATATGGTATCGATCACCAGTAATAGAAGGAACTCTCATTCTATCCACACCGATATACTATCGATCACCAGTAATAGAAGAAGCTCCAATTCTATCCACACCGATACGATATCGATCAACAGTAATAAAAGAAACCCAAATTCTATCCACATCGATAGCCAATCCTCCGGTGACAGACTTTGGCTCTATCGCCAATAGACTATCCTGTAACATCGTGCAATGTGCCCGTGGCGATCCCGCCACTATCAGGCACTTCTGTTACAAGATTACTCGACTAATACCTGCTGTCTATATATCAAGAGAACAAGTAATCTGATACCTGCTATCTATATATAAAGAGAATAAGTATATCAATCAAATACATGCAAATATCAATGCAATAATTAAAGTATGTGATTTAGAGAAACTCAAGTCTAAACCGACTCAAGTCGATCTCCTAATAACACATTGACTTATACCTTTATCTTCCCGCTCTGACGAATACGAAGTCCTAAATTCAACTCTGTCCATTCTCAATCTGATAAGTAACAATACCGAACAGACACAATATCAATATATAACTCAATTCAGAACCTGTTCTGATCAATACTCAAATCAAAACATAAACTGATCAATATCGGATCATATACAATTTAATCCATATTGATAATATCCCGATATAATCGAAGTCACTACTGAAACTGATCAATATCATTCTTGTTCTTCACGTTGAAGAGGTGGAGGGAGAAGAAAGAAATCTATTGTCAATTGAATGTCTCTTTCTCTTCTTCACGTATAAATGGTTATTGGGTCGAAGAGAAAAGCACATTAACCAAAAGAAAATCAAATATATAAAATATCTCAAAAAAGGAATATAGAGTTTTTATGTAATAAAATTCTATCTAATATTCTTTCTCCCAAAAACTATTTCTCTCTCCAATAATTATTTTTGTCAAATACCATAATCATGACTCTAAATTTTGACACATTTTCACAAAATTTGAGATCCACTCCTTGAAACTCTGCCATCTTCAGTTTCACATACAGCAGAAGAAAAGTCACAAGACGTGATCACGCCTAGTTCCAAGACTTCTTCTGTTTTTGTCTTTTTTTCACAACTTTATCTTAGCAACTTCAAATGTAATAAAATCAGCTCTTTAGCTCAAATTTGCTCCAAGACCATAAAATTTCTTCATACAACAAAATAACCCCAAAATTTATCAATTAAGCATGTCAGAAGTGAAAATAATGAGAAATATGATAACAAAAATACAAACTATTATGAGTCTATTAAAATCTCTCACACCTAAATCATGCTTGTCCTCAAGCAAAAAAGAGTTCAATTCATGATCTCACTTTTTTTTTTATCATCCTTCTGCTTCCTTTGATTTTTCATAAAAATTTTCATGCATCAAAACATTTTGATTATTGAGCATCTAACATACCAACATCATGAACAATCGCTTCAATCCGAATTTATAGAAATTAAAATGCATGAGATCCAAACACTCCTCACAAGATTCATTTGTTTCACTCATTAGTGTACAGATATGTATCAAAGAAACTCTCATGTCAAAATACTGAAGATTTTTTTACCATAAGCTTGCAAATATATCACATCCTTCCACCAAATGAATGGATTAAGACTCACAAACAAGGGCTGTAAATGTGTTGTACCATAGCTAGAGATCAGGTAGGAACGAAGGCACAACAGGTTTATGAAACTGAAGAAAACATATACACTTTTCACAAAAATAATTGCATACGATAATAACAACATCTTCATTCTAATTATAACATCAAATAATGTAGAAGAATCATTTCATTTTTTCCTTTATTTTCTTTCTTCTCTTTTTTTTCTTTTTTCTATTTTCCCTTTTTTCCCATTCATGCATAAGATGTTATTTTTTTTGAGATAATGGCTTCGGGCTTGAATCACTCAATCTCAAAAATTTCACTTTCTTGGCTCAAAATGATGTTAAACACGAAAAGTTTATATAATTCTCCAATTCTAGGTTCAACAAGAGGAATAACCAAAAAAAGATTTATAATGATTTGTAATGTGACTATTTTCCAAAGAAAATACTCAGGCTCGAACTTGGCTCACTAGAGGTAAAGGAATCAGGGTAGGCTCAAAAGAACGATACTGATGATGTGAAAAAAATGGTCTGAACCTAATTCCCTTTAATTTTGTTTATTCACCTACTCCACAACAAGGTGTTAACGAAGAAATGTATAAAAATACAAGTTCTAGAAAAATAAACAATGCATGACCAACAGACAATCAAAGAAACTGAGCATTATATAATGATTTCCCATAGCTACAAAGCTCACCAAGAAAAAAATGATATGTGTGTTGTACCCCATACACTTGTCATTTCAACCCATCATCAAGAGTAATTACCCATAAAAGCAGTAGGTAAGATTTCAAAATTAGTTGACATGCAAAGAAAACATCATTTTTTTTTGTAAACTCGCATCAGAAGTATTCAGGATTCAAAAAGGAGGTAAAAAAATAAACATTAAAAGAACCTAAAATACCACAAAAAAATGAATACTAGAATTCAAGCTATATATCCCCTGCAAACCTATATTTGACATTGTCCTCAATGATTCTAAAATAAAATGTTCAACTAAAACATTAAAACGCAAGAAAATTAGATAACTCCCCAGAAAATATTGAGAATCATAGAAAAGATTTTCATCCAGTGCTGAAGTGGAGATGGCATGACGTGAGGGTGGTGGACAGTGATTCACATATAGTATCATTGGAGGTTTGTGGTGCTGCGTTGGTGGGTTGTGCTGTGGATTGCGCTGGTGGTCGCTGGTTGCTGCGTGAGCCTTGTTTCAATTTCAGAATATTTTTTCTTTGAAGGCGTGTCCACGTTCTAATTGAAATTATCTCCTACATAGAGCATGCCAAATATACCTAATCCCAAAAAGAAAAAATTTAAAATAAAACACAATAGAAATAAAAGAAAACAATTAAAATTTGGGTTGCCTATAAAAAACTCTTAATTTTTAATCGTCAACTTGACCCTCAGAAGCATTCATTAAATAGAGGCTGACATCCAAATTAAATGTTATATGACACAACATATGAGTCTTGGTTCCATGTCCCCTCAAATTTGGCTTGATTTATACAATGTAAGCTCATCTTCTCAATAAAACTCAATATAGAATGGTAAAAATAGGGAGAGAACATCAATATTTGCTCTTGGAGAACAAAATATTTTGAAATCGGTGTTGGAGAACGAGAAGGATGTCCTAGTTGTGTGTATGATAATACTATCGATTAGATCAAATAGATAGTATCGGGAGCTTGTTTATCATTCAACTTCATTTGTGACTCATCTTCATATGATATTTCTTCCAAAACTCCTTCAAACTGGGCCTCAATAGCTTCCTCATTCCATGCCACATGATTGTTTATCATATCATTCAGACTATTTATGATTAAATCAAGACTATATTCTTCATCTTTTTTATGCTCAAATGGTCAGCTTGTATAAAATATTTCTGGGAGCCATAATTTGATGTGCTATCGTTGAGCCACCAAACTTAAATTTCTACTCTCTAAGTAAAATGAACGTAATTGTGAGTAAGGTCGAATCCACAGGGAATGAGAGATGATTTCTTTCAAGGAAAAATAAATAACACGAGGGTTTTGTTGAATAAGAACAAAATAAAATATTAAAACTAAAATTAGAAAACAATAAAAAATCATAAATTTAAATTAGAATTAAATTATCAAGCTCTGATTCAAGGGGTTTTTTACTATTCAATTATGTCACTGTTCATCGGTTAACATATTATTTACTCATACAATTATAAGTAATTAACCTTAGAATTATAGGGACAGCCGCTAAAATCCTTGTGTTTTCCTAATTTAATTGACTAAACCAAGTATCAAGTCAAAACTTATTAATAACTAACTGGGCACGATAGCGTTCTATATTAAGTAAAAATAGCATTTCCGTTTTGTGAAAACATTTAACACTAAAATAAAAAACCGAGATAGATTGATCGTGTGAGGCCCGAGGGCGGGGGTGATCGCCGGTGCCATCAGTTGCACGGACAATGAGCGGCTCCTGGCAGGCTTCTAGGTGGAGGGAACATGAATGAACCGACCCACACGGGAATGAGAGGGATTCCGAGACTGTTCAATGTAATGGACTGTACAGTTGAAGAGGGCTTAAAAGATTTGACTGGTACTACTCATATCACGAAGGTGCATCTTCTTTTCGGTAGCTCATCACATAAGAACTCTAAAGTTAAGCTTGCTTTACTTGGGACAATTTTGGGATGGGCGACCTCCTGAGAAGTTTCCCAGGGTGCGTGTGAGTGAGGACATAAGCACGCTGGAAAGACCCGTCTTGATACAATGAGGACAGTCGTCGGATCTGGGGCGTTACAGATCGAGTTTCTTTGATTTATTTAGACTAAATATACTATGATAGCAGAACATATAATCAATTGCTACTCATGTTCCAGTCGTTCATGACAATTACGGATCAATCAATTCATGGATATGAGTAAAAATTCATACATCAAATTAATTTGTCAGATTAGTTGACATACAAATTTTATATAATTAAATAAAAATCAAGAAATACTTGAAACAAACAAGAATATTAAATTAAGCACAAAAAACCTCGCATTGATAAATTGAAATAGTAAAAATATCTTTTGAATCAGAATTAAAACTTAGTCTACATTTGTGGAGATAAGTAAAAAATTATCATGCCTTCTTCTTGTTCTTCATGTTGAAGAGATAGATGGAGAATAGAGAAATCTATTTTTAATTGAGTTCCTCATTCTCTTCTTCACATAAAATTGGTTATTGGGTCAATGAGAAAAGCTCATTACCTAAAAGAAAACCTAATGTATCAAATATCTTAAAAAGAGAATATAGAGTTTTTATGGAATAAAACTCTACATTCTTGCTCCCAAAAACTATTCCTCTCTCCAATAATTATTTTTAAGTCAAATACCATAATCATGACTCTAAATTTTGACATAATCTTCACAAATTTCGAGATCCACTCCCTGAAATTCTGCCAGCTTCAGTTTCACATACAACAGAAGAACAGTCACAAGGCGCGAACATGTCTTGTTCCAAGATTTCTTCCGTTTTTGTTTTTTTTTTTTCACAGCTTTATCTTAGCAACTTCAAATGTGATAAAAATAATTACTTTAGCTCAAATTTGCTCCAAGACCATAGAATTCTTCCTACAACAAATAACACCAAAGTGTATCAATTAAGCATGTCGGAAGTGAAAATAATGAGAAATATGATAATAAAAATACAAACTATTATGAGCCTATCAATACATTTTTTTAATTTTCTAATAAGTTCAAATGCAATCATAATGAATAAAATTGGTTGATTTAAACAATCTATCCACAATAACTCAAATCTCATCACAACTATGATTAGAACAAGGCAGACATACCACACAATCCATAGAAATGTGCTCCAAATTTCATTGTGTCACTTCAAGAATGTGTAACAAAAACCAAGTCTCATTCTCATAGCCTTTTCTTTTTCATACCTTCCCAGTAACAATTGGATTTAAAGATATGATACATCTTCTTGATTCCTAGATGAACGATGTGTTGACTACAATGATCTTCTCGCAATAAGCTTCTTTTAAGTATATCAAATTCATAACCACATGCCTACTATGATAACACACACATCCATATGAAACAACACTGAATTTATCTGAGTGCATGTCTGAACCAATTATTTCAATCTATGAATGTGTAGATCATTCCTCTATGCTGCTTTGACATTAGAAATTATACATGATTCAACTAGAATTGATGAAACTATGAGTAGTCGTCACTGAGCTGATAAGTCCATCACGAAGTTCCCAGTGCTCATGGGCTTTTGAGATGCTCAGAGATGTAACATCTTAGTCTGAACTTTCCTGCTAATGGAATCTGCAACTTGATTCATTCAATATTGAATATTACAATCAAAGTCTTTGAGCAACTCCAACCATCGATGTTGTCTCATATTCAAGTCGGACCGTGTGAATAAATACTTCAGACTATTTTGATTGGAATAAATCACAAATTTTTCGTTGTACAGATAATTACTCCATATTTTCAATGCAGACATAATGAAAACCAACTTCAAATCATGAACTAAATATCGAGCCTCATTTCGATTCATTTGACGAGATGCATACGCAATCAATCACTCATTCAACATCACAACTCAACTCAGTCCATTTAGAGAAGTATTTGTACATACAAAAATCCACCCGAGCTTGGAGGAAAAGATAACACCAGACTTGTGGTCAACTTTTATTTCAAAGTCCAGAAATTAGAATCAGATTATTCACTACATAGAAACGTATCTTTTTGCTTTAATTGAGTCATAGGCTTAGACGTTCTATAAAATCTTTTGATAAAGCACATATAATACACAACTAATTAATCCCAAAAATATGCGAATCTCGTAAATATTTGTCGAATTTGGCAAGCCGATAACGACTTCAATTTTACTAGAATCCACTGATACTCCTTGTGCTGATATAATATGTCCTAGAAATACAACTAGGTCAAATCATAATTCATATTTTAAAATTTTTACATACAACAGCGGTGCTTTGAGTGTATTTAGGTGCTCTTTCCTTGACTTTTAATAAATTAAAATGTAATCGATACAAACGATAATGTAAATGCCTATGAATTTACGGAATACATGAATCATTAAATCCATGAAAACTGTTGGAGCATTAGTCAATCCAAAACACATGATTAGGAATTCATAATGTCCAGAGGATATCTATTCTTCACAGTAGCCTTTTTCAACTACCAATAATCGATGCACATTCTTATCATTCCATCTTTTTTTTAACAAAACATATTGGAACTCCCCAAAAGCACATACCTGGTCTGATATATCCTTTCTCTATAAGGTCCTTTAACTATTCCTTGAGTTCTTCCAACTCTGTTGGAGCCAAACGATATGGTGTTTTGGAAGTAGCATTTGTCCCTGATATCAATTTGATGCTAAGATCTATTTCTCTTTGAGGTGGAAATCCTGAAATCGCATCAGAAAATGCATCAGGAAAATCTTGGATATTAGGAATATCTAAAACTTTCAATCATGTTTCCTATGTCGCGTCAAGAGAATAATTCATGAATCCTTTCATTTCTTGTTGGAAACAATCTAAAAATTTCCATCGCTCACATTAATGGAATGCGAGACTGTGAATTATTACCATAAAATTTTTACTTGTTGTCATAATGTAGTCTAATTCTGATAATTCAACGAAAACAATCAACATCAGCTTGATAATTCGTCAGTGTGTCCATACCAAGAATACAATTGAAGTCAGACATAATTCATTTGATTAGATTATTTATCATAAATGTTATCCTCAAATTTAATCACACAATTCAGGATTATCTAATGAGACATCAAATATACACCGACAAGAATAGACACATACATAGTATCCAAAAATAGAATAATAACAATCTCATGCTCATCAATAAATACAACATATTAAAATGAATGAGATACTCTTGTGCATATCAATATACGTGTAGGATAATAAAAAAATATAACAAATAACTACAATCACTCCTTCTATACATCGTGAGATTAATCTTGAGTCAAAGCATGGACTCAAGCATGTTGTGACAGGCAAAAACTTGTGTGAGACGGTCTCACGGGTCGTATTTGTGAGACGGGTTTCTTATTTGGGTCACCCATGAAAAAGTATTACTTTTTATGCTAAGAGTATTACTTTTTATTGTGAATATGGGTAGGGTTGACCCGTCTCACGGATTATGACCCGTGAGACGGTCTCACATGAGACTCACTCGTTGTGACCTTGTAAATTGCTGTTGTGTGGGGGCATTTGGGCGGTGGATAGATAGACCATTGAAGGAGCATATGACCTAATAGCTGGTACTCGGGGAACCTGACCAAATTATTGTAGAAGAAACGGTTGTCTCTCGGCATTTGGACATACTCTAGCGTAGTGTCCAATCTGACCACAGATATTGCAAGACATCTGAACTCCTATATACTACGAACTGAAATGTACTCACCGAATACACAACACTAGATGACCCAACTGGACCTTTCCTATCGAGTATTACCTAAACTGGAGGATCTAAATCGAGACTTCCTTTTAAATTGCCTTCCTTTTACCTTGAATATGTGTTTTTTGGGTTGCTGGTATGACTGTAGTGGCTAGTAGAGAGGTAAGCCCACTTTCATCGACATGTTACAACCAAATCCCAAGGAACATAAAATGGAATTGTCTATGGTTCTCCTCTGAGTAGACTTGCCTGTATCTTCTTCACTGCCTAAACATAGGTAGATAGCGATCCAGTCATTACTAAAGTATGAATATTTCTTTGAAGCCCATGCAGAAAACGTGATAATTTGGATATATCATTTCTAGCAACATGTGGTATATAGGGCAAAAGAACATAAAACTGATAAGCATATTCTATCATTGACTTATTTCCCTCCATTAACTGCTTGAACTCATCTTTCTTTACATAATAATAAGATGGTGGTGAGTGTTCTTATGTGAATTGAGCACGAAAAACCTCTCAAGTAATTATTTCGCCAGTTTCTTTAAATGCTTCCTCTCTGGCTTCCCATCAGAGTTGTGCTCGATCTTTGAGTTGATGGACAGTGAGCTTTAGTCTGCCAACTTGTGAATACTCCAGCAAATTAAACACACGGTTTATACTTTTCATCCACCCCGATGTGTTTTCACCACTTCATTATCAAAAAATTTAAGAGGATGTAATTCTTGAAATTGGGTAATTACTAATTGTATTCATCTCATTCTCTGAATCAAGTGTTTCACTTCTTGATCAATCCAAATAATTTTGTCTCTATCCCTTTCTGGATGATTTGGTGGCTCCTGATCCACCTCTACTTCCACATTTCTAGAAGCATGGCCTGTAGGACAACCACGTTTACCCCTAATAATTTCATCAAGTCCTCTAACATTCTGTGCTTCTGACTTTTGAACAATTTTTTTTCCTCTTCATGCATCTTCCTCTAGGAGTCATTCTACAAGACACAAGGATTTAATCCCCAGACAAAAATAATTTAATAATCACATAACAGTTAAAAGAAAGCTGAAATTTAGTCTAATAGGCAATTTCTAAACTAAGTTTAAAGTCTAGTCAACTACTAATTCTAATTCAGGTAAGTTCACATAAATCATATCAACTAATTTAAATAAGAGAAACTAATCCAACACATACACCATCATTTTATGTGTCTAAACTCAAGTGTCATAGATTCTAATTCAAACATATCCAAGATTACGCTATGATACCAACTGTGATGGTTCATGCTCTTGACTAATATTTAATCAAACAACCAGGATTAATTAGTGTAAATAATAAAAACGAGTAATTTTTTTTAAATTTGGATCTATAGAAATTTCGGCATAACCTCTCCCTAAATAAAACATACCGAAAAATCAAAACAAAACAAAAAAATTTATATACTCGAAATAAAATCTAAATTAAAAAAAAGACCTCAAATTCATGGTATGTCAAGCTCGATACACGAGGCATCTCCTTGGAAAATAATTCAATAGAGATATAGTTCAATTCCATATTATTTTCCAAGAGAAGTTAATTCGCTTATGATGTTGCTCACTCTTTCATCAATCTCACATACTCATCGATCTTTATCTTAATGATGTCAAAATTATGTATTGAAATCATCCACGTTTGAAACGTATCTTAATGCCTGAAAGTTGTATGAGACAAATGTATGCATTTCGATTAGTACGTGATCAACAAGGAAATAGTTGATTCCACCGCATTCCTTCAGCTACTTCGGGAATGCTCAGTGCCGATGGTGGATCGAGGCAGAGCCTTAGGGATCCCCTTCTGTGGTGGACCGAGCATACAATTTGCTTTCTTTCGTTTGCTCATTACCCTCGCACAATTAAATTAGTTATCCCAAAATTCTTTGGCAGTAAAGCACATCTTGATTTTGCTGAAGGTCTTTTGGTACAATGTATTGTACAGAATCTATTAGTGGCTTTTCAATCATTGAGGTACACCATATGAAATTGCAACAACTATATTGACCTCCATAGTTTTCATTGCCCCGTCTGTGGTGACGTACCACATATCATCTTGTGTAGCTAAATGAGCTTGCATATTGATCTTCCAATTGTCAAAATCCTCTTTGAAGAACATGAGGATCTTACTGAAGGAGGCCATTTAAATTTAGTTCTCAGAGAAAATAATTAACAGGCTCTGATGTCACTTGTCGAAATCAAGTGATTAATTAATAGGGGGTTGAATAAAAAATCATATCAGTCTCTAATTTAATTCAATTGGGTAAACACACCATTGAATTCTTGTCAATTGGATATCAATGAACTAATCGTTGGGCATTATTCTTGTCTCTCTTTAAGATAGTCATTAGTAACTCAATTGGCCTTTTGTTAAACCACCAAAATATAATTGATCAAACTAAATCATTACATCATATTATGTCATATGGATATATATGCTATTACTTTTGTATTCATGGTATAATATTCACTTCATATTAGTAATCCCAAAACTATGAACCATTTTTTCATTCCAATATACCCCATCCATAATGCTATACATTAATTTCGTCTTTGGGTAACATTAGCCTTCATGTATTTCATGGGGTATGAGAAAAAAAAAAGAGTATACAATGTGTCTAGTTCCAAATTGAGCACTTATGTTTACATATCAGGTATTATTGTCTATTAACCGAGTAACATTTCGGCCACCTAAGGACTATTGAACCAATAATTCCACATTAATTTATGTACATGTTTACCATGTTGTAGAGAATATATGAATCAACACAACTTAATGGACTATAAATTAATGACACCATATTACACAATTTCAAGTAAAATGTGAACCCTTTTTCAACTCAAATTTCTTACTTACCCACAATGTTATACCATAATGTTGTGTTTTGATAACATTATCTTTCATGTATTTGGATTATATATGAAAAAGATAATATAAGATATATTTAGTTCCAGATTTAGTACTATGTCTCACATTGTGAGTACTAATGTCTATTAATCAAGTACCATTTAAGCCACCTAAGAACTAATGACCATCCCAAAAACAATGAACCATTTTTCCACTCAAATACTTTAGCATGTATGAGGTATGATTGTTTTAAATGTTTTATCTATCGCGTTTTATATCTAGCTAGTTACGATTTTTGGGTACTCATTATTCGTTTTTATTGGAAATGATACATTTTACTACTAACTTTCATTAGTACCATATATTTTACGAAAAGTCCTAGAATCGTAGAGTTTATACTTGATGAGTAGGTCTCTTGTGAGACGGTCTCACGAATCTTTATCTGTGAGACGGGTCAATCTTACCGATATTTACAATAAAAAGTAATACTCTTAGCATAAAAAATAATACTTTTACACGGATGACCCAAATAAAAGATCTGTCTCACAAAATACGACCTGTGAGACCATCTCACACAAGTTTTTGTCATACTTGATTTAGTACTCTATCCTATTGAAAATTTGACAAGACTCATTCGGAAAATACTAAACCAGCAACAAATAAAGGAGATAAAAAGAAACCATCCCTTGATCCATTACATCATTCATGTGCAACATATGCATGAATTTTACAATGACATTACATAAACTAAGTATCTGATGCAATAAATGAATACATTGGGAGATTTGATACCATTGAAAAAGCTACAAACTTGGTTTTTGCAAACGATGAGAAATATGGCACAAAAACAAATGGATACACAAAATGGAACTTGTTGAAAATAACACGAAATTTCGATATTGTTTGTTGTGTAAGTCGGATCTTCAATACCCTTCAACAACATCACGATGAATAGAGAAAAATCGACAGAAATATTTTTTTGATATATGATTTTGGAAATTTAAAGAAGGGGTGAGAGTGAAAGTTGATTAGGAGAAAGAAAAAATCGAGACAAAAACCGAGAACTTCAACAAAAGTTCCAATCTTAAAAAATCAGCCCCACCACCCCACGATTTTTTTCTTTTTTGAGATCCAATTTCGCACAAATCAGGAGGAAAAAAACTGAACTTTTCAACTAAAAAGTTCGGATCTTCAAAACCATAAGAAAGGCTAAATTTTTAAGAGATTTGTATGCAGTTGTTAATTTTCAAGTTTCTTGAAGTTGACAATATCTTATCTGTCGGAAGATAGTACAAATAATCGTTGAAAATTTTTATTAGTGTTAGATGGCTTCGAGTATAAATATGCAGATTCAAAACTTCATAGACAAAAAAATTCAAGCATTCACAATCTCCAATATACAAAATCTTGAGTACACTTATTCTTTCAAATATCAAGATGTTCATTTAGCATACTCTTAGTTGTTCACATCATATCACCAAGGATCAACTTGTCTTCCTGTACCAACTCTAACTGTTCAAAGCTACTTGTTGGAAAGTTTGTTCACCAATGATCAACTTGTGTTACCGTACCAACTCTAACTGTTCGAAGCTACTTGTTGGAAAATTTGTTGCTTCTGGTGAACCGATGGTTCCTAAATAACCAGAGTTTGTTTCATGAAGTTATCACTAGAATTTTGATTTAGGCAGTGATAAGTCTTCATCGAAGTGGATTTGTAGTAAGGTTGTATCAATCAAAGTCGTTCAGTGGATTCATTCTTAAGTGGAAGAAGGACGTGACGTAGGAGTTGTTTTCACCTAACATCCATAAAATCTTGTATTTTTATTCTTACAAATTTACTCCAGTTTCTTTGTTTATTTTATATAGCCGCTGTGATAATTGATTGCTTGCATGAGATATCTATTATATAACTAGAATAATCGGATTGTTTCCGCACTCAAATTATTTTTAGTGCTCTATAGTATTTTAAGAAAAAAAATTTAACAGCTAATAACTGTTCAAACCAGCTCAAATTTTTCAAAATATTTAAAAGAGTTCATTCATAATTTTCCAATTATAGCAAATATGCACTGTCATAGTCATATCAATCAAGTTTTATCTCCCATAGACTTTACTAATCAAATTTATGTGTATTCCTAAACATATATTGGACCAGATCAATTAATATGCACTTTGTTAATTAATCCCAATATATATTGATTTGATTGATGTTGAAATAATTAAATTAGATTTACAGCTTTGTATCAGCTTTATTCATATACTTTTTGGCTTATCGATAATTTCTTTGCAGTGTGAATCTTGATTTTGTAGATGTTATGTTTATATATATATATATATATATATATATATATATATATATATATATATATATATATATATATATATGAGGGTTGTTACCCTGCACCCCAGGGGTGCAGGCCAGCTGTGCAAGCGCCCAGTTGGATGCGCATAACGGAACAACTTTTAGCGACGGTTTCTGAGATTCCGTCGCTACTCGCGACGGTTTACCATAATCCGTCGCTACTAGCGACGGCTAATGTAAACCGTCGCTAAACACCAATTTTTTTTTTTAAAAAAAACTGACACAGAGGCGGCCACTCACAATGGAAAGGGTGTTAAATAGGTGTTACACCCCATTCTGGGTGCTCTTATGGACGTGATTTTGTATCCATACTGTAGATAAATTGAGATCAATCAACAGAATGCAAAATTTCCAAGATGTGCAGGGTATTTGAAGGTAAATCTTGTGTTTGAAAAATCAAACACTGAAGCTGTTGGATATAAAATCCGGTTTCGGTTGGTGTCCTATAAATCTTTAACAGCCGATAGAAAAAGTAGATTTACAAATTTTACCGAACAATGAAACACCTTGCACATCTTGGAAATTTTGCATTCTGTTGTTTGATCTCAATTTATCTACAGTATGGATACAAAATCACTTTCATAAGAGCACCCACAATGGGGTGTTAACACCCCTCTCTATTGTGAGTGGGCGTTGGTGTGGGGAGTTCAATTCTTTGAACGCCCTGTGTCAGTTTTTTTTTAAAAAAAAATTGGACAATTAGCGACGGTTTATTACAAACCGTTGCTAGTAGCGACGGATTTGAAAAACCGTCGCTATTGGCGACGGAGTCATAAAACCGTCGCTAAACGTGGCGCCCAGCTGGCTCAGGCGCCCATGTTACCCTGCACCCCTGAGGTGCAGGGTAACAACCCTCTATATATATATATATATGTGTGTGTGTGTGTGTGTGTGTGTGTGTGTGTGTGTGTGTGTGTGTGTGTGTGTGTGTTGAAAAATTCAGACTGTCTCTTAAATATTTGTTGTAATGTTTCATAAATTGGAAATTACATTTAATAGAAACGATACCAAATAAATTAAAAAGAAGGAAATATATATATAGGAAAAAATTTGTGTGAGACGGTCTCACGGGTCGTATTTTGTGAATGAAAAAATATTATTTTTTATGCTAAAAGTATTACTTTTTATGGTGAATATCGGTAGAGTTGACCTATCTCACAGATAAAGATTCATTAGACCGTTTCACAAGAGACCTATATATATATATATATATATATATATATATATATATATATATATATATATATATATATATATATATATATATATATATATTGAAAAATTCAGATTCTCTCTTTAAATATTTGTTGTAATGTTTCATAAATTGGAAATTACATTTAATAGAAACGATACCAAATAAATTAATAAGAAGGAAAAATATATATATGTGTGTGTGTGTGTGTGTTGTGTTGAGGATCGAAGTTGAGTTTAGAGGGGGGTGAATAAACTCTACTCGTTTTTCGTTCTGATGAGGTACTAAAATCCTGTTAAGGATAGTAGTTGATCTTGTGAGAATACTTTCACCTGATTACAGTAAATCGTGCGGAAACAATCTGATGAAGTAGTTGGAAAAAAATAAAGCAGTAGACAGCAGCTGTTTATGGAAGTTCGAAGATAAACTCTTCTACGTCTCCCCTTCTTCTGTTTCCAGAAGGTATAACTAAAAGACTTTGGATATTACAGTACATCACTTGTACACACCCACTTCAGAAGGACTTACACCTCAGCCTACTGAAACTCTTAGTTTCTCAACTCACAAAAATGCGAAACACAAAGTTCTGAAAAGACTCTTTTCAGATTACAGACTCTTCTGATAAATTATAAGTGCAGTAAAGATCGTGAAGAGTGTAAGAATTAGTAGCACAAGATGATCTACAAAAGATCAGATATAAGCTATGAAGCGTGTGCTACTTTTCTTTGTGTTGAACTTTTAAAATGCTCAAGGAATTCTGATATTCGTCTTATAAGAGAGTAGCTTTGTTCTTTGAAAATGATATTATGCGAAGTGTCGTGTCGAACAAGGATTTGATCCAAGTATATATAATCGACTGAGTTCAACGTTCACAATCAGAGAAGTCTTCAGATAACTGATACAATCAGCTTTATTACCGAAACAAGTTCCTGCAGAAAAGCTATAAAACAATCAGTCTTGTTTTATACTTAATTAGGTAATATGCATTAAATGACTCCGTATAGTATTTAATGGTGCAATTAATACTAGTAGTAGGAACTCTTTAATAGTAACAATTAAGATAGCAACGTTAGAAAACGTTCTCTACTGTTCTCTACTGGTTTTGTATTGTTATCCCTTTTCTACTGGTTTAGTTTTACTAGAACAGCAGCTACTGATAAGTTAGTTCTGGTCTGCTGGTCTACTGGTTTTAGTTATCATCGCCACAACAAAATTCATGTCAACAATTTCCCCTTTTGTGGTGATGCCAAAACCTAAACAGTAGAAAGTTGTTAAGTAAAACAGATAATCATTTAAACAAACGGATAATGTTGATAACGCATTAAAGTAAAAAAATCAATCGGTTCCAATGTCCCTGTAAATGATTTCTTCATTTTGAGGTTCTTGATCTCTTCTGTTAGAAGGTTCAGCCTCATCTTCTGTTTGCCTGACTCCTGCTTGATCTCCTCTATTTTCCCCCTGTTTGGCATCAGCGGCCACCACATGGGTAAAGAGATCATTCAGTCTGCCGGAAATATTTTGAATGCCATCAGTTAGCATCTCCAGATACGGGGTCTGAGAAGAGATGCGATTATCTAAGGCAGTGATAGATTGATTTTGAGAGTCAATCTTGGCATCCAAAAGTTCCACAGAAGTAGACAGTGATCGAAAGATATCATCATGCTCAGTGATTCGAGTGAGTATATCATTTTGAACAAGCATGATGACGTTGTGAGTTCTTGATATAGCTGTTCTGAAAACGGAGGCTTCAGCATACATCTTGTCTGAGGTCTCCTTAGTGAGATAGATGTATTTCCCCATTCGCTCTCGGAAAGATTTAGCACCACTGAATTCCGCAAGGTTTTCACAAGACATACGTTTCACTAACTCATAGATGTTGTTGAGGTCGGTTTGTAGACACTGAATCTGATGTTCGAGGTTGAATGCATCTGATTCCGGGGAAGGGGTTCGTTCAAGAATGCGTTGTTTGATCTCAGAAAGACGAGAATTCGTCGCAGTCAAAACAGGGAGGGAGACAGTCAACGCAGTAGAAACAGGAGGAGCATCCATCAATGCAGTGGAAGGAGCAGGGTCTGCTGTGCTTTCTGCTGGAATTGCAGAAACAGTAGGCTCAACAGCAACCAGAGGAAGAGTAATATCTTCAGTAGGAATGGCCAAGTCAGAGGCCAAAGCTTCTTCTGTCTGATTCTGCTGAAAGATCGGGACAAGGCCAACATGATAAACAGTAGGCTCTCCAAAGCCTTGTTCTTGAGCAAGAAGTTGCTCACTCATCTGCTTTCAGATCTGTCAGATAGAATCATAATAACATTTTGATCCTGAGCAGCAGTAGGAACGGCAGGATCAAAATTCGATTGAAGAACTTTCAGAACTGATTCTAATTTCTGACATTTCAGCTGATCGAGGATGAAGTTCCTTCTGCGCAAGGCCTCGATGACATTCTCTGTTTTTGCCAGCTGAAAAATTCTCTTTTCCGCATTCATCATTTTGCCATAAGCCCCTTTTGTTTTGAAATAAGCAAAGGAATGAAACAAACGGACAGTATGCCATTCATCAAAGAAACTCATGTCATCGTTTGCAGAGGTCTCAATCTCGGCTAGATGAAGATCAACGCCGGTGGTGACAGTGGTCTTGTGACCAAAAACAGGTGGTTCTTCCACCATTTTCCCTTTGCCTTTGTCAGAAGATGGAATAGGCGCAATAGGTCGGAAAGCAGAAGACCCGCTTGCTTGTTCCCGAATAACGATTCCAGATGTTGGCTTAAAAGCAGTAGCAGTAGAGGGTGCTGAAATGGATGCAGTAGCGGGTGCAGTCGAAGAAGCAGTTGATCGAGCAGAAGGAACCGCTTCTGGAAAGACCTGACGAATAGGTACTTTCTCAATTTCAGACAGTGCTGCTGTCTTTTTAATCTTAAGAATGGTGCGCGGTTTCTTCTTGGCTGGGGCTGGTACTGCTGGTCGAACAGCAGCAGCAGACTCTTCTGATGCTGTTTTATCGGAATCCGTCGAAATAATCAATCGTTTCTTTGAAATTTTCTTTTGAGGTTTGGGAGCCTCAGAAGCAGTTTCCCCAATTTCCTTCTTCATCGCAACAAACTCCGCCACTGTTGGCTTAGGCCTTAGAGCCAATACATTTGCTGCATCAATCATGGTAACGGAAGTAGCATCGAGATCACTTTTAGATGCGAAACCAGCATCCTTGAGCAAAACACTGATCTGAACCGCGAAACCAGAACTTCTCCTGACAACCATATCCTTCATAATTCTGAAAATAAAATGACTCCAGTCCACCTTAATCCCCTTGGTGATGGCAGTCATTACTTGAACTTTTTCCTTCGTCAACTTGTCGAAGGTGCCAGCCTTGATCAAAATAGCTTTAGCCACAATATCGGCCAGAATCTGATACTCTATTTTGAGCAATTTCTTGTGGCAGGAAGGAGACACTTCTTCTCCAGATGCGGAGAAAGAGCTGAGTGCAACAGACATATCTGTCTTGGAAATATCAGAAAGTTCAGACGTACCTGAATGTGGAAGGAGAAAGGTTGCTCCTAGGTGAGCGGCATCAATGGAGATAGAAGCATCTCCTTGAGTATAAACAATCCTTCCTTCATGCACTGTTGCTTTTGCATAAAATTCCAGGAGAGCATTTTTGTTGATAACTGCTGGTGCTTCCAGGAATTTCCGGAGTCCCGATTTCTCAATATCCTGAAACATTTTCAAGAGATTCTCATCCTTGATGGTGAGAACCGAAGCAAAGTTAACTTGATAAGCGTTAAGAGTGTATGCTCCAGCCATTTCTGTATGCAGATGAGATCAGAAAAATTTTGCAGTAGTTAGTTGATGATATAGAGAAAGCAGTAGCTGAATAGCGATAGTTATGAAACAGTAAGGTGAAAAAGTGAAATATGAAATAGATATACAGTCGTCAAATAAACATAAAGACACGTGTCAGTATGTTCTTGGTTGAGTGTTAGAAAAGTTTTGCAGAAACTGTCAGAGAGATGAATGATTTTGAAAATTTTGAAAAAGAGCGGGCTGTCCAGACGGTTACTAAAAGAATTCAGAAAAGGATTTGTCATTTTATGATAACGTCTGCTGGAAGTTTCAAGGTGCAAAAATATGCGAGCACTTTGTCAAAACCAGCAGACTTGTAGTTTTATCGAAAAGACAAACATCCTATCTGTTTTCTGAAAAGGTGTCAAACTCTTAGTCTGACTAAGATACTGTTCCCCCTCGGTAAATGCAATTAATAAGTAGTCATAATTGTGACAAGTGACTCTTGGCCATCTCTCAATCTAAGCCGTTGAAACTGAACAGTCGCAATCTTGCGATTCACAAGAGTCTTTGTTCCCTCTATAAATACCTGCA
Source organism: Primulina eburnea (assembly GCF_022965805.1). Lineage (NCBI taxonomy): Eukaryota > Viridiplantae > Streptophyta > Magnoliopsida > Lamiales > Gesneriaceae > Primulina > Primulina eburnea. The sequence continues at coordinate 26,952,580 of NC_133118.1, forward strand.
AGGCTTGAACGAAGTTAAACAAAAACAATGAAAACTCAAGTAAAAGGAGAGTTAGAGTTAGATTCAGGAGATGAAGCAAAATTGTCCAGAGAGAAGTTTGAGGGTATCATAAATTTCGTAATGATCCTTGAAATACACTCCTTGAGTTGTAGTTTCCACAGTCAAGCAGATCTTTTGCTTCGATTGAGTTTGAAATGTAGCATCGATTTCTTCCAGAAGCATGCTAATGCAATTAGAGAGTGCTGGTGGATTGATGATGCTGAAATCCTCTCTGATGCCCTGTAAGGCATCTAAAAATTACATTAGTGCTGGCAAGGCCTAAGCTTGCTAGATTCTTTCTAGGCCTTTCTCTTCGAAGAAGACCATCTTTTTCCTGTTGAAGTGCTTTGCAAGCAAATATCAGAGAGCTCCTAGAAGACAAACGCTACATGTAACGCTAGTGGTTAAAAAGCAAAGAAGATCTACTGTTTTTACTTTTGCATCGTGTAATGTACTGAAATGGTTTCTAATAAAATTCCAGTTTTGATTATCTGACTTTTCTCTTCTGCTTTTCTGCAAATATCTTACTGTTAGTTCAATGCGATAACAAACAAGTAATAATAGAAGTTTAACTAAGATATCAGAAAATAGTCAAGTTAATCTATTAAACCAAGAGAATTACGAAAGTAAGAAAACTTATTTTCTGGTAAGGGTTTCGTGAAGATATCTGCTGTTTGTTGATCAGTAGAAACATATTCCAGACGAATGTTCTTCTTCTGCACATGATCTCTAATAAAGTGATGTCTGATGTCTATGTGCTTCGTTCTGGAATGAAGTACTGGATTTTGTGTTATTGCAATTGCACTGGTATTGTCACAGAATATAGGTGATTCGGAGGCTTGAATCCCATAGTCTCTTAACTGTTGTTGAATCCACAATATCTGGGAGCAGCAGCTTCCAGCAGCCAGATATTCTGCTTCTGCAGTAGATGTGGCTATGGAAGTCTGTTTCTTGCTAAACCAGGATATCAGCCTATCACCAAGAAATTGACAAAAACCACTTGTGCTTTTTCGGTCTAGTTTGCAACCTGCATAATCAGCATCTGAATATCCAATAAGATTTAACGATGAATCATTGGGATACCATAAGCCGACGTTTTGAGTTCCTTTCAAGTACTTCAAAATACGTTTAGCAGCAATATAATGAGATTGTTTGGGGTTAGATTGAAAACGAGCACAAATGCAAACAGCAGACATGATATCTGGTCTACTGGCAGTTAAATATAATAAAGAACCAATAAGACCTCGATACTGAGTTACCTCTACTGGAATACCACTTTCATCTTTATCAAGCTTAATAGATGAGCTCATTGGAGTAGAAGCAGCAGAGCATGCTTCCATTCCAAACTTTTTCAGAAGCTCCTTGGTGTACTTGGCTTGATTTATAAATATTCCAGTCTCTGATTGCTTAATCTGTAATCCTAGGAAGAATGTTAATTCTCCCATCATACTCATTTCAAATTTATACTGCATCAGTTTTCCAAACTTTGCTCATAATTTGGGGTTAGTTGACCTAAAAATAATATCATCAACATAGATCTGTACTAAAAGAATGTGCTTATTCTTGACTAAAGTAAATAAAATTTTATCTATTGCTCCGATGGTAAAATCATGATCAATGAGAAATTGTGATAGAGTGTCATACCAAGCTCTAGGTGCCTGTTTTAGACCATATAAAGCTTTGTGTAATTTAAATACATGATGCGGAGAGAAATGATCGATAAAACCTGGAGGTTGTTCAACGTATACTTCTTCTTGTAAAAGAACATTTAGAAAAGCTCTTTTCACATCTATTTGATATACTTTGAAATTCTTGAAAGCAGCAAAGGCTAAGAATATTCTGATTGCTTCGAGCCTTGCTACTGGTTTATAAGTCTCATCAAAGTCTATGCCTTCTTCTTGTCTGAAGCCTTGAGCTACCAATCTAGCTTTATTTCTCACCACTGTGCCTTCTTCATTGAGTTTGTTTCTAAATACACACCGAGTTCCAATGACAGCTTGATGAGATGGTCTAGGTACTAGAAACCAAACTTCATTACGTTTGAATTGATTCAGCTCTTCTTGCATGGCTTCAATCCAACTAGGATCCAGAAGAGCTTCTTCAATCTTCTTTGGTTCATCCTGAGATATAAAAGCAGCATGCATGTATTCATTAAGCATTTGCCTTCTGGTTCTCAACGGCGCTGCTGGATTACCAATAACCAATGATGGAGGATGAGATTTTCTCCAGATAAACGGATTAGAATGGGCATCTTTCTGATTTGTTATGTTAAGATTGTCTTCTACAGAACCAGTAGTAGGTTCTTGAACATCTTCTGCTGGTATTGGTAGATCCAGGTTCTGTACTTCTGGTTCCACTAATCGTGTGTCTGGTTCTGGATTTTGAAGATCCTTGGTATTTGCTTCCACATCATCTTCACTGTCGATTTCCAAGTGAATCCTGTCTAACCTGTTACTTAAATCAGATATGTTAGAAATTTCAGCACTGCTGTCTTCATCGAAGACAACATGAATCGATTCTTCAACATTAAGAGTTCATTGTTGAAGATTCTAAAAGCTCTGCGTACAGCAGAATAACCAAGAAATATTCCAGCATCTGATTTTGAGTCAAATGCCGTCAAATGATTTTTGCCATTATTTGGTACAAAACATTTGCAACCAAACACATGAAAATAAGATACATTGGGCTTCTTCCCTTTCCATATTTCATACGGAGTCTGGTTGTGTCTCTTGTTGACCATAGATCTGTTTTGCGTGTAACAAGCAGTATTGATAGCCTCAGCCCAGAAGCGCTGAGAAATGTCTGCATCTGCTAGCATTGTTCTAGCCGCTTCTTTTAGAGTTCTATTTCTCCTCTCAGCTACTCCGTTTTGTTGAGGAGTTCTGGCAGCTGAATATTCATGATGAATCCCCTGCTCATTCAAATAGAACTCAAGATACTTGTTAGTGAATTCAGTGCCCCGATCACTTCTGATTTTAATGATGGTAGTATATTTTTCATTTTGAATCCTTTTCAGAAGCTTGATCAAGAGACTACTGGTTTGATCTTTTTCTACGAGAAAGATTACCCAAGTGAATCTAGAAAAATCATCAATAACAACAAGAGTATATTTCATTCCCCCTAAGCTCATGATGGGGATAGGACCAAATAGATCCATATGCAGTAGTTCCAGACATCTTGAAGTTGATTTGCTATCTTTGGTCTTGAAACTGGATCTTATCTGTTTCCCAAGCTGACAAGCAGAACAAACATGATTTTTAACGAAATTAATGTCAGGTAATCCATCAACTATATTCTGCTTTTGAGATAATTAATTGACTTGAAATTCAGATGATTCAGTTTCTTGTGCCATAGCCAGTGTTTATTGCTAAGAGAAGCAACTAAGCATGTAGGAGTATTGACATGATTTGAGTTCCAAGAGACTCTGTAAGTATTGTCTTCTCTTTTTCCTGTTAACACAGTAGTTTCAGCAGAATCTCTAACTATACATGAATGCTTTTGAAAAGCCACAGAATACCCATTATCACATAGTTGACTAATGATTATTAGATTGTAACAAAGATTGTCAACTATTAATACATCGTTAATAGTTATATTACCATGGATAATCTTACCCTTACCCATGGTTTTACCTTTTGAGTTGTCTCCAAAAGTTATCTTTGGTCCAGTACAGCTCACTATCTCGGAAAGTTGGTTTCTTTGTCCAGTCATGTGTCTGGAACATCCACTGTCCAGATACCATGTAGAGTTACTGATTTCTGCTTTCTTCTGCTGTTTCTGCAAACACAAATTTTATTAACTGGTACCCAAATCTATTTGGATCCAAGCCTTATCAGTCCTTTGGGAACCCACATTTGTACAATTCTTGGTGACTTTGTACTTCGGGTATCCAAAGATGTGTGTGCAACAGAAGGTCTGTTATTTCTAATAGTATGCATACCAAAATGTTGTTCTTCCCTTCTGTTTCTGTTTTCCAGTCTGTATCTCTTCTGAACAGGTTTAGAGTTGTAGTACTGGTAGTTTTTAACCTTCATAGGATGTTGTCTTCCAGAGTTGAATTCTTTTCTGAATCTAGAACTCTGGTCAACTTTTTCCTTAGGTTTAACGTACCCCAGACCATAGTGCATTATTCTGTTCGTCAGATTTACATTCCTTTCAACTGAAGCAGTAGGTACTTCTGGTTCCTGTACCACACTGGATTTCACAAAGTGAATGTATTTCCCTTTGCACATATCCAGTGTTGGCTTAGTATTCGTTTCAGAAGTGCCTTCATTATTACAAAAACCGAGACCACTCCTATCTCCTGACTGTTTTTGTAATTCTTGCATCTTTTCCAATGAAACAGAAGACTTGTTCCAAGCATTTACCAGTAGCGACAACTTCTGGTTTTCAGAAAGCACCTTCTGGTAATCTGCTTTGGCTATTTCATTCTCAGTTATTAATTTACTCATCTTAACTTGTAAATCATTGCAGCTGTCTACTTGCAAGCAAGTTAACTTACTGTTCTGATTCTTTAAGTTCTGATTTTCAATCTTAACTTCTTCAAACGATTGAGAAAGTCTGAAATACTCTTTTACCATTTCATGCAGTGCATCAATCAAGTCATTTCGTGTAAATTCATTTGAGTCAAAATCAAATACCTCTCCAGATGTCGAGGTTGAGTCATTGTCTGCCATTAGACATTTGACTTCTTCTGCATCACTGTCACTGGAATGACTTTCTGAGTCAGATGACTCAGAACTAGAGTCCGCCCACTTAGATTTGCTTTCTTCGGCAATCATCGCTTTTCGATCTCTTCTGGACTTTTTGTCATTCCTCTTGTGATACTTTCTCTTTTGGTCATCCTTCTTTGGTTTAGGACAATCAGCAATGAAGTGACCTATCTTTCCACAGTTGAAGCATCCCATATCACCAGATGGTGAATCTTTCTTGAAATTCCGATTGGGACCCTGATAGGTTAGATGGTTCTTCTTCATGAACCTGGAGAATTTCTTTACAAATAATGACATAGCATCACTACTGATTTGTTCAGCAGTCTTCTCCATTGTATTGTCAATGATCACAGCAGGTAACGCCTGAGGTACAACTGCAGCAGCAGTAGAAGAGGTAGAGGCAGTAGCAGTAAAAGCAGTAGCAGTAGCAGCAAGAGCCTTGGTGGGTAGGCTTGAAGACTCTTCTCCACTTCTCACTTCCAATTCGAACTCGTAGGCCTTTAGATCTGCAAATAAGTCGTGCAGTTCCAATTTGTTCAAGTCTTTGGACACTCTCATAGCCATTGTTTTAACATCCCATTCTCTGGGTAAGGCTCTCATCACCTTGAGGGCTATTTCTCTGTTGCTATGCTCTTTACCCAGAGCAGCTAGCTCATTGACCAAGCTACTGAATCTTTCATCAAACTCATTTAGAGTTTCACCTGCTCTCATTTTCAGATTTTCAAACTTCTGCATTGATACAGACAGTTTATTTTTTTTCGTTTTCTCATTTCCTTCACATATCTGGATGAGATTTTCCCAAATATCCTTCGCAGTAGAACACATTTTAATCTTGCTGAAGGTGTTCTTGTCGAGAGTTTTATACAATATATCCTTTGCCACATTATCAAGATTTGCCTTTTTCTTATCTTCACTGGTCCATTCACTTCTTGATTTTTCGACCATCTGTGGTGCACCGTCAGTAACAGCAACAGCTGTGTTAGGCTTTAAGATTTTCAGTGGACCATCTGTGATGACATACCACATGTCATAATCTTGTGCTGCAAGATGAGCTTGCATTCTTATCTTCCAGCCGTCAAAATCTTCCTTAGAGAACATAGGGATCTTGCTGAAGTGTGCCATTTGTTGTAGTTTTTCACAAACAAGAATAACCTGCTCTGATACCAATTGTTGAGGATCGAAGTTGAGTTTAGAGGGGGGGTGAATAAACTCTACTCGTTTTTCGTTCTGATGAGGTACTAAAATCCTGTTAAGGATAGTAGTTGATCTTGTGAGAATACTTTCACCTGATTACAGTAAATCATGCGGAAACAATCTGATGAAGTAGTTGGAAAAACAATAAAGCAGTAGACAACAGTTATTTATGGAAGTTCGAAGATAAACTCTTCTACGTCTCCCCTTCTTCTGTTTCCAGAAGGTATAACTAAAAGACTTTGGATATTACAGTACAGCACTTGTACACACCCACTTCAGAAGGACTTACACCTCAGCCTACTGAAACTCTTAGTTTCTCAACTCACAAAAATGCGAAACACAAAGTTCTGAAAAGACTCTTTTCAGATTACAGACTCTTCTGATAAATTATAAGTGCAGTAAAGATCGTGAAGAGTGTAAGAATTAGTAGCACAAGATGATCTACAAAAGATTAGATATAAGCTATGAAGCGTGTGCTACTTTTCTTTGTGTTGAACTTTTAAAATGCTCAAGGAATTCTGATATTCGTCTGATAAGAGAGTAGCTTTGTTCCTTGAAAATGATATTATGTGAAGTGTGAAAGCGGACCGGTTACGGAGGCCGTAAACGCAACGGAAGCAAAAATTTTCAAAAATAAGCATGAAATTTTCGGCCCCCTTTGATAATGTGCAATACTTACAAAATAAAACATACATAGGATGTTTTAGAATTTACCTATCAATCTCAAGAGATTGATGAGTGGCACCAACTTTGTTGTAAACAACAAAGCTCTTCTTTGGCAAGATAAATCTACAAGCTTCCTTCCCCTTCAAGAATTAGGCCCACCACTCAACAAGGTAAATCCCCTCAAGTTTTGCACTTGAGGATTTTTCAAAGAGAAGGGTTTTATTCTCCAAGAAAATGAAGAACAAAACAAGAAAAATATTTTGAGAGAGAGGACCTTGAGATTTCGGCCAAGTGAGATAAAAATGAGGGAGTGAAGTCTAGTCTTGGTTGTGGGAAAAGTTGGGAGAAAATGTGCATGCCCTTTTGAATTTTTTTTAATCAAAAGTAATCAAGACTCTTCACCTCCCAAGCATGCAAACCCTAGCATGTCTCACATATATTATATGGTTTTTAACACATTAAAAACCATAGACTAAATTTTAATTATCTCAAACACATTTGAGATTATTTAAATACTACTTGAATTTATTCAAGTCCCACTAGTTAAATAATTATTTTAATTGAGCTCTACAAGACTCAATATAATTTAATTAATTCAACACTTGAATTAATTTAATTATTTAGACTCTACTAGGTCCACTAGTGTTTAATTAATTCAACACTTGAATTAATTTAATTTAGTCTACAATAATGTTTATGAAAATCACAATTTTCAACTACATTATTTACTTGGCCAAATTTTAATCTTAGGAATACTTCCATAAATTAAAATTTATATTTCTCTCTTAGAAGTCATACTTCTATTTTTCTTTACGCTTATAAACACATTTATAAGCCGTTCAACACCTTGAACTATTTTTACTTCTCTTCGGGATTTACAAAGCAAGTACTTGTGTGGCCCTCAATGGTTCATTGATACAACTAGCCGTGGGTTCACATCTCCATGTGATTCGGACTAAACATGTCCTTATTCGAGCATACCCCAATTGCTCCATTCTTACTTATCAACTCCTTGATAGTAAGAACGTCAGAACTCAAGTCTGATAGCACCCAACCAATCACGTTAAACGCCTAGCAGCATCGCTTACGTGATTCCCTAGGTATCACATGATAGTGCCTGCAAGAACCATTCAATTATGGTTAGCGTACAGTACGGTCCCTTCAACTCATATATCCCGACCGATTCGACAACTATTGGTCTATCGAGAGTTGTCAATGAATCGATACTATGTGTCATGTTGTGGTTGCATCGATGGTGTAATCTATGAAACCCCTTTCATAATTACCACCATACTCTGATCAGAGATTTCAACCCACATATACATGAAAAACACATAGGATATCCATACCCGTAGGTAAGCGGTGAATCCCCGACTACAATGCATCGACTCCTATATGTTTCGCCGTAACACCCAACCTTGCCACCTAATGACCCCATAAGAGTCGGTAAACAAATCAAAGTGAAACGCTAGCATATAGAGTCTCAATGTTGTCCCGGGTCATAAGGACTAATTCTGTACAACCATAAACCAGGACTTTTCCACTCGATAAGTGAGAACCACTTGGAAAGTCCTTTTATGGAGGGTTGTTCAGTGCACTCTACCAGGAGCACCTATCTGCATGCTCGGACATCACAATGTCCCCTACCAATGAAACATGGTATTCACATCGCAGATACTAGTCTCTAACTCGAGCGACCTTTATCCTTCTTAGTGGCGGCTGAATCGACTAGGAACGGTTTAGAACATACAGTATTCCAAATATGAGTTTCATGATACTCATCATATGAGCATCTCATATTCTTTCTACTATTTGTATATTCAAGGACTTTATCTATGCAACTAGCATGGGTATAGAGATAAAGATGCGCCAAATTAATAAATTCAAATATTATTAAAATAAAGATCGTTTATACAAAGAGTTTCATCGTGAACAGTCGGCCAACATTTGGCTCGACGTGCACCTACTCTAACAATCTCCCACTTGCACTAGAGCCAACTACCTATATTCTTTAGCCCCATTGATTCGCGATGCTTCTCGAATGATGGTCCTGGTAAAGGCTTAGTTAGTGGATCAGCAACATTATCTGCGGAGCCGACTTTGTCAATCACGACATCTCCTCTTTCCACGATCTCTCTGAGGATGTGGTACTTTCTCAATACGTGTTTGGACTTCTGATGAGACCTTGGCTCCTTCGCCTGAGCTATGGCTCCCGTGTTGTCGCACATCACCGGGATAGGAGCAACTCCATTTGGAATGACGCCCAACTCTTGGACGAAATTCCTAATCCAAACAGCCTCCTTTGCTGCAGCCGATGCAGCAATGTATTCTGCCTCAGTGGTGGAATCCGCAGTACTGTCTTGCTTGGAACTCTTCCAAGAGACAGCACCACCATTGAGCATGAATATGAATCCGGAGGTTGACTTCGAGTCATCAATATCGCTTTGGAAGTTAGAGTCCGTATAGCCTTCCAATTTTAGTTCTCCACCCCCATAGACCAAAAACAACTTATTGGTCCTTCTCAAATACTTGAGGATGTCTTTCACAGCTTTCCAGTGTGGAAGACCAGGGTTGGATTGATATCTACTCACTACACTTAGTGCAAATGCCACGTCAGGACGTGTAGATATCATCACATACATGATACTACCAATAGCCGAAGCATACGGAATTCGTGTCATCGCCGCTATCTCTGCATCAGTCTTGGGAGACATAGACTTGGATAGGGACACGCCATGACACATTGGTAGATGTCCTCTCTTGGACTCATCCATCGAGAACCGCTTCACGATGGTATCAATGTATGTGGACTGGGTGAGACCAATCAATCTTCTTGATCTATCTCTATAGATCTGTATTCCCAATACAAAAGATGCTTCACCTAAGTCCTGCATTGAGAACTTACTTGCTAACCATATCTTTGTTGATTGCAACATTCCTACATCATTCCCAATGAGTAGAATGTCATCAACATAAAGAACAAGGAATGTCACAGCACTCCCACTGACCTTCTTATACACACAGGGTTCTTCAGGATTCTTAGTAAAACCAAACTCTTTGATTGTACTATCGAATCTGAGGTTCCAGCTCCTCGATGCCTGCTTAAGACCATAAATAGATCTTTGAAGTTTGCATACCATATGCTCACTTCCGATGGATGTAAACCCTTCAGGTTGAGACATGTAAATTTCTTCCTTAATATCCCCATTAAGGAAGGCTGTCTTCACATCCATCTGCCATATCTCATAGTCAAACCATGCAGCTATGGCTAGCAATATCCTAATGGACTTGAACATCGCAACTGGAGAAAAAGTTTCCTCATAGTCAACACCTTGTCTTTGAGTATACCCTTTTGCTACCAATCGCGCTTTGAAAGTCAATACCTTCCCATCCGCCCCAAGTTTCCTCTTGTAAATCCATTTACACCCTATGGGAACAGTTCCCTCAGGTGGATCCACAAGATTCCACACTTGGTTCGAATGCATGGAATTCATCTCAGATTCCATTGCTTCAAGCCACTTGGATGAATCAACATCCGATAACGCTTCCTTGAAGGTCCTTGGATCACATCCAAGATTAGGCTCATCATGGCCCTCTTCAAGAAGTAGACCATACCTCATAGGTGGTCTCGAGATCCTCTCGGATCTCCTAGGAGCTTGTATCTCCTCACTTAGCTCATTGGGTGTGGGTTCTACAACTGTGGGTGCCTCTCGAACCTCTTCGAGTTCTATCATCTCGCCTTTTCTATCTAATAGAAATTCTTTTTCCAAAAAGGTTGCGTTCCTAGAAACAAACACCTTTGTTTCTTGGGAATGATAGAAATAATATCCAATGGAATTTCTTGGATATCCCACAAAGTAGCCTAAAATGGATCGACTATCCAATTTATCTCCCACTGTCTGCTTCACATAAGCAGGACACCCCCATATTCTTAGATAAGAATACTTGGGAGGCTTACCCATCCATATCTCATATGGAGTCTTGTCAACTGCCTTTGTATGGACATTGTTCAACAACAGTGCCGCTGTTTCAAGCGCATATCCCCAAAAGGATGGCGGCAACTCCGTGAACCCCATCATAGACCGAACCATGTCCATCAAAGTCCGGTTACGACGCTCCGAAACACCATTCAACTGCGGTGTAGCGGGCGGAGTCCACTGCGAGAGAATCCCATTCTCTCTAAGATACTCTTGGAACTCGGCACTCAAGTACTCACCACCTCGATCCGATCGAAGTGTCTTGATGCTTCGTCCCAATTGCTTCTCTACTTCACTTCTGAATTCTTTGAACCTTTCAAAGGCTTCAGACTTGTATTTCATCAAATACACATACCCATACCTCGAATGGTCATCGGTAAAGGTGATGAAGTAGGCATGTCCATGCTTAGTGGTGATGCTAAGCGGACCGCACACATCGGTATGGATCAAATCCAATAACCCTTTGGCTCGCTCCGCATGGCCCTTAAAGGGAATTTTGGTCATCTTTCCTTTCAGACAGGATTCACAAGTCGTGAGAGCGTTAATATCAGACATATCAAACATGCCAACTCCCACTAGCTTGTTCATCCTTCTTGAGGAAATATGACCTAATCGAGCATGCCATAATTGTGCCGATTTAAGAGTATCTTGTTTGCGCTTATTTGTTGTTGTTATCGTTTGGACATTGTTAAGTGGAATATCTTTTAATTTTAAGGTGTAGAGATTGTTTTCAAGTTCACCCCTACCAACTAAACATTCATTCTTGTAAATATTGCAAACACCTTTGCTAAATAAACAAGAAAATCCATCAATATCAAGCATAGGAATGGAAATAATGTTTTTGATCAAGTCTGGTACAAATAAAACATCTCTTAAAACCAAATTAAAATCATTGTTCAAACATAAATAAACATCTCCCACAGCCTTGGCAGCAACCCTTGCTCCATTGCCCAACCTCAAGAAGGTCTCACCTTCCCTGAGCTTCCTACTTCTTCCCATCACCTGCAAATCATTACAGAGATGTGAGCCACAGCCGGTATCTAATACCCAAGAAGTAGAGTTAATGGAGATATTCACTTCAATGTAGAACATACCTTTGCCAGAACCCTTCTGCGCAAGATATTCCCTGCAGTTACGCCTCCAATGTCCAGGCTTCTTGCAGTGGTGACAGATGTCAACAGTCTTCTCAGCCTTGGCTGGCGCGGCTGCCACTACGGGACTCGGAGTCTGCCTCTTCAAGGGCTCGCTCTTCTTGGGGCGCTGGAAAGAACGCTTCTTTCCCTTCCCATGTGGACCGGTCTTCGTGCCAGATGAAGAGCCCACATAAAGAACTGACTTCTCCTTCTTGATGGTGGACTCAAAGGTCACAAGCATGTTCACCAACTCTTCAAGGCTGGGCTCGAGCTTGTTCATATTGAAGTTCACAACGAAAGGATCGAAAGAGCTAGGTAGCGACAGCAGCAACACATCAGTGGTCAACTCCGAAGGCAACACCAAATCCATGCCTACGAGCTTGTCCACGAGCCCAATCAACTTTAGGCCATGCTCATGGACCGAAGTCCCATCTCGCATGCGTAAAGTGATGAGCTCCTTTACTGTGGCATGCCTCAAAGGCCGAGTCTGCTCACCGAAGAGCTCCTTGAGGTGCATATGAATGTCAGCAGCATTCTTTGCATCCTCGAATTGCCTTTGCAGCTCATCGTTCATCGAAGCTTGCATGTAACACTTGGCCTTCAAGTCATGGTCGCACCAATCCTTGTAGGTCTGCAGTTCCTCGGGACTGCAGTCAGTCGGAGCCTCATCAGGGGGCGACTCAGTCAGTGTGTATGCGATTTTCTCCGAGTTTAGGACGATCTTTAAATTTCTTAGCCAAGTGATATAGTTTGGTCCGGTTAGAACGTGTTTTTCGAGAATAACGGAAAACGGGTTGCGAATTGATGACATTGTCACAGATTTGTACTGAAAAGTAAAACAGATAAATGTTAATGACTATTTTAAAATATTTAATAAGATATAAAGTTTGGACTTTTACTTTATAAATTATCGCTCCCACTGTTTTGACATTTTCACTACCCTCTAGTGAAAACGGGAAACACTTTCCTCAGTAGGTACGTAAGGTCCAATTAGCGAATTGTGATCCCGAATAATATCGGCCATCACAATTCCTAAAAGGTAGTTTCCAATTGCATCGCCATGCAACCCTCTACGTATACTTTTGTCTCACGTTTGATTAGGACCCAATAATATGACGTCGTTCATCTTTACGTGTCAAGCCTAACCCATCGATATTGAACCTTAATGGACGGTCGCCATGAGTTCCCTCAATAATATGAGCCGAAATCATGGGAGTTCCACGTAGTTCACATCACCATGTCAATGGATGTCACAGCTTTCCGGCACCCAGGGCCCCCTCAATAATATGAGCCGAGCCCCGAGTACGGGTAGCGTTCATCATGCATCCATTGTCGATGGAAGACAAGGAAATTATAAACAAATTTATAATTCCCCTTTTCGGACTTGATATTAATTTTGAATCTTATTCAAAATGAGGGTTTTTAATTTTGAAAGGTCTCATCATTAATTTTATTTTAAAAGCTCGCCATGTTTGATCGTATGTTTGCCGGATTCATGCAACTTTGTTATTATAATAATAATAACGCACATACTCATTATTTATAACATATCATGCATATATTATAAATAGAAAACAGTACAAGGATGATCAATTGCCCCAAAACTAATGGCCCGTGTGAGCCAAACACGGGCCTAGGTCCAATCCTAGGGTAAATGCAGGGATGCAATGCAACTAAATTATTACATTAGCATCCAATATTACATGTCTTCGATCTTCATAATCACCAAGGCCACCATCTTCCAATCTTGATCTTCCCCTATTCTAATATTTACAAATAAATATCCATGGCACATAGGGATACATCTCATGGGGTGGGAACGGGCCATAAACCAAGCCCATTTTAAATTGATAATTATTACAATCATTCAACACAAATATCCTAGCATACACCTAGCAAATTGGGCTTGGGCTTTTGATCATCCTTCATGCATAATATCACATATCATACACCATCAATTAATTATCACAATAATTAATTGATCCAATATTATATATCTTGATCCAATCACTAACCGCCACAATTATAAATTAAATTAACAAAGTATACAAACACCTTTGTCTACTTTCAAATTAATTTATTTATAATCGAATTTCTTGTAAATCACCATTTACTATAAATAATTAAAGTCCTACTTCAATCATTTATTTTATGAGAAAATATGTGCAACAATTGTAAATTTAAACTTAAGGGCCCAAAACTCATTTTTCACCAAAAATAGTTTGGCCCATTTAAATTTCACAAAATTATGTTGACCATCTAATGGCCCATCAACTCAAGGCCCATGACACTAAGATTGTCCAAAACACTTTTGGAAACCCTAGCCGTCATCGCCGTCGCCGGAGCTCCGTCGCCGGATTCCGGCAACAAAAAAAAATTTTTTTTTTAAATTTTTAAAAACCTGCATTTTTTCGGGCAGCCCCTCGGGCTGCCCTTTGCTGCCCGAAATTTCCGGGCAGCTCGGGCAGCCCTCGGGCAGCAACATGCTGCCCGAAAAAACTATTTTTTTTTTTTTGTTTTTCTTGCAAAAATTTCGGCCTTCATGTTATGCTTGCACAAAAAATTTTTTCAAGCGGTTAGAAATCGATCTCAACATAATATTACGTAAATATAGCACAAAATCCGTAACCTTAGCTCGGATACCACTTGAAAGCGGACCGGTTACGGAGGCCGTAAACGCAACGGAAGCAAAAATTTTCAAAAATAAGCATGAAATTTTCGGCCCCCTTTGATAATGTGCAATACTTACAAAATAAAACATACATAGGATGTTTTAGAATTTACCTATCAATCTCAAGAGATTGATGAGTGGCACCAACTTTGTTGTAAACAACAAAGCTCTTCTTTGGCAAGATAAATCTACAAGCTTCCTTCCCCTTCAAGAATTAGGCCCACCACTCAACAAGGTAAATCCCCTCAAGTTTTGCACTTGAGGATTTTTCAAAGAGAAGGGTTTTATTCTCCAAGAAAATGAAGAACAAAACAAGAAAAATATTTTGAGAGAGAGGACCTTGAGATTTCGGCCAAGTGAGATAAAAATGAGGGAGTGAAGTCTAGTCTTGGTTGTGGGAAAAGTTGGGAGAAAAGGTGCATGCCCTTTTGAATTTTTTTTAATCAAAAGTAATCAAGACTCTTCACCTCTCAAGCATGCAAACCCTAGCATGTCTCACATATATTATATGGTTTTTAACACATTAAAAACCATAGACTAAATTTTAATTATCTCAAACACATTTGAGATTAATTAAATACTACTTGAATTTATTCAAGTCCCACTAGTTAAATAATTATTTTAATTGAGCTCTACAAGACTCAATATAATTTAATTAATTCAACACTTGAATTAATTTAATTATTTAGACTCTACTAGGTCCACTAGTGTTTAATTAATTCAACACTTGAATTAATTTAATTTAGTCTACAATAATGTTTATGAAAATCACAATTTTCAACTACATTATTTACTTGGCCAAATTTTAATCTTAGGAACACTTCCATAAATTAAAATTTATATTTCTCTCTTAGAAGTCATACTTCTATTTTTCTTTACGCTTATAAACACATTTATAAGCCGTTCAACACCTTGAACTATTTTTACTTCTCTTCGGGATTTACAAAGCAAGTACTTGTGTGGCCCTCAATGGTTCATTGATACAACTAGCCGTGGGTTCACATCTCCATGTGATTCGGACTAAACATGTCCTTATTCGAGCATACCCCAATTGCTCCATTCTTACTTATCAACTCCTTGATAGTAAGAACGTCAGAACTCAAGTCTGATAGCACCCAACCAATCACGTTAAACGCCTAGCAGCATCGCTTACGTGATTCCCTAGGTATCACATGATAGTGCCTGCAAGAACCATTCAATTATGGTTAGCGTACAGTACGGTCCCTTCAACTCATATATCCCGACCGATTCGACAACTATTGGTCTATCGAGAGTTGTCAATGAATCGATACTATGTGTCATGTTGTGGTTGCATCGATGGTGTAATCTATGAAACCCCTTTCATAATTACCACCATACTCTGATCAGAGATTTCAACCCACATATACATGAAAAACACATAGGATATCCATACCCGTAGGTAAGCGGTGAATCCCCGACTACAATGCATCGCCTCCTATATGTTTCGCCGTAACACCCAACCTTGCCACCTAATGACCCCATAAGAGTCGGTAAACAAGTCAAAGTGAAACGCTAGCACATAGAGTCTCAATGTTGTCCCGGGTCATAAGGACTAATTCTGTACAACCATAAACCAGGACTTTTCCACTCGATAAGTGAGAACCACTTGGAAAGTCCTTTTATGGAGGGTTGTTCAGTGCACTCTACCAGGAGCACCTATCTGCATGCTCGGACATCACAATGTCCCCTACCAATGAAACATGGTACTCACATCGCAGATACTAGTCTCTAACTCGAGCGACCTTTATCCTTCTTAGTGGCGGCTGAATCGACTAGGAACGGTTTAGAACATACAGTATTCCAAATATGAGTTTCATGA
Source organism: Primulina eburnea (assembly GCF_022965805.1). NCBI lineage: Eukaryota > Viridiplantae > Streptophyta > Magnoliopsida > Lamiales > Gesneriaceae > Primulina > Primulina eburnea. The sequence goes on from NC_133118.1 coordinate 26,968,812, forward strand.
TACTCATCATATGAGCATCTCATATTCTTTCTAATATTTGTATATTCAAGGACTTTATCTATGCAACTAGCATGGGTATAGAGATAAAGATGCGCCAAATTAATAAATTCAAATATTATTAAAATAAAGATCGTTTATACAAAGAGTTTCATCGTGAACAGTCGGCCAACATTTGGCTCGATGTGCACCTACTCTAACAAAGTGTCGTGTCCAACAAGGATTTGATCCAAGTATATATAATCGACTGAGTTCAGCGTTCACAATCAGAGAAGTCTTCAGATAACTGATACAATCAGCTTTATTACCGAAACAAGTTCCTGCAGAAAAGCTATAAAACAATCAGTCTTGTTTTATACTTAATTGGGTAATATGCATTAAATGACTCCGTATAGTATTTAATGCTGCAATTAATACTAGTACTAGGAACTCTTTAACGGTAACAATTAAGATAGCAACGTTAGAAAACGTTCTCTACTGGTTTTGTATTGTTATCCCTTTTCTACTGGTTTAGTTTTACTAGAACAGCAGCTACTGATAAGTTAGTTCTGGTATGCTGGTCTACTGGTTTTAGTTATCATCGCCACAACAAAATTCATGTCTAATATGTTGAAAAATTCAGATTGTCTCTTTAAATATTTGTTGTAATGTTTCATAGATTGGAAATTACATTTAATAGAAACGATACCAAATAAATTAATAAGAAGGAAATATATATATAGGAAAAAATTTGTGTGAGACGGTCTTACGGGTCGTATTTTGTGAATGAAAAAGTATTATTTTTTATGCTAAAAGTATTACTTTTTATGGTGAATATCGGTAGAGTTGACCTGTCTCACAGATAAAGATTCATTAAACCGTTTCACAAGAGATCTACTCATATATATATATATATATATATATTGAAAAATTCAGATTGTCTCTTTAAATATTTGTTGTAATGTTTCATAAATTGGAAATTGCATTTAATAGAAACGATACCAAATAAATTAGTAAGAAGGAAAATATATATATATATATATATATATATATATATATATATATATGTATATATATATATATATCTCTGTGTGTGTGTGTGTGTGTGTGTGTGTTGAAAAATTCAGATTGTCTCTTTAAATATTTGTTGGAATGTTTCATAGATTGGAAATTACATTTAATAGAAACGATACCAAATAAATTAATAAGAAGGAAAAATATACACATATCAATCCATCCATCCATATATACACTTGAAAATCATAGCAACATAAAGAAGGAATTAAATTAATAGAATTATGTTACAAAAATAAAATATTTCCTTTTTTTTATGATGTGAGAACACACAGTCGCTATCTGTCGGTGTATATTGGGTAAAGACTCATATTAACGCAATAGTTTGTAAATCACATTAGTCAAGTAAACTATTGAAATTTTTTTACCAAATAAAATTATAAGCAAAAAGAATTAAATGAAATTATATTTTTATTTTATAAAAATATCAAACATTTAATACACACACGATGCGTGTGCATGCTCGATCACTAATGATAATTAAAATTTAAACCAATAACTGTCAAATTTTTCCTATTTATAGGTGCTAACGTAATATAATTATTTCGACATTCAACGAATAACACCGCAACAAACAACCGAGGGCGAGGTACCAAATCTTTCCGTAGATGTGAGCTTTTGAGGAAGATTAACCTATAATCTCTAGATTAATTTTTATACGTTAAACGGCGTCCCTTCCGCTCGGCAGTCCTAAATCACTAAGACCGACTTTCGTCCATGCTCGACGGTTGGATCTTGCAGTCAGGCGTTCTATCGCCTTTGCAGTAGATGGTCATTTTCTGATGCATGAACATAAAGCTGGCGTTGCTTCTTTATTGTAATAATTAATGTCAGTATTCTGTTTGGGGAAATCCTTTTTGGTCCACTAATTTTCCTAATTTGAGTTTTATACACTGACTTTGAATTTTTGGCTTTTGGTCTTATATCAGGGCTGACATGACATCAGAAAAGATAATTTTTTCCGATATCATGTCAGCAATCAGACTAAAATAGACAAAAACTAAAGTTAGTGTATGAAAACAATAATTTAAAAATTCAGTGTACCAAAACCCAAAATTAAACATGTTTGTTGACCAAAAAATCATTTTTTCCATTGTCCCTTTCTAAAAAAAATATTTTCCCTATCTTTTCCTGATTTAAGATGCTCAATCAGCTAGTAGTTACCAGCTGATTCTGTGTACCTATGTTTTCATTAAATTAGAGATCCACGGCTTGGAATTTTTCAAATCAGATTGGCAAAATATCCTACTATAAAAATGGGTTTCTCTCCTTTACAAATACATGTCCAAACCATAATCTTGGTCTTGTTATATTTTCCCATTTCTTTGCCATGAGTACTTCAGGTAATAATGAAGATCAAAACCCAACAAGAAAGGGTAAAGGTCGTCGAAAGGTGCCCATGGCAAAGATGGAAAATGAAGCTAATCACCAGGTTACGTTCATCGAAAAGGCGTAATGGATTATACAAGAAAGCCGGTGAAATTAGCACTCGTTGTGGTGCTGAAAGCGCCCTAGTCGTCTTCTCTCCCGATGGCAAACCATTTTCCTTGGCCGGGCATGGGAATGTCAAAAGAGTTATCTCCATGTTTCTTGATAAAGATGATCAAAACTCTCCCCCAACAGCTGATGAATTAATAGAACTCGAGAATGAATTTTGCATGATTGCAAATGCAAATACAGAATTGAAACGAGTTGTACATCAGATGGACGTCGTGAAAAATCCGTTGTCGTATGCCGTTTTTGTTAGTTACAACTATTACGAACAAAATACAATTAGCATAATTGATCATCAAAGATCGGATATGAACAATTAGGTGTGTGCTTCACATATTTTTGATGAGTTAGGCTCTTAAATACTCAGCAATAAAAGATGAACATATTTTTGAGTGTATATATGAAAAATCTACAAGCTGATCTATTTATAGTCATACTTCCAATGTTCAACTTTTTGAATATGATAGGGTCGTTACCAAAAATAGCAACCTCTATGTCATGTGTCATCGTCCTTTCTAAAAATAGTTGTAATGTCCGATATTTTATTTTGTTAATCCGAGATTATTGATTTAGAAATTGTTGCGATTAGAAGGACCGCGCCGAGACAAAAGTTGAGAAAGCATCTGTATATGCGCGCCTCGCGCATATGCGCGAGCATGTAAAATTCCTAAGTGCCGAAACAGTAGGTCTCGCGCATATACGCGGGGCCAGGGCGCGCATATGCGCGAGCAGAAGATTTTGATGCGCAGAGACCAGTTGGTGTGCTGTGCAAAGGAATGTGCCCCATTTCTTTGGCATGCATGATATATATAACAAATCCTCATTTCCTTCAGATACACAGCAAGAGAACCGAAGGAACTTTAGGGAAAGCTTCAAGTCTTCTTCTTGTACTAGAATTGGGATTGTGCAAAATCTAGCCGTTCGATTTTCGATCCGAACATATTTCCGTGCTCCTCCCGCCAAGAACGTCAAGAGGATGTAAGTTTTATTGATTTCTAGCATGGTTTGAAATTTATAAATTGGAGGAATCGTGATTTGATTTCTATGATACGTTCTTGGGATATTAGGCATCGTAGAATCGAAACCGAGTCGAAGAACGGATCGAATATGCAATTGTTATTGATTTTCCAGCATATTTAATTGAGATAATACAGATTTTGAACATGGTGATTGGTATTTGTTGATGAGTATGGGTTATTGATATTGCCTCTTGTTGTTTGAGTTACCGGGGTATGTCGAGATTGTGCCCTTATGCTGTCAAAACATAAATAGATTGAGTATTTTTTTCCTTGAGTTGTATATTGATATTGTGCATCTCGAAAATGTTATTCCGGACCGGTATCGAAGGTTTCAAACTTGAAAACTCAGCATCGAAATCGGTAGAGGAACGAGCGAAGGTTCTAAACTATTATACGTTGAAGAACAGAAGGTTATCTAGCAAGAGTGAGCTTGATTTCATATCACAGAACACTGAAACCAGAAAGGTATAAATCAATGTTAACCGGGAGATACAACTCGAGTAAGGGATAACTTAAGTTTCCCAAAACACATACTTATTTGTTATTGTTTTAATACCTTTGTATTCTTTGAATGTATATTCTTATTCTATTGATTTATAGAAAATCATAGAAAAAAAGATAGATATTAAGAAAGAGTCTTGGGCAGATGTGCCTAGTCTTTGGTAGAAGTGCCAAATCACTGGACGTTTGGTTATATTGATGAGCGTAGGAGAAGATAGACTCCTATTGTAGACACTCGATATAGAGGACCAAAGTCCGGGAATAGGAACGTACCGCCACCCCGAATAGGAGAGTAGGTGGGAGATTTGTTACATTCTTATTCAGACCAGGATCCCTAGACGTAGATAAGAGTCGAGTCAAATATTAGAATTAAAGAGTTTGAGTTAAAGCCTTGTTTTGATTTATATGTTCTAGATTTTGATACATGATGTTTAACAAGTGTTCTATGCTTTTAGATATCTTGCATGATATGCATGTATACATTGTTTATACTGGGAAATATATTTCTCACCGGAGTATCCGGCTGTTGTGGTGTTTGTATGTGTATATGACAACAGGTGGGACAGGATCAGGATCGAGAAGAGCGTGAACGAGTGAACTTAGAGTGGTGATCCAGGCTTGAATGGAAGGAAAACTGGTGGTTTATCACTAGACATGTAGTTGTGACTAATAAACACTAGTTGTTTGACTTTCGTTGAATAAATTTTGTATCGTTGATCTTGTTGTAGATATTAAACTGGATCTGGTACATGAAATAAGAAACGTAACATGTGTACTCTTTTATATTTTGGTATGAGATATTCACCTTTTTTAAAAAAAAAAATTCGACCCAATTTATTTAATTGATCCATTTAATCCTAAGAATGATTAAGAAAATGATTAGCGTCCGGTCTCCACAATAGTACTATCAAAACAATACGCATAGACTCTAACACTTAACGGATCAAAAAGTTGTTATTTATAGATAATATATTCATCTGATATCTTCAATTAGGTTTTGAACGTTTTCTGGAAAACTTCAGAGTTTGTCTGTTAAGTTTTCAGTAAGCTTTGAGACACCTAACTAATAGTCTGATAAGCATTCAATTGGACTTGATAAAATATTTATACAATTTACTTGAGAGATCATGTATGCTTTGAAGATTCAGTTTCCCAAATTCAATCCAGGTGGCTCTATGACTTCCCGAATGTTTGTTGGACTATGAGGGAGGCTTGCTGGTATTAGAAGGCTTAAAAGGTCCTTTTGTCTGCCCAGACTCACTTTTATGCATTGATTCTTTTTATGACCTATTTCCGTTTTTTTTGTCAACACTGGGTACTTTAAAATTTCAGGCATATAATTCAATTGGGAGATAACATTATCAATCTTCGAGGACAACTGAAAATTTCTCCTATATTTGTTTAGGAAGGGTGTCTGTCATGAAAATTTGCGTCTTTTTCTGTGAGAAATCTCCCTGACTAGAGGAGATGAAACATATTGAGGCTTATGTGGAGGAGGAGCCATCATCATTTCAACAGTAGAAACACTTGCAATAGTTTTAATACTTGCTAAATGTAGAGCTTTTGTAATGGGTTTTGAGATAGAGGTGAAAGGTTGCTGAGATGGTGCTGATACTGATGGTTGTTGTTCCGGATGGGCTTGAGAGCCTAACTGTTCAACTAAAGTATCAACTTGGTTCAAGGGAACTTGCTGAACTGAAGTCTTAGTACTCTTTTTTTCAGCATTGGGTTTAGTTGGTAAAACCAAGTGATGCTCATCCTTCCAACACTTCTTCCATCCATCAGTATGAGACAAATCCATTTTCAACTGATTAATTACCGCAATATCATCAAAAGTAGTTGGATATTGAGGATCATAGTTATGTTGCTGCTCAGCACAAATGCTAGTAAGCTTTTGAATCTTCATTAAGTCAAGCGGATGATGTCACCTTTGAATAGCTTCTGAGATTATTTGTGTCTTCAAGTGTTGTAAAGCACTTTTCTCCAAGTCGACAACCCTTAATTGAGCAGATTTCTTCTTTAGTGATGGGTCGTTAAGGCACCTTTGAAGATTCTTCAAGCACAATATTCTCAATGAGCTGCAATAGCTCGTGTTCTAAAAATATAAACACTGATGAATTAGATCAAGTATAATTTTAAACCAAGCGAAAAATACTCGAAATAATCATTCGTTAAGAAAGCTAATCAGTTTAAAGCTTTTAACTTGTGTAAACTAAATAACTCAAATAAGGGGGATTAGTTCTTGCAAATATCAGTTCAGTTATGGTGAGAACCAAACTGATAACAGCTCGAACTGATCAAATCAATTTTAAAACGAAAGTTAAACAGTTAAATACACAAGATATGTTTATGAATAATCGAATAATTCAACCGCTCCTACGTCACCCCTTCTACCACTTCGGGTAGGTTCCACTAGAATGCTTTGATTTATAAAAAGATTTCAAAACTACTCAGCTTAAGACTTACCCTACTGCCTGACTGAACTCCTAGTCTAGACTGAAGGCAGTACCTTCCAGCCAACACTTGTTTAACGTCTATGTATCAAAGACTACATACACAAGTTTTACGTCTTTGTGCAAGACTCACTCAACTATTCAATACGCTCAATTTTCTGTATATGTGAGTGATTGTGTGTGAGAACTGAACTATGAATACAACACGAAAGTGTTCTCACACACTGAGAATTTTGCTTCTAGACTAAGCAGTTGGCATGCCCTATTTTTCTCTTCTGTTGATCTTCACAAACTTGTGTGTTTTCCACACTCCTGTATATTGATGATCTTAGTTTGGTATTTATAGAGGCAGCTGGATTCCATTGAATAAGCTTGTCGTGTTCTGAAAACTGATTGATTCCTAACTGATGTTCTGAACTGGTCAGTTGAACTGATCTTGAACTGGTTTGGTGAAATCAGTTGGCTCGTCAGCTGAACTGATTTCGCTGCTTCAGTTTAACTGGTCAGTTGGACTCTTCATCAGTTGAGCTCTTCATCAGCTGGCCGGGATTCTGAAGCTCTTCTACTGAACTGACTATCAGCTGGACAATCAGTTGAACTGGTGTTTTGATATTTCAGTTGAAATGGTTCAGTTTGGACGATCTGTTGGCGCTTTAGTTTGCATCTCGATAGTTTCAATTTTGGTTCGATAATAGTTCGAATTCTGATCAGTTCTAATTTATGCGTACTTATGTAAAATCATTAAAAACAAAATAACAGGTTTTGTGAACATCAAAATCAAGATTACGAACATGAAATGTTCCAACATTTAGCTTCATGAGAGGGGTAACTGTTTTGATCTAGACCTACTCATTAAAGAATTTAATTTCCTTTTCCGTGTACTCAATGACTTCATCCATTAGTAAGTAAATCTGAATATGAAGCACTAATATTGGTTCATCATATTGTTCAAAAACTACCTTCTCCTTCCTTTTTCCTGAAATTATTTTCTTTTTGAGTTTGGATTCAAAACTTGACCTAGTGGCCTTGATTGTTGATTGAATCTTTAATGACAACATCTTTAGGCCGGGGAGCTGGTCTGATAACCCTTGTAGAACTGGGACACAACAACTTTTGCCTTAAAGCTTATAGGCTTTTCAGAATCCTTGGCAACAAATTGAGCAACTGGTTCAATAACCTTATTTGCACCAAGAAACTTAGATACTAGGAATGCTTCAATGACCTTCGGAACCAGAGGACTAAATGCTGGATTAATAATTAAGTTCTTTGTAGTTTTGGTCAGTTGAGGACGACTAGCCTCAAAATCAATTGACTGAGGCATCAACTTCCTCTTTGTCAGGTGCTAGTTCGATGTAATCATAGCCTTGAGAGTCTGAAAAAGAATTGTTAACCTGTTCACATTTAAACCAACAAAAATAGCATCCATGATAAAAAAAAAAAAACTTCTCAGTAGTGAATGCATCAAAAGAGCATGTCTTACCCGAGAGTTGCTTGGCTAATACATCAGCAAGCAATTGTTACTCTATTTTCATTTCTTCTTTTCACCAGACATTTTGATAGGTTCTCTACCAACAGAGAATTTAGTATTAAGCTCCTCCAGAATAGATTTAGGTCCGTCAATGATAACACATATTATCATATTGTGCAACTAAATGATCATGTGTCCTTATCTTTCATTCATCAATTTCATTGGTAGCGAAAACGGAAATCTTGCTGAATCACGCAATGGATATTGATAAGTTCAAAGGTTGAGAAAAACATGGTTTGATACCACCTGTTAGGATTGGTAGAAGCATGGTCTGATACCACCTGTTAGGATTGGTAGAAATGTTTTGAAGAGGTTGAATAAACACCTCAAAATTCTTCTTCTTTTTCTTCTTCTTCTTCAGAATAGTGATGATCTCAAGTGGTGTTAGAAGCTAAAATCGGATCTCGATCTTTCAAGTTCAGTAGAAAACTGAAAAATCAGTGTGGAAAAAACCTAACAGAATTTTTCAAACCAAGGTAAAATCCGTAAACCACAAACAAAAATAAGAAAATGAAAAAATACAACTGAAAGTAAATAACACCGAGATGATTTTTTTTATAGAAGTTCGAAGGATGAATCCCTTCTATGTCTCATCGTCTTCTGTTTCCAGAAAGATTTCAGTAAAAATTTTTTGTTTTTACAACATTTGTAAACCCTAACTTCAATAGAACTTACACACTATCTATTGAAGCTCTTAGCAACAACTTTTCATACCTTATAAAAATTCTGAACAAAAAGTCTCTTCCGTCAATTACAAACTAAGACGAAATACAAAATTAAATATAAAACATTTTTGAGCATTAGTTCAGGACAGGTGATCTCTGAAATAGATATGATAATCTTTTATGTGTGTCCTAGTAAGGTTTCAGCAAATCTTTAAATCTCATATAGAATAAATAACAAATCATAGTAATGTTGAGAGTGTTTGATGAATCTTGAGATGACCTTTTATAGATGATTTCAACGTTCAGTTTTGAATGATTCAACTGTCAGTAGATACTTCAGTAAAGAAATTATCTTTCTGAATTCGGTAGATACTAATAGATATTCTCAAATAAGTGCGAGGGGGTCTATTGAAATGCAGACTATTGAAGTTGATTGATTGTTGAAGTTTAATACTTCCGTATTTTTATGTCTTATGGCACATCAACAATAATTATAAATATTTAACAGTCATCTTAGTTAAATTTTATTTTTAAAAAAAATTACCCTAATTTACATATACGTACAAATTGAACAATCAATTAAAATTCATGTATCAATTTGTTATTACATAAAAATTTCATGTACCAAATTTATTTACTCTTAAATATAATAATCAAATAAAAGATAATTAAATTTTAGAAAAAAATATTGATGTAAGAACAAATTTCATTTCACAATATTATGGGATAGTCAGTGCAGAATCTAACCCAAAAAAATTATGTATAAAGTAAATTTATTTTCACTAAGTTGTAATAAATTGAGATAGAGAAAAAGGTGGAATATGGACATTTTTTAAGATCTCAATTTTAAATAATACAGTATATTATAATATTTTAAGTAAGTTAGGCTATTCTTTTTTCTTCTTCTTTTTTTGAAGAAGAAAAAAGTAAGGCTATTCTTAAAATAGAGGTTTTAAATAGGTTAGTAGTTATTACAAATAAATTCTCTAAAATAAATTAGAAAATATATATTAAAAAAAATTAAAATAGGAAAAATAATAAATCGTGAAAAATAAATATCATCATAAAAATTTGCTATCTTCTTATCTTTTATCTCCATAGATTCCAATTTTTGATTTAGAAATCGGACTTCCAGTTATATTTTATGATCTAAAAAAAAATTAATGTAATAACTCAGTTTAAAACGAAAAAATCGGACCTCGAGTTATATATATTCAATTTATTTCGAAACACATGTCCATAAAATAATTGCGAAGATTATTCTTTAAAATTACAAATAATTTATATAATATCTACTAGTAAAAATAAAAATTGTAGGATAGGTAACTATTATGTTTTTCATTTTCAGTCTTGTTATCGTTAAGTTATCACTAATTTATTTATTTTTTTTCAACTTTATTCCTCAACTGAAGCTAGCAGCAAATTTTGTAAGACCCTAAACTTTATGATCAAGTACTTTGAGATAATTATTAAGTTGTTAAAATAAAATAATTATTTAGAATAAATAAATTTAAAATATGTATTTTTGAATATCGAAAAATTCGATGATATAAAATTAGAGCTAAAATAACATACGGGCATTGAAAACACACAAAATAAGTTAATTTAACACAAGCTACGAGTATTGAATATACATGTACTAGTTTCCTATTATAGAAACACATTTCCTATTATAGAAGTAGATCGAGCCCATTTTTGAGATTTTGGCTGTTGAGATTTTGAGCTGTTGACAGATGATTCTTGGTGTTTTAGCTTGGGTTCGAAACTTAGTATTTTTTGTTAGCCAAGGATTCGATGTTGAGTTCGAAATTTCCGTCTTGTGGAAATTTATTTAATAAATATAGGATAGGATTCGATGTTGGGAGTTTAGGTTTACTGTTAGTGAAGTAGTTGTGTGATATCTCTTGTCTCATATATTAAAAATTAAATATTTAAAATGAGTTTATAATGGGCTATAATGGACTTCTATAGTAACTTGAGTTAATCATTTTCGTAAAGAGATGAAGAATACAGAGTAGTTGTTATAGGGGCCCATTGTACAGTCATGCGAGCGCGGACACGAGCTCGGGGCATGACAGGTTGAGTTGATATAGATATGTTACGCATATTTATATTTTATTATGTGTTATTATTTGAATTGTGTTATGTTGTTGCCTAATGCTTCGGTGGAATATGTGTTCCTTTGTTATATTTTATGTTATTTAGAATAGGGTGTGACATTTATTACATACATCTTGTGCAATATAATTCCTGTTTAACCGTAAATTGTTGTATTCAACACTTATTATTTATTTCGGGACCATGGTGTGGCTTTTAAGCTTTATATTGATGCACTTGAGACCGTATATTTTACTGAGCATTCCGCCTGTTAGTGCAGATCTTAGGGGTGAGCACTGAGATTGTATCATATGATTCTATTTCTTTTTGACATTCGTGTTTTATCGTTGATAATGGTATGACACCGAATTTGTTCTAGCACAATAGGTCAACGTCGCCTACTTAGATAGGGCGGTTTAGTTGCATGAAAATGTGGTTCTCTCGTGTGTTAGATCGAGCTTTTCTTCTTTTCTTTTCTCGTAATCAATTCAGTCACATTGATAATGTGGGAAAAAAATTATCAAGAGAAAAAATTTGAGTTAATGATTATATGGAGGTGTTTGTATGAATGTAAGGTAAAGTAATTTTTGTTGCAAATTTTAGTGGTTACTCACCACATAATTCAAGGGTTCTCCTTCGTCATAGATAGATAAGTAGTTGAAAGGAATATTTTGTTCCTAATTAATCTTTGTTCTTTATTTAAACTAAAGAATCAGAGTTTGCATTTCTAGACTAATTTGACTTGATCTAATAATAAGATTTATTCTTAGACTTGGTTGACCTAATCTAATATCGATATTTATCTCATATGATTTGTTTTTGGCATTTAGCTCTAAAGTATAATATCTTATATTTGAATAGAGTCTTATTCCTAATAAACTCTTGTTTCCATGTTTGTAGGATTTTTTTCTTATGGAAAGATAATTAGGTCAAGATATGAAGATCTATTTATATGAAATGTTAAGAGAAGAACGTGACGACTTTGAGAGGAACTTTTACTCATATGCTGGAGTTTTTCTTTGAACATACACGACGTTCAGAGTTGGAGATAATTTTCGTACTGAAGAATTTGAGTGTTTGACTCACGTTTATGCCGTGTTGCTAATTGGTGTTGAAGACACGTGAAGAACAACATTGCGTATAGTATTGATCAAAGAGTGTTTTTCTATTATTTTAAGCAACTTTGGTTTATGCATCTAGTTTTGAGTTTGGTTTATTTTGATGCATTTTAATTATTGGGAGTGTCAAAGAATTTGGTTTTGTTATTCTCATTAGTATTACTTTGGTGTAAACGTTTACATATTTTTCAAATGAATTTTTTCCATGAGGCATTGCACAAGTATTCGTACTTATGCAAAGTTTAAATCAGGTCTATATATTCAAGTTATACTTGTGTGTTAAATAATTAATTTCCGTTATTTGTTGTGTGCTTGTGTTGACAATACCAGAGTACAACACTAACTTTTGATGCACACAATATATTAATTTCATGTACGTTTATGATTAACAGCCCCTTTCAATAGTGATTATACGTAAATTAATTTTTTGGCTTATGTTATCCTTTCCCTCGAGTAATATATCATGGACCCGACTATTTCCAAGTCATGCGTAGGAGGAAATAGAGCGAAGGTCTACCGATCCATGTCCGAAAACATCATCAATGTTAATTTTTGATAAATCAATATTTTTTGTGGATTATGTATCCATCATACATAAATATTTATTGTTCATTAACTTGTCCAGTTTTGATTTTTGGTTAATTAACTTATCAAAATTTGGTCTTAAGCACTAACTTTTAATTTTCGGTTAATTTGATCCATCTTTTGACGTGGTGCTAGATATGCCAGTAATTTATGGTACCACGTTAACATTTTTCGACGTCATATCAGTATATTTAGACGTCGTGTCAGCAGTTAATATTGTGACGAAGTAAGAACTAAGAAAGTCAATTGTTTTTTTACCAAAACTGAACTTTAAACATTCAATGGATCAAACTCATAAAAAAGGGACAAAAAAAATTATTTTCCTATATATTATTTTATTGATGGATTGACATTAATAAATATTAATTACTCAGGTTTCATGTATTAATTTTTACGATAGGTTATCATGTACTAATTACTGTAATAATAATAAAAACTGGATATTATTTATTTTCCAATTTATGTTAATCACATCTCCCTACAAAATTTATTTATAAAACAGAAAATTTATAATATAAAATAATTACAAACAATATGGTTCTAATATATTTTATAACATGAAATCCACAATCATTCAAATGTATACGGGATAAACCCCGATATGTGCAATAGAATAAATCAAATATATCAGACAAATTTGAAGAAAACTACAAAAAGCACAAGCAAAAAATATTTCTAAGATTCGAACTTGAGACCAGTGTTTTCAAAACCGGACCACACCGGTCGATCGGTTCGACTGGGAATCAATAACTGGTTCGGTCCTAAACACCCTAAAAAACCGTTTTAGATGCCAAACCGGTCAAACTCGGACAAAATCTAGTCAAACCGACTATGGACTGGAAAATCAGTTGAAATAGTTTTTTGCATTTTTTATTTTTATTTAAAATTAATTTTTAAAATATTAAATTTAATATTTTGTTTTATATATACATGATTATTTGAAATTTGTATTTCGTTAAAATATTATTTTAGTAATAATATAATTTATTTGATTTATTGTTTTTGTTTTTAAAAAATATATAACTATAATTAGTAAAATATATGTGTATAGTTAGTTAGGTTTTAAACTCAGATAAACATATATGTTTTGACAAAAACTTGTGTGAGACAGTCTCAGGGGTCGTATTTGTGAGACGGATCTCTTATTTGGGTCATCCATGAAAAAATATTATTTGTTATGCTAAAAATATTACTTTTTATTTTGAATATGAGTAGGGTTGACCCGTATCACATATTAAGATCCGTGAGACGGTCTCACATGAGACCCACTCATATTTTTTATATTTATCTTATATGTATGTTTAGATTTTTTTTTTTGACAAGAGTATGTTTAGATTTTAAATATGAATAACTATATCTTTTTCTATTATTTTTCTACATATTTATAATTTCTATAATTTTAAAAATATTATTTATCATATTATATTATTATTTTATATAATATAACGATTTTCATATCCGACCAATTGATCCATTTTTCAAATTAAATTTATTCGATCACCTGTCCAATTATGAAAACATTGTTCTAGACTTCAACTCGACCTTCACCGACTCAAGTAATCCACTACCCCTCACGGGCGGGCTTCTTATATTAATTTAAGAACTTTGTAACATAGTGCTTGGAATTGGGCCGATTACGGTGTTAGAATTGGATTTGTAACCATAGGATACATGGGTCAACTCGAAAAAAATAAAGTTTGGGATTTTCGGGTTCGGGTCAGATCGAGTTGGACTCGATAGCTAACCCGAAAAAAAATGATCGGGTTGGATTAAGTTCTCAACCGAGTTGACCCGAAAATTTTAAATTTAAAAAAAATATATAATTAATAAATATTGCTTATATTTTTATATATTGCATGTCTGAAAAAAATTTTGTTGTGTATTTATATCATAAATTTTCATAATTTAATATTTATTTTGAACATTTTTTATTTTTTTAAACAATTATTTATTTGATTTAGTAAATTTATTTTATTTTTTTACAATTAGACTTTCAAATTTAATTCATATATATGAAGGAGATTTTGTTATTATGTGTTTAAATTAAAATATTATTATTTTTCTTTTTTGAATTTTATTTACTTTTCTTTAAAAAAATTAAAAAAATCCTGTTAATCGGGTTGATCAAGTTGATGGATTCTGGTTTGGGTCGAGTTTTTTCGGTTGGCTCGGATTCGGGTTGGGCAATTTGTAAATAGTATTATTGCTCAACCCGACCCAATCCACCTGAATTGACACTCTTACATGGAAGTTCAAGTTAGGCATAACAACTAGCTTTGATCTCAATCTCTTAAAAATTTATATTGAATTGCAATTCAGTTTGTAAATTATAACCAAATAAATACTACCGATTGGTTGGATTTTGGTTCTCTTTAGTTGGATTTTGGTTCTCGTAAACCGAACCAAAATATGCAAGGTAAAAACTTGTGTGAGACGGTCTCACGAGTCGTATTTTACGAGACAGATCTCTTATTTGAGTTATTCATGAAAAAATATTACTTTTTTATTCTAAGAGTATTACTTTTTATTGTGAATATCGGTAGGGTTGACCGTCTCACAGATAAAAATTCGTGAGACTGTCTCACAAAATACCTACTCAATATGCAAAACCCTACGAGTAATGTCGTTTGAGCTGATTTATGCACTATGATATTAACATAAAATAGATATCTCATTTCAATAATTAATCAATTAATTAGCCTTATTCCATATATTTATTTATTCTCTTTTTTTTTTTCAAATCAATTTTGACTAAGTTTATGATAAATAATGACATATCGTGGAGAAAAATATTTTATCCATCATATTATTTTGTATTCGGATGTATGAATTTAATTCAAATGAGCTGTTTTTATATTTGAATTACGTTAGATACACATTTAAATACCATAATAATTACAAATAAAAACTCATGTAATAATTTAATACAAAAATTCTTATAAGATCGTCTAACGTGTCAATGTTGTGAGACGTATCTCAAACTCAGCCCGAACCCAAAATAAGCATCACTTTTATGATAATTTTTTTTAATTTTTAACCTAGAACATGGATAACATGTATCCATATCATAATTATAAATCCGTGAAATTATTTTCATTTATATAAACTTATAATTTAATTAATGATAACAATTTGTGTGAGACGGTTTCAGATGTCGTATTTTGTGAGACATATCTCTTATTTGTGTCATCCATGAAAAAATATTACTTTTTATGCTAAGAATATTACTTTGTATTGTGAATATCGGTAGAGTTGATCCGTCTCACAGATAAAGATTCGTCAGACCGTCTAAACATACTTTTAATTAATTAAATCAATCACAATATTTATTTGTGATATTAATTTTTTTAAAATAGTAAATTCTGATCGAAATTGATTATAATTGGAATAAAAATTAATTTATTTTGCTTTGACACGACTGCCCTGAATTAACATCAGACTCCCCCGACAGGTTTGGAACAGTATTCAATCTAAACCCTGAACCTAACCCAATCGGATTCCGACCCAAATCGGCATGGATCATCAGCAATCTCACGGCTACGTGATGCTGCCTCCGCCCGCGCCTCACGCGCCGCCGGCCGTGGCGGATCCATACCAAAGGCCGCCTCCACCCCCTCCTGCGCACCACGGTCACCCTTGGCCCTACTGCACTCTTCCATTTCAATATCAATTCCAGCACTCCCCCTCTCCCCAACCGCCACAGTGGGTGCCGCCGCAGTCTCTCTCCTCCGACCACGGGCAGTACCTTCACCCTCCTCCTCCGCCACCACCTTACCCTGGCCACCAGCCTCCTCCTTATCCTGCACACCATCATTACCCTCAATCGCATTCTCTACCGCCTAGACCGCCTCATGCTCCCCAATCTTACGCTTGGGTATTTGTTCTTGTAATTCGGGACTTATCAGTTAATTGGAAACCCTTAAAGTATTGTGTTGTTAGGTTTTGTGATGACTTAGCAGGTAGGGAGGAGCCTGGATGGCGAATTGACCTTGTTTTGGTTTGTAATTAGTCGATTACAAATAAATTGTTTTCCGAGTGTAGTTTAGTAGACTTGTTCATCTAAGGTTTGAAGGCATTGTTCCCGGTAGCTAAAAAATATAAGATTCTGGTTATATGAATTATTATTGCATAATAGTTTAACTGGAAACAGTATTCTTTGCAAGATTTGCTGCAGTCAAGTTTGTTATCGACTCTGACACATTTAGCACAAAAGTAGATCAATATGATTTTCTTTCACTAATCGATACTTCAAAAAATGCTTCCATGGATCTACTAGCTTAATACTAAAAATATTTATCGTGATTTATATACATGTAATTACTCTATGCCTGTTATTGAGCTGAACTTTTTATTGCTTACATGGAATCAACCTCAGTTAATGTTTTGCAAACATCAATTTAGTTTATGATTGGGAAAAGTTGATTTCTCATGATTATTTGGTTGTTTGTTTTTAATATTTTTTGTTATAAAGATCATTATTTGTTGCCTATGGCCCGGAGTGTTAGAGCACTGTAGGACTACATATGCATAAGATGACAGTAGTAGAGATGCGTATGTTAAGATGAATTTGTGGCAAAACGTACAAGAATAGAATTATGAATGAAATGATCATGAGCTTTTTAGGTGCAGTCCTTACAGATGATTAGGTAGAGACATTTAACATGGTTTGATCATGTGAAGACTAAAGAGGAGACCAAACACGATCCTAATCCGACATATCTTATATTGACATGTTAATGGAATGAGTAGAAGGAAGAGTATGTCATTAAAACTTGGATAAAATTGGTTAAGAAGGATTTCTTAGATCTTAGTTTAAGAGATGACATGTGGGAAAATCGTTTAGTTTGGATAGCTAATATCTATCTAGTTGATCCCACAAACGGGAATTTGCTATGACGATGATGAAATCATTATTTGTTGCCTCTTACGGAGTACATAGCAATTATCATAAATATCGTGTCTTTTATGCAGACTTGTGGCTGCCGGCTGGTGAATATATTTGTGTATGTTACCTTAATTATTATAGAGTCTGACATGGTGACTATTTTTGTCGATAAATTAAACTTTAGCTTGTGTGGAGACTCTTGTGGTTAATATTTTTAGATGGGTAACTTGAGAATGATATTCTTACTGCTGCAGGATTTGGGAAATGACAGCTGGAGTCATCGCCAGGGTTCGGACTACCTAAATCAGTGTATAAATTACTATTTTCATGGAGCTTGTCATTCTTGTTTTTATTTATTTATTAGTATTTCTTTTTATTCATATGTTATTGTTTACTGTCTGTGTGGTAAGTTAAAATAAATTTTTAGTTGGCAATATATGGACTCAAGGCAAATCTGTTTAGATATTAATTGAGTTTAAGATCAACTAAGGTAAATAATTTCTTGCTTGAGAACCTATTTTCATGCTTGATGAATTTGAATAGATGAGTAAGATCTCACACTGGGTCATAATTTGATAAATCTCAAAGGTGTCAAAAAAATATCTTTAGTTGCCTACTTGCCTTTCTCAAGCATCGCTGAAACTTCACTTTGACTGTGCGTTAGGTTTCTTATCTTAGCTGCAGAAACTCATTTCTTATCTGGAAGATCATAAAAATGTTTTGATTGACTTGTTTATTTTGTAAAGAATTTTTTGTTACAGTTCCTTTCCCTTTTCACTTGTTGAATACGTTCAGCTCTGACTAACTGGAACCTGTCACTTCATCTTCTTTTTTAAGAATTTATGCTGAATCTGTATTGGTTCTGGACCTGCAGCGAGTAGTAATGAACAAGACTGGGCGGAAAAAGCCAGAGCATGGGCAGTTGCAAAAGCCGCTGCAGACAATCAATATCCTGTACCTGGTGGAACACCAGAAGAGCAGAATTATTTCCATGATCAATATCCACAATCCATTAATCCTCAATTTCAAGGTGTACATGTGCCGATAGAGCAAGCTTCAAGCAATCAACAATATCCAGTTGGAATGGGACCTTCAAACAGGACAGGACCGGGTCAGTTGCAGGAGTCTCAGTATATTACCTCAGGGCAGTCATCTTATACTGTCGATATGCATGTCCCTTATACAGCAAGAGATGGAAATTTGATGGGGAATTCATCTGAACCAACCCATCCACAAGAGAATTCTTCTACAAGTCCATTGCCATATCAGCAGGAGGTACCTTCTAGTTATTCTTCTGTCTCAGGTAAAACTTTTATGTGTATACTAACACTAACTTTGAAGCTTTTGCTCGACAACTTAATCCATTTTGCATGATTTAAGCGTAAGCTAGTGGGATGTCTAATTTGGAAGAGGGAATGATTTGAAATTCATTGTAATATTTTACTGAACATAACTTATGAAGGATAACTTATGAAGGGGAGGCAACTCATTCAACCTGAATATCTGGCTGGTCAAAGGGTTACTTTAGGGTATCTAATCACGCAGATTGGCACGCTAATTTGGTTGCAAAATTGATTATATTTTATTCATATGATAAGGCTGAAGTTTTGTGTGTGTTATAAATGGAACTGAGGTTCACTCAAACTAAATTGAATTTTATCGTCTGTAAGTTCTCAAACCATGTTAAAAACTTTGATGTCAAAGTTTATGAAGTTAGAACTGCAGCATGTGAATCTTTTTATAACCACGTTTTTATTGCAGGTAATGAAGGTGCTGGAGATAGATATGAACAGTCCAATAGCTCTTCATCTATGCATGCTGCTTCTATGCCACATTATCATGCTCAGCCACTGCCACCTGCAGGCGGTTGGTCTGGATGGGCAGAGGAGCATCATCACTTACTATCTAGCAAACCAGAAGAGTCTGTTACTGGTATAAGTGATCAGCTATTGAACTGTTCTCATCATTTTAATCGCAATTTGGACCAATATATGAATCCAATTATACTCATCCTTCAGGAGGCACAGTAAGAGGTCTGGATCCAACCATGTCAGTATCTTCAAATTATTCTTGGACTCCCTCATCTGCATCTGGGATGGTCCATCCTCCCATGCCTCCCGCAATCTCATCAGGAGCACAGGTTTTGAATTTAATATGTGCATGCTCTTGTAGTTCAATGTCCTTTGTTTCCATATATGACATGCTTCATTGTTCTTAGGTTGAACATCCAGTAGCTCTGCCTTCTCCAGCTTCTGGAAATTCTGCACCAATTTTTCCTACTGGACATGGTTTCCAGCCTTCTGCCCCATTGATGGGTGCATCTTTTGGTGCTGTCTCTTGTGTTGGCTCACATCCTACGTCTTCTTTCTCCATAGGCGCTTATGGTGTTTCTGAGCGTCCTAAAAAGGTAATTTGTCTATTAACGGCTTTGAATTTGGTAGTGGACATTACGGGGAATGCACTTGAATTATTTTGAATTTCAGGCCTCTGTGCCTAATTGGCTTAGGGAGGAAATAATAAAAAATAAAGCTGTTATCACAAGTTCTGTCCCAATGCTTCGTCAAGAGGATTTACCATCAACTGAAGAAGATATGAGTGATAAATTTTCACAAAAGATTGATCATTCAGATAGCAAAAGCATGGATTCTTCCCGATCAGCGGAAGATGAAGACGAGGATGAGGTTATTGTCTCCATTTTTCTCGCATGTAATTTTTTAAGGACTACTAGACAAGGAGATTTGTTCAACTGATTTGACGCGGCAGTCAATAGACTTTTTATAATTATCTCTTCCAAATCACACGTTTTTTACAACCTTTAGCTGAAAACTTTGAGTTGTCGTTTTATAGTTAACATTTCTCTTTTTCTGTGCCTAAATCTACTTTTAAGGATTTGTTTTTGAGTATCCTTTGTGGTTTCTGTGTAAGAGTTTATTGTTTACCTTCAAATATCTTTTCTGGTTTTCGTTAGTTCATTTATTGAATTTTAACCAGTTCTTGATTTCCATAATTTTTCCCTGAACATGGTACCTAGTGTATGATTTTATCTTTTACCGTTCCTTTTGTAGCTGCTTTTGATGATTTGTATCTAATTTTTGTTTCTTCTTTTGGCTCATAGTATGACTATTTTTCCATGTTGTGTGCTGACTCCTTTCACTCATTTTAGGATGTGGAAGCTGCTAGAAATGCAGCAATCAACAAAGAAATAAAGCGTATTTTAACTGAAGTTCTTTTGAAGGTTGCAGCCAATCAGATATGTCTAAACTTCATGTTAGACTTGTGTAGATGTTTTGACTAAAATTCTTTGGCAGGTAACTGATGAACTTTTTGACGAAATTGCGACCAAAGTTCTTAATGAAGACAATCTCTCTGTTGAAGGTGACTGTTTTGTTTGTTCCCATTCCTTTTCTTTTCTTTAGTTTGTGTTTGGGTTTCCGACCGTCTTGTCTTCTTTCGTCTCATTTTTTCTTAGTTGTAAACACTCCGGACATGTCAAATCATCGAATATTACCATCTGCACCAACTATTTCGACACCCACGGCCTCTGCAAAAGTTCTAATTCCGGCCAAAACTATGAAAATTAGTTTTGAGGATGGTAGTCAGAAATCTACGTCTGGCTCTGCTGGAGACGTCCTAGGACTTGGTAGTTATGCCTCAGATGAGGAGGATGATGAGATCCAGATTTCTGGTAAGCTGAACTCAAAAGAAAGCTCCACAATTCAGCAATCATCCTCAAACAAGATTTTGGAAGACGTTCCTTTCGTTAAGAATGGTGGTTCCAGGAAAGAAACAGAAGTGCATGGAAATCTTGTCACAAATTTGGATAACATGGCAACAGAGACTCCAATGATTTCCATGGATGCTGTTAGTGCTGCAGATATCGGCTTGGAAGATTATATGTCGGTTAGGGAGTTATCATCTAGTGACACCCTACAGTCCTCCAAGAAAGCATACGATGAAATGCAATGTGGGTCTGATGTTTCCGTGCCAAACAAATCTATAATCGAGAAGGCTGTTAAAAGACCAGATGGAGATTTAGATGCTAGGAAGTCGAATGACAATTCCAGAGTCCAAACAACTGGGAATAGGTCTGATAAGAATGATATACATGCAAACAAAAGGAACTCAGTTGAAAAAGACCACAAGGAGCGTGAATATGCCAAAGAAATGGGGGATAAGAAGGGAGATGAAAACCGAAGGAGGCATTCAAGAACTGAAAGGGAGCATAATAATGGTTTGAAAGATGAAGGAAAGGAGAAAGGTAGAATTTTGGAAAATGCACAGGATCCTGAAGCAAGGAAACGACCTTCTCCTTCTGAAGAAAAGGAGGGAAAATCCGAGACAAGAGGAGACAAAAGGAGAAGTTCTAAAGAAAGCAGTGATGAGAAAAGGCACGATAAAACAAGAAACGAGAAACGGGAAAGATCTAGTCATAAAAATGGAAGTGACGCTAGCAGACATAAACGACGCCGTTCTCCTTCTGTTGGTAGTAGGGACTCTCGCAAGGATAACTTGGTTGCTAGCCGTTCAAACGATTCAAGCGATGAATCCTCGTATGCTTTGAAAAGGTGTGCTGTAATATCAAATATGTTTTATCTGATTTTGAATCTCTCATGCCCCTTTTAAATTTAAATTTAATGTGCTACCCTTTTAAATTTAAATTTAATGTGCTGCAGGAGATCAAGCAACTCCAAAAGGCATACATCTCCATCACCTTCCAGATCAAGAAAAAGGTACCCCTCTTTGCTTAATTGGGTTCGACATTTCTTTCCCTTCCAAGCATTTAGAGGTAGCGGTACTATGTATATACTTGTAAAACAGAAACCACAAAATGGTTTATATTCTTCCTGTTTTTTAACATTTGTTATATTTGGTATGTGAAATTGTATTTTCTATATTCCACAGCTAGTGTAATTATGAGAAAAATGGCAGGACGACCTCTTCAACTGCATATGATGTCTCTTGCTGCTGAAGAGTTTTATTAGTCTGAATCTTTGCCTTCACTATCATTTATGCAGTGAAATTGTGTGGCTACACAGTATCTCTATTGATATATAGCTGTTAAAAGTATTTTATAATTGTTATCCTATCCAGAAGAAAGTTTAATCATGCCAACAGGTCAATAGATGCTCATAATGCTGTAAATCAGTCTTAATACTCACTGTTTAGCATGCAACATTTTTCTTTTAGACAAGTTTTGCCGTCTCCTCATAGCAAGCACTCTAAGAGCAGGCGTAGTCACTACTCTTCTCTTGAGAATACCAGGTATTTTACTTGCCTCGTTAAATTAAATCAGTCGTTATTTTAGATGATCCACCCATCAACACAACATGCGACTCAGGTGAAAAAAGGGACTTGGTGTTCTGCATTATGGCATTTTCTGTTATATAATTACAAACTTGTTCAAATGCAATTCCAGGGGAAGAAGATCTGCATCAAGGTCAAAATCTCCTGTACGCAGGAGATGATAACAAGAAAGAATGCTCTGAAGCCGTTGGTACTTGGACAAGCCAATATATCAATTCAAGGGCCCCTCAAACGAACTTGGAACGTTGCAGAAACTTGCAAACGCATCAAGAGCTGGTCATCAGAGAGAGGCAGTGTATTTGAAAGTCGCCGCATATCGAAGCTGTATGTTGTTGAATATGGTTGTAGCGTATGTCAGTGTTGAATTATGTTTGCTTCTGTGTTCTGTCATTTGGCTCGAATGTATCAATCCCAACGGGTACCCAGAATTCTATTTAACATAAGTTTTACATTCGAACAGACCTCTCTTCTTTACTGTCTTTTTCATTCCTTGTATCCTGTATAAACAAGCGTTGGGAGTTGTTTTCGCGACAATTCGGTTATCGGACAAAAAATAAGCCGGAGGGATAAGGATTGTTGTGACATTGTGTACAATATCAACACTAGGATTGTCTTCAAAGCTGTGACATTGCTAATGTTATAACTTCCTATAAACTCGTTCGACAAATCCTTTTCACCCCCTTTTACTTTGAAATCATCATTGTTTGAAATGGGATAAATCTATAAAAACAGGAACTCCACATACATACACAAATTGACTAATTTTGTGCGAGTCATTTGGAGTGAATCTGGGGACAAAACAGACTTCTGGAGATGTGTTCGTGTTTAAGGTGGACTCCGGTGCTCGAAAATGAATACAAGAAAGAAGAATTGGAAGAGACCATCTCATTCAACGAGAGCGCACAATTGAAGCATACTGTGGTATGAGTAGTCCATGCCGGTGGACGTGTAGAAATGTATCAGAATCCCATTCCAGCATCTAAACTCATTCAGAGATATCCAGGTATGTGCGTGGCCGAACCTCATGTTTTCGAGCACCCCCACGATTCCATATTGCCTGGAAACAAATATTTCATCGTTCGATCATCCACTGTTGAAAAATTGAAGTATAGAAATTCGAGGAACAATGCAAGAAGTGATACGAAAATGTTAAGTGGAGATGGATCAGATGACTGCTCTGTGGAAACTGTTACTTGTGCTAGTGATTTCTGTTTCTCCGACAATAACTGTATTGCCATTTCCGTCGCGAAAAAACCAGTAAAAGAGAAGAAGAGGCAGAAGTTTATACCACCCATTCAAAGGCCTAAGCTGAGGAAGGAGCCTGAGTGGGAGCCAAGTTTGGTATCTGTTAAAGAACTATCTCAATGAATTCGTCTATCAGTCGTATTTATATTTTCGCGAACTAATCAGCATTGGATCATGAAATTATATATCGAATCCGCGAAAAGTTTGTGCTGGACAGAAGAATAGTATCACATTATCATGTGCTAGTCTTTTTGTGTCTTTTTTTTTTTTTTTTTACAAAAATTTGCTATGTTTGAGTTTATTTCCGAACCGTGGCGAAGATTTCGTTGAGAGCAGAGTCTTCTGATTTAGTTTCATGATTTTTTTTGTGTGTTGCAAAAAATACGAGGGAAAGTGATCGGATGGAAATGAGTTTCTTACCCTTTTATATGAAGCTTTAATGGGAAATTGAGTGACCCGACGTAGAAAAAACCCATTTTGAGTAAAAAGGATTAATTGTAAGTGGAATATTGTATTTGTTTCAGTAGAACAATAACTTCTTTAGAGAGTACCTGTATTTTTGTTTTTGTTTTTTTATTTCTAAAATCCATTAGATAAATAGTTATTATTTTGGCATTTTTTCAATCAGATGTGATTTTTTGAAATGACTTTTGTAAGACCGAATGTTTGTCGCTTTACCAAAAGTTATAAGTGGTTGTAACTGTGCAACTCAAATCTTTTAAACTACACAACAGCTCAAGCATCACGATTCGATCGGTCTACCAGAGACAATTATTGTATCTAACAACCCCCCTCTCAATAATTGTACTTCTTGCAATAAATGAAATCAAACTCATAACATTGATTTTGATACTAGGGATGTAAATGATCCAAACCAAGCCGAATAGTATCAGACTTGAGTTTGGCTCGTTTAAGATTAATTCAAGCTCAAGCTCGAGCTCGAGCTTTTATCCTTTGGCTTGAGTTTGGCTCGTTTAAGATTGATAGAGCTCGAGCTCAAGCTCGAGCTTTATTCGAGCTTTTATCATCAGGCTAAGTTCGACTTGTCTTGAAATTACAAAGCTAGTGAAAAGCACGAGTTCGACTCGTTAAAAGCTCGTTTATCATGTTAATCAAGCCGGGCTCGAGCTTGGTTTATTAATAGCTCGTTTATCATATTTAACAAGCCTGAATTGAGCTCGGCTCGTTTTCGAGCTCGTAAAACATACAATTGAGCTCGAATTTGAGCTTGATTCGAGTTTGTTAAAATTAAATATATCTATGAACTAATTTTATATTATACATAAAAGTTTAAGTTTTATTAGTACTAATATTTTTATTTGTCAACTCAATAAATAAGTCAAGCTCGAGCTTACGAGCCACTTAAACGAGCCGAGTTCGAGCTACCGAGCCTATTAACGAACATGTTTGCGAGCTCACGAGCTGAATACGCTTAGGCTTGAGTTTGGTTTGATTAAGTTGTCGAGCTCAAAATCGAGCTTGAGCTTGGTTTGATATGATTAACAAACGAACTCAAACAAGCTTTTTATCGAGCCGAGCTCCGAATAGCTCGCGAACGGTTTGGTTTGTTTATATCCCTATTTGATATCAATTGTAGCATTGAGTACTTGTCGTTTTACCAAAAGCTATAGCAAGTGATAATGATGCAACTTAAATATTTTAAATCGCACAACAGTTCAAGTATCACGGTTCAATCGCTCAACCAAATAAGTGAAATAATATCAACAAACAAATATGACTTTATCTTAACAATCCCCCAAAAAATATTTTCATAAATATAGATTACTGAAATAATAATCATAATATTAATGAATGAAAGTGAAATAAATAAAAATTAAAATAAAAGCAAAAATCCTTCCACCATCAATAAGCATCGTCATACAACAACAAAAGAAATTTAATAAAAAGTGGACCTCATAGAAGATTAGAATCTACGAGGGTGTTTTTTCTTCATGGCCCACTCAAAGTTGCTATATTCAAATTGCAAATCTGTTGGCATTATATAGAAGATAATATTTCGAATGCGGATAATATATCTGATAGCGATATCTTAAATTTATAATTAAATTTCGATTTCGACCCTTTGCCCACTTTTATTGGTCTCAACCATGCTCTATTCATCATTTGTTTCGAACACGGATAGTATATCCGATATCAACATCTCAAATTTATGATTAAATTTCGAATTCCACCCTTTACCCACTTTTATCGATCTCAACCATACTCATTCATCATTTGTTAACTATATATATATATATATATATATATATATATATATAGAGGTGTGTGTGGTCCAACATGAGAACCAAAAATATCAGGAAGATATGCCAAATTCCCTATATACTACAAAGTTTTAACAATAAAAATGCTGAAATTCAAATTAATTTTCTTGGATATTTAGTTGAATTATATGCATTATGTGATTTATGTCGTCCATATTTTATCAATCCATCTCTTATCCTATGTATCAAACTATGTCTTAAGAGAGGGATTGATAAATAATCCTCCTTATCCCATGTTTGGTACCTTTTTAAAAAGCTCATGATAATATCATGGGCCCTTGATAAATAATTTTTTAGAAGGATAAAATATCCCTAATAGAAAGTGTGATAATTTTAATTTAATGATAAAAAATACACTACAAATTACTTAATTACCCTCAACTTATAAATGATTTTTTATAAATATATGCTAGTAGGTAGAAATTAAAATCAAGTAAATATTTTATTTATTTATATATTATATAATATGATAATTATATAAATAAATTCGAGATAATTAAATAAATAATTTTTATAAATCTCAATAAAATTATTAGTATCACTTGATTAACCTTAAAAATTGATACTTGGCTCTCAAAATCAATGGCTCAATTATCATATTATATAATATATAAAATTAGGTAAAAATAAATAAATCACGCAAGTACTATTGACACATTAACAGATAAAAAATATGAACTCAAGCAACAACTTTGAAATTATAAAATTTATTATGATAAGATTAATTTTGTCATTACAATCTAATATAAATTTAATCACTCTTATTAAAATCATACCAAACTTTAAATTTAATATCCTACATCTTATTTATCATTAACTTATCCTTATATTATATATCACATGTTTATCCTATCATGTGTGTCAAACTATGCCTAAAAGTTTGGCTAATCCCACCTTACCACCTAATGACTACACCTTATGCTCGCTTAACCTCATTAATTCATTTTTTTTAATTATTTTATATATAGTAATTATTAATAATCTAATGATGCGACAGAGACATGAAGGCTGTAATAATTACATTTTCCAACACTAATAATATATATGATTTTGTCCCCCTCAACCTAAATAATGTGGTTTATAACTTTGAATCTCGACTATGACCAAATATCGTGTAGGAATCAAATGTTATGTCGCGAGCTCTTGGAAGAATCAGTTCATAAGCGGTCGATGAATAGGTTACAAGAGCCTCCTAGATAATGTGTACATGTCGAGATTCACGAGCACCCTTTGCACACGTTGGTGGCGTGATCGCCGGAGAGGATTTTACGTTAAGTAGAAATGCATTCATCTTATATCTTCCAATCCAGCTGACTATTAGAGTAGGTGTCTGGCGAACTAATTTATGACTTTGTCTTTATGGACTCTTGTGTAGAAACAATATTTATTTTAATAATATTATATGGTTTTATCCAATTATGACATTTACTTTATCTGTGTATAAGCTGCATAGATAAAACACTTGAATATGTTATAGTACAATGAGGTCTACAATTCACGTTGATCATGAAATGTATTTAATATATATTAATGTATATTCTAAATTAGTTCATAATCAATCTAGTCGCCTGAAATATTGATAAATGTCGATCGAGCTCGTAATTAACGTCTATTATATTAACGCTATGTTTTATTGATATGAGCATGAAAATGTTCAATCTTACAGATTGGTGATCATATGATAAGTCACTGATCAACTCTCCATCAGACTTTCCAAGTGGTTATCATTTATCGAGTATATTAGTGCGCAGTTATTATTGTACGACATTAGTCCTTTGACTCGAGACAACATAGATGCTCTACGTACTAGTGATGTACTTTGACTCGTCTATCGACTCTGTAAGGGTCATCAGGTGGTGAGATAGGGTATAGTTTCGACATATGCATGAGACAATGCATTGTAGTCGGGGATTCATTACTCACGTACGAGTGTGAATATTCTATGTCTTATGATGAGTTATTAGTATAAGGTATCTCTGGTCAGAGTATGAGTTGTGCTTTATGGAAAATAGTTTTCCTAGTTTCGTATACGATGCCACTATGATTACTCAAAGATATATCACATCATTATTGAATTCATATGCAACCCGCTCTATATATCAATAGTTACATATTCGATCGAGATATATGACTTGAAGTGATCATACTATAAGTTAACCATAACCTACTGTTAGTGCAGGTACTATGAGTGATGCCTAGGAAATTATGTGAAAATAATACTAGACGCTCTTACTATGATCTGATGGGTGCAATCAGAACTGAGTTTTGACGTTTTTGTGATCAAAGAGTTGATGTACAAAATGGATATAATAGAAGTAAGCTCATATAAGAGATAATGAAACTACTAGAGAGAGTTTTAACCAAATAAAAATCAAATGAGATATTCCACAATTTAAAAACTTCAAAGTAAAAGTCCTAGTAGAATTCTAATTACTTAGTTCATGAAGTTATAAATATGATAATGCGTGTCAAATTTGGAGGCTAGACATTCTCTGTCCTCTACACCATAATTTCGTCCATCTTGATTATTTGTTGGACAAATTTTTGGCCACCACCTCACACAACACCATGATCTCTGCTGCTTGCCGCCGCTCACAGTCGTGGTTCCACCAGATCGCCCACCATGCCAAATGGTAGGTTGTGGCAACTTGCTGGCCGCCACGCCCTACCTAATTTAACTAAAAAATATTTATGCCTACTACGCTCTGCAAAATATATGGGTTTTACAATCCACCCAAATGGCGGCCCTGGCCGAACCACCAACTGTTTAGTTGTGGTAGGTTGCGCGTCGGCCCGTCCTGCTAGCCTATTTTGACGGCTCAAGTTTTAGGATCAAATAATCATCAATAGTCCAAAATTATAGTTGTTAGTAGAGCCGTCAATTTGGTTTGGACATGTCAGAACGGCCCATCCCGCCACACAATTTATGTGGGTGGGTGAAAAAAGTTGAAATTTTTGCAATCCATTTAAAGGCTGGCTTAGATAGGCCAACTTCGTGGGTTGCAGGCCTAGGCAAGCTTTCGCGAGGCCGGATTTTGGTGGCCCGCAGGCCTGGAAAGAAAATAACTTTTTTTACATTATGGATTTATGGTGATATATATATTTTTTAATGAAAGTTGTGATTTTTTTAATATTAATTACTTTACATAAAATCTAGACGTATGAAATCAATGATTAAAAATTTTATTGATATTTTTTACAAAAATTCATTTATGAAATAAAAGGAATTTTTAATTAATTTATAATGATTTTTATTTATTTTTATATTTTTGGTGCCAACCTGCGGGCCGGTCCGCCTAACTCGCAACCTACCTTGAGTTGGGTAGGGGATTTCCTACTTGCGGGATGGTGAGCCGGCCCGCCCGCCCGCCCCGCCAAATGGCAAGGTTTTTGGTGAGGTGGGCAGTTTAACAACTGTATTTTTTAGGAGATGCTCAACTATTTTTTTTTATATTGTGGTAGTGTAGAACTCGTACTGAGCCAAAGGTTGCGTCGAAAAAAATTATAAATTGTCAATATTCATGATGTTTGGTGGTGAAAGACTTAAATTCTCAAATATGGTAGCTAAAAAATTGTTAGATGTTCTCTTATGTGAGTTCGAGAAAATATTTTCTCGATTTTAATCGAAATTAGAATGATGAGAGATTAAGTATTTTGTATTCACTTATATAATTTCTCTCCATATTAAATATTGCAATAGTTTAGTGTACATGGCTTATATTCTGTGAATCAAGTAAATATTTGTATTCTTGTTGATTATTTATTCCACATTTCGGTACTATATTATTGTCATGATCTCAATCGTTTCGGTGTAATCCATAACAACTGGTAGCATGGTTTTTTTTTTTTTTTTTAAAATTCTTAGAATTTTGAGTATCCATGTTTTATGGTTGCACTTTGTCTGATATTATACATAAGAAAATATTTTTGAGATTTTTTTTCTAAGGCTAGATAAGCGATAGTCGGAAATGGTGGATCGAAACCTAGAATCAAAAAGTTCGATGGAACAAAATTTTATTTTTGTCAGTCACAGATTATAGATTATTTGTAAACAATAAACTGTATCAATCTCTATCAGAAAATAAGCCGGAAAAATGGAAAGTGATGAATGTGAACTCCTTGGCCGACATATGTTAGGTAGGTGTAATACGATTGACCCTAAAAAATATTGTGTCACATAATGTGATAGAGGCACAAAGCAAAGAGGACATGATGTCCATTTTGTCGGACATGTACGAGAATCCATAAGCAAACAACAAAGTTAATGTCATGAAAAATTTATTCAACTTGAAGATGGGATAATGTGCTTCGGTGGCTGCACACAACAATGAGTTCAACACATTGTTTCTCACATACCATCGATTGAAATTAATTTTAGTGATGAGATTTGTGCACTTAGTCTTTTGACGTCTTTACCCAAATATGGGAACCGATGTAGGTAACAGTTAGCAACTTTGTTGGCAAAAGAAAACTAAAATTTAATGATATCAAAGATCAAATTATTTCTAAAGAAGTTTGAAAGATGAATCCAGGTGAAGGAACATCATCAAGGTTTGCACTAATCTTGAGAACATATAAAGGGCATGAGTGGAAAAAAGAGTTTTAATTGATGGCGTGTTAGATCTAAGTCAAATAGTGGAAAAAAAATAACTTTGAAAGGAATTTGAAGTGTTGGAGTTGGGTGAGACTGGTCACTTAAAAAATAACTGAAAATCAACGAAGAACATCATATAATGTTGTTACTGAGTAATGCATGATGCTTTATTACTATCCGTGGAAAACTCGATTGATTCTTGGGTTATGGACTCAGGAGCTTCGTTTTATACCACTGATAATCATGATGTATTCTATAATTGCATGGTTAGTGATTACGGAAAGTTTTCCCGACAGATGAAAAACCTTTAAAAATAGCTGGTATGGTTGATGTCCGAATGAAGATGCCAAATGGATTAATTGTCTAGAAAATCAATAAATTAAGGTATGTACCAAAATTGACATACAATATGATCTCATTTGGACAGCTCAATGACGAAGGCCATAATGTGACCTTTGTTGATGGTTCTTGGAAAATGAACAAATCGTTCATGATTGTTGCTCTTTGAAAATAAAATTGGAACACTTTATACGACTTCCATTTACAAAGATATGATAATAATTGTGAATGTTGGAGCTAATTCAAGTATATGACATTGTAGACTTGAGCATATGAGTGAAAAGAGAATGAAGATGTTGTTATCAAATGGTAAGCTGCCAAAAGTAAATGTCATTGAGCACATGCTATGTGAAATTTGTATATTTAGAAAGTATAAAATTTTGAGCTTTACAAAAAGCGGTAGAAAACAGATGGCAACAAAGTTTTTGCTAGTTCATATTGATGTATGCGAACCATCTCTTGTGGCATCCCTTGGAGGATCAACATATTATGTCACATTTATCGACATTCGAGCAGGAAAGTTTTGATTTATTTTCTGAAAAATAAATATGATGTATACGAGACTTTTAAAAGGTAGAAATCCATGGTGAGAATAAGACCAATTTTAATATGAAGTGTTTACTGTCTGATAATGGTGGTGAATATGAATATTGTGAGTCCAAGAAATATTGCGTATTGAATGGATCAAGATAGAGAAAATCATTCCTGGTACACCTTAACAGAAGTGTGTAGCTGAAAATATAGCATGAGATTTCACTATGGATTACCGAAATCTTTATGAGTTGATGTTGTCATTACTGCATGATTGCGGAATTTCCGAGGAGATATGGAGCGGAAAAGAAGTAAATATTTTTTCTTGAAAGTATTTGGATGTCTATTCTATGTTCATATTGATTCAGTTAGCATATCGAAAAATTTATCCAAAATCCAAAAAGCGTTTCTTTATCATTTATGGAGATAAGGAGTTTGGTTATTGTTTCTGGGATGATAAAAACCGGAAGATCATTCAGATCAAATATGTAATATTAAATGATAAGTATTGTACAATGACAAGTAAAGCATTAGAGTTAGAGATGAATGTCTTGAAGTCAAGAAGACAGATGAGGTGTTTTGAAATATATTCCTGTAAATGAATCAAAAAACAGTAACCAATAATATGAAGTAGCAATTGCATAAGATGATGACTCACAAACTCCAATGGTTGAAATCAAGAGATATTTTAGAACAAGTAGATCACCTCAGATATATTCTCCCACACTTCATTATATTTTGCTGATAGATAAAGGTGAACCAGAGACCTATGAAGAAGCAATGAAAAATAATGATTCAACCAAGTGGGAGTTATCCATTGAAGATGAGATGAATTCATTGTCATCCAATTAGACGTGGAAGTTAACAGAACTTCTGCAAGGCGAAAAATCATTACATAACAAGTGGGTACAGGTTAAAATAAGAACATGATGGTATAAAGTGGTACAAGACAAGACTTGTTGTAAAAAAAATTCAACAAAAGGAAAACAATGATTAAACTAAGATTTTATTTTCATTGGTAAAGTTAACCACTATTATAATTGTAATTGGATTAGTGGGGAAAGAAGACTTGCATATCGATAAGTTAGATGCAAAGACAATGTTTCTTCATGGTGACTTGAATGAAGAAATTTATATTAAACAACCATATAAATTTAAGGTAAGAGGGAAAGAAAAATGAAGTGCAAACTTCAAAATAGCTTGTACGATCTTTAAAAAGCTCGAAGACAATGTTACAAGAAGTTTGATGGATCCACGAGTAATAATAGTTTCCTGATATGTCATGTTGATCACTGTTGTTATGTGAATAAGATTGTTGGTACTATATTATTTTCATGATCTCTATCGTGTCGATGTAATGCACAACTGGTGAATACAAGGTGTTGCACCTAAGCTTTAACGTGTCATGTTGTTAGGCCCATAAGCCGGGATGATGAAGTGTCTTATTGGTGGTGCAATCTTATATCACCTAGAGATCATTCTTATGGTTCCTTACTATCGACGACGTGTCCCCAGAAATCAATCTCACCCATCAAGATATAGAATCTCTATTTTACAACTCACCTAACTAACCAGATCACATAACAGTTTCAGCAACTTTAAACACAAGAGCTTTCAAGAAAATCACTCATCCCGGTATTTATCTCATCCAAGAAGGCTTAACCAACTATATGTATATGTTTTATATATGTTATATAGTTACCTTCAGGACCACACAACTATTAGTTTCTTAAAGTGGCAACCACCGGCAACCTCATGGAATCATGCCCCCACATGTATTACTCAAATATTACCCTGCATTGTTGTATACACGTCTGCACGCTTCTTGAAAGTCGCATTCAAGGACAATCGATCCAAATATTCCCAAACAACTTGTATTACTTGCTCACACTACAAAGCACAAAAAGTTTTAAATAAGATTCCCTTGACAAATCAAATGTCTTTCTTTCTAGGTTTGGATTTTAATCGCATATTTGTTTTTCTTTATATTATGCCTAATGTTCAATGCTTGTGGAATATATTTGATCTTGATTTGCGAGTTTCCGGACAAGAATTTAGGTTAATGTTTTAAGTTGTGCTTGGATTGAAGTATTCATGGAGTAGGTTTAGTATAATTGAATTGAAATGATTTGTATGGTTGAGAATTTTAATGCTTTATTCTGGGGCAAAAACTTGCGTGAGACGGTCTCACGAGTCGTATTTTGTGAGACGAATAGCTTATTTGGGTCATCCATGAAAAAATATTACTTTTTATACTAAGAGTATTACTTTTTATTGTGAATATTGGTAGGTTTGATGCGTCTACAGATAAAGATTCGTGAGACCGTATCACAAGAGACATACTCTTGTTCTGGTCTAACATCTGATTTGATGTTGCGTTTGAATTGAAGATTTAAGTGTATTTGATTCAAATTTCACATCTGAAATTCATTGTATCCGCTTGTTAAAAATTAGAATAAAGGGTTTAAAATCTCAAATTCATTGTATAAGTTTTTTCAAAATTAGAATAAAAGATTTGAAATATCTTTTCTTAGCTCAATGCGTTTTTATGTTTTAATTTCAAATTCACTCTTCGACCTAGCCATTTCAAATTTATAGATTTCAAATGTTTTGATTTGAAATCCTCCTACAAATCTAAAATCATCAATCTAAACGAAACATAAAATTATAGCTATTTGATATTTATGGACTTAAATTCAAAATATTTTTATGTCGGTTAATGGAAAAATTATATATTGATCACCATAAATTGTAATATAATTATTTAAAAACTAGGAGAGCGGTCGTTGTGCGTCACTTGTGCTGTTATACTGTTAAAAGATTAAAATTTAATTGTTACCACAATTATAATTTTTTGTAAACCGGCAATCACTCGATCTTATAATTAATAATAGAGCCAAGATCACATGTTCGGTTTCATGGATTGCAAAAAAGTATAGTTATTGGGAAAAAGAATGTTGTAGTGAAATAATTGTCCATGTTAAGAAAATGTTCGACACGTGATACTGAAGCTGTTGTACGTATTAAAATAGTGAGATTATATTATCAACTATAATTTTTGATAAAACGACAAATGATCGATTTTATAGACATTATATTCTAATTTTATTAATCATACCTCCATTTTTCTTTCAGAAAAAAATCATTTCCTTAGAATTTTTTTAATTTAAAAAATTTATGAAAACCATGTGATGATGTATGAATATACCACAAGCCCATTCCTCTTTTCTCCTAGTTTTTTAGGTTACATATTAGTCTATAGTTGAATGAGAAGTTGCCAAATGTATGAAAAATGAACCAAGGAACATGCTCGATTCTCTTTAATTATTATATTTATTCATGAAGGATAAGGAAATAATGGTGGATATGCTTCATCCCTTTGAAAATACCTCAACAAATTTTAAAAATAATATAATACTTGAGGAAAAAAAAAGGTAGAAAAATCTTAAAAATAAAAAAGGGCCCAAAATTTGGGACCCCCATTCCGACAAACCAAGTGGTTCGATGAATGACATCTGTTAAATATATGTACACGTCATAAAATGGATCATTAGTTGACTAAGAAAGTGATAAATAGCTTGACTCTGTAATCATCAAACAATTAATTGAAATTCATTTTTTCTCATTTTGTCTCTTTCATCTTCGTTTTGTCGATGAACGTAACCGCTTCCATGGAAGAGTAATTCCTTCTTTTAACATGGTATCAGAGCTATGAATTTCTTCCGCATCTACTCGAATTGATTCATGGCGGTAAATGCATCCAATTTTAGCTTCAGCGATCCTCTATATCTGCATCCATCTGATGCTCCTGGAGCTTCGCTTGTCTCAGAACCTTTAATTGGTACAGAAAATTATGGAGTTTGGAGTAGGGCAATCCTATTGGCATTACGAGCAAAGAACAAGCTCGGTTTCATCAATGGCACTTGTCGAAAACCAGCTGATAATCATCCTACTCTGCATCAATGGGAGCGATGCAATGCAATTGTTCTATCGTGGTTGATGAGCTCAGTTTCGAAGGAAATTTTTAGTGGAATCATATATTGCACTGAGGCTTCAGCTGTATGGACGGATCTCAAGGAGCGATTTGACAAAATATGTGGATCGAGAATTTTTTCGCTTCATCGTGAGATCTCACATTTGTCACAGGGCTCTTCCTCCATTTCAGTGTATTTTTCACACTTGAAGAAGTTATGGGATGAGTATTCTTCATTGGTTACGCTTCCATCTTGTGGATGTACTACTGCTAAGGCATATCTTGATCATGATCAACATCAGCGTCTCCTTCAATTTCTCATGGGCTTGAATGAGACGTATGGACATGTTCGAAGTCAGATCTTGATGTTAGACCCTCTGCCATCTGTTAATCAAGCATATTCAATTATAAGTCAAGAGGAATCTCATCGAGTAGCCCTTTCATCTCATCCAAGTGCAGCTTTGCCTTCTGTGGCTTTTTACTCTTCGTCAATTAAGAAAGTTGAATCAGTAAAATGCGATCACTGCAATGTTATAGGTCATACAAAGGATCAGTGTTTTCGGTTAATTGGCTATCCCCCTGGACACAAATTACATACAAGGTTTCCTCAAACAAAAAACTATAAGTTCACTCAAAAGCCTTCGAGATTCTCGGCTAACAATAGTGTTAACACTACTTCTGACCAATTCATTAAGTCTGAGGACTCCAAACCAGCAGCTCCATCTGTGGCTCATGCTCTTACTGATGCTCAGTACCAGCAACTTTTGAAGTTACTTGATCAACCTTTGCATACTCCAGAAGCTACAGTCAACTTAGCAGGTACATTCACTAGCTTAATGACTGTTTCCAACAACACTGATTGGATATTAGACACTGGGGCCAATGCCCATATTACAGGTACTTCAAGTGTTTTGCAATCGACTCAGCCTTGTGCTTCATCTCCTGGTTCGGTCAGGCTGCCCAATGGTAACTACACTCCCATTCTTTCATGTGGTTCAGTTCAATTATCTTCTTCCTATACTCTGCCCAAAGTCCTCTATGTTCCTGACTTTAGCTTTAACCTTCTGTCCATTTCCCAATTCACCAAAGACCATCATTGTTGTGTCATCTTCTATCCCTGTTTTTGTATATTTCAGGACCTTTTGACTGGGAAGATCATGGGGATTGGTAGACAAAAGCATGGACTATACTATCTTGATCGTTTTCATACCAGTAATAAAATACCTACTCAACAAAATGTACAGCCTAGTTGTAATTCAAGTTCTTGTTCTTCTGTTTTCTCTGCTCATGTAAACGAAAGAATTGATCTATGGCATAAACGATTTGGGCATTTATCTGTTTCTCGTTTACAATGTTTACCTTTTATTAAGACTAAATCTCTCACATCTCATTGTACCATTTGTCCATTAGCCAAACAAACTCGAAGCCCATTTCCCATTAGTGAAAGATCAAATTCAACTCATGCATTTCAGCTACTTCATATTGATATATGGGGTCCCTTTAGAGTTCCTACTCACAGTGGTGCTAGGTATTTTCTAACCTTGGTTGATGACTTCTCGAGATGCACTTGGGTTTTCCTCCTACAGTTCAAGTCTGATACACTCCAATGCTTAAAACAGTTCTTTACATTTGTCTCTACTCAATTCAATCAAAGAGTTCAAATTATTAGAACTGATAATGCTTTGGATTTTTTCAATCATGATTGCAAAGCATACTTCACATCCTTGGGAATTATTCATCAAAGCTCATGTCCATATACACCACAGCAAAACGGTCTTGTTGAGCGCAAACATCGCCACATACTTAACATAGCCCGTGCCATAAAGTTACAAGCCTCAATTCCTGATTCTTATTGGGGTGATTGTGTTTTACATGCAGCTTATCTCATTAATAGAATTCCCACTCCACTCTTATCCCATAAAACACCTTTTGAAGTCTTGTTTAACAGGACTCCTTCCTTTACTCACATTCGAGTTTTTGGATGTCTTTGCTATGCATCAAATCTTAAGCCACAAGATAAATTTGATGTTCGTGCCAAACCATATGTTTTCTTAGGATATCCACTCCATCAAAAAGGATATAAACTCTTAGATATTTCTACAAACCAGTTTTCTGTGTCTCGAGATGTCGTTTTCCATGAGGATATATTCCCTTTTTCTAACATGTCACCAGCCTCTTCTGTTTTCCCTACACCAGCATCGTTGATTACTGATGATGCTTCCCTTCCTCCAATAATCGATCCTCAACAACTGCCTTTGCCCATTGGTGCCCCATCTTCTTCTCCTGGCCATACTACTTCTATTCGCCAATCTACCAGAACATCACGCCCCCCGATCTGGACCCGTG
This sequence comes from Primulina eburnea, assembly GCF_022965805.1. NCBI lineage: Eukaryota > Viridiplantae > Streptophyta > Magnoliopsida > Lamiales > Gesneriaceae > Primulina > Primulina eburnea. Next base: position 27,006,821 of record NC_133118.1, read on the forward strand.
ATTATGTCTGCTCAAATCTTTCACCAAGTTCTACTGCCCATAGCATTTCTGATTTTCTTTCATATGATAAGCTGTCACCCAACTATCAATCTTTTCTAGCATCTATATCTACTCACACAGAGCCTAAATCTTATCAAGAGGCAGCTTCTGACCCACTTTGGCGTGATGCCATGGCTAAGGAAATTGCTGCCTTGGAGACCAATCGTACATGGGACATTGTACCTTTACCTTCTGGAAAGAAGCCAATTGGGTGTAGGTGGGTTTACAAAATTAAATACAAGGCGGATGGAAGCATTGAACGCTTTAAAGCTCGTCTCGTTGCTAAGGGTTATACTCAACAATATGGTATCGATTATGAGGATACTTTTTCTCCAGTGGCTAAGATAGTTACCGTTCGTTGTCTCTTAACTATAGCCGCTGCCAAACATTGGCATTTATATCAGATGGACGTGACAAATGCTTTCTTGCAAGGTGATTTACAAGAGGAAATCTACATGACAATTCCTCAAGGTTTTGAAAAGAGACAAAAGAATTTTGCTTGCAAACTTCTTAAATCTTTATACGGGTTGAAGCAAGCTTCAAGACAATGGAATTCTAAATTCTCTCTTGCATTGGTGACAGCTGGTTTTACACAATCCATGCATGATCAGTCTCTGTTTTTTCAAAAAAATGGGAATGCAATCACCTTGTTGTTAGTTTACGTTGATGACATCGTTATTACTGGTAATGACACCGATGCCATTGACAAACTCAAAAGGTATCTTCATGCTACTTTTGATATTAAAGATTTGGGATCTTTGCGATATTTTTTGGGTATTGAAGTGGCTCGTTCCAAAGCTGGCATTTGCTTGAATCAACGCAAATATGCGTTGGAATTATTGTCGGAATTTGGTATGTCTGGTTGCAAGCCATTTGCCACACCTATGGAGCAACATTTGAAGCTCACAACTCTTGAGTTTGATCGATCGAAATCCTTGGCAGGTCCTTCAGATCTTGATCCACTTCTCAGTGATCCTTCCACATATCAACGCCTTGTTGGCCGTCTCATCTATCTAACTATCACTAGGCCTGACATCTCTTATGCAGTCCAAGTCCTCAGCCAGTTTATGCACTCTCCGAAGAAGACTCATTTGCAGGCTGCTCTTCGTGTTCTTGGCTATATTAAACAATCACCTGGCTTGGGTGTTTTTCTCTCAGCCACTGCTGATCTCCATTTGTCTGCTTATTGTGATTCTGACTGGGCTTCATGTCCGATGAGCCGCAAATCTACAACCGGATATGTCATTCAACTTGGTCCATCTACTGTCTCGTGGAAAACTAAGAAACAAAATACCGTTTCTCGCTCTTCCACTGAGGCCGAGTATCGTTCCATGGCCACAACTGTCTGTGAAATTATTTGGCTTCGCGGTCTTCTCGTTGACATGGGATTACATATTGATCGAGCTACTCCACTGTTTTGTGATAATGTTTCAGCTCTTCATCTTGCTGCAAATCCCATGTTTCACGAACGAACGAAGCACATAGAAATAGATTGTCACTTCATTCGAGAACAATTGCGTAAAGATGTTGTTCGCACTGCTCATATTCCCACAGCATTGCAACCAGCAGATGTCTTCACCAAAGCTTTGGCTTCTGATCAGCACCAATTTTTGATTTCCAAGCTTGCATTACTCAACATACTACAAGCTTGAGGGGGGATGTTAAATATATGTACACGTCATAAAATGGATCATTAGTTGACTAAGAAAGTGATAAATAGCTTGACTCTGTAATCATCAAACAATTAATTGAAATTCATTTTTTCTCATTTTGTCTCTTTCATCTTCGTTTTGTCGATGAACGTAACCGCTTCCATGGAAGAGTAATTCCTTCTTTTAACAACATCAAATTGGAAAAAAAATAAAATCATAAATTTCTCGGACAATTATTAAGGAAATACTATGAAGATTTATCGTTAAGAAAATAATCCTCAAAATTCGGCCGACATACACAAACTACGTTTTTTAAACTAATGAAGAACTCCTTTGTTATAATACTATACTCTCTTTCATTTTTATTAATTAAATCCGTAAAATATAGGGAGCGTCTATTTTTTTATTGCATGAGGTCGAGTTTTTTTCGCTGTTATTTAAGATCGAACTTAAACCTCTCATCTATAAGAAGACGTTTAGATTATTTTCATTAATTTTCGCTATTACAGAATCGGGTCTATCTATCTTGTAGATATAGACATGGGCAAAAACTTGTGTGAGACGGTCTCACGGGTCATATTTGTGAGACGGATCTCTTATTTGGGTCACCCATGAAAAAGTATTACTTTTTATGCTAAGAGTATTACTTTTTATTGTGAATATGGGTAGGGTTGACCCGTCTCACAGATTATGATCCGTGAGACGGTCTCACATGAGACCCACTCTATAGACATGTAAGATCGTGTCACTTAAGACTTATTCTAAATTGTGATTACTTAGTCGCTTTTTTCTTCTCTTGTTTTTTCTAACCACATATTACGATTTCTGCTTAAATCACCTAAATATTTGTCTATATTCTCAAAGAAAGTTTGTATTATTATTTTAGTTTTGATAGTGTAATTTAAATTATGAAAATCAGTAACAAAATTCAAGAATCTGTCTTTGAAATAAAGATGTGACAAAAAAATAAATACTATATGGCTGCAATTGAACAAGAGGATTTTGATTTGAAAAATTATTTGAATTAAGTGAAATCAAGTGCAATGATTCAATTAATAATTAGTTGAAGATTTAAAAATCTATTTTCAAATAGATTTACTTAGTTAAATATATATATGAATATATTTGTGATTTTAAACAGTGATTATGTTTGGAATCGGATCTTTGGAACACTTAAAAATCTTTTCACTTTTCCATTTTTTTTCCAAATATTTAATTATTTTTATGCGTGTGCTTTTTCTGATGTTGGTTAATATCTCAAAAACTCGTGACGAAATTTTATGCTATATTTGATGGTTTAAAATATATTACAATTTGTTCAAACATGTCATGTTTGCACGATAAAAAAATTAAACTCACTAAATATTATATAAAAAAATTATAATAAATCACAAACAAAATATTTTTTTTATTTTTAAAAAATCAACAACAAATTATTTTGAAAGTTTTATCTCGCTTGAGATATTTTTTCACAGAAAAAAAAATGAATCAAATATTTTCTCTGTGATTTATTGTATTTTGTTTATATATAATGGTTTCGTGCTTTTATTTTTTTAATTCATGTAAATAAGACTTGTTTGAGCAAAATATAACATGGTTTGGAGCACCAAGTATAGAAGATGATTTCTTCCTCAAAAACTCATGTCAATATGCCTCGTAGGTTAACTTTGTGAGACATATATCCGACCCGATCCGACACATGAAAATTATTGCTTTATAAGCCTAAAATATTATTTTTCACTGCAAAATTATTATTTTTGTTATTTAATTTGTAAATACATATTGTAGAATATGTGCTAATCTGCCTGAAAAGTATTACTTTTTATGTCAAAAGTATATTATATAATATATGCTGCTGATATGAGTGAAGTGTTATTTTTTATTTCAAAAGTATTACTTTCCACTGCAGGTTATAGATATTGATTAGATCGATTCGTCTCACTCATATAGATCTATGATATCATTGTACATTATATCTACTCATCGCATATAACATAGAGACCCGTCTTTTGTTTCCTTGCTACTGGCTTTGTCTACATCAGATATCAGTCTAAGAACTGGTATCTCTACTTTTTTATGGTCACACAATCAATTAGATCATGCACCAGCTCAAGAAACTTGACTCAATCTACTACAAGAACTCCTCACAGTCATTCATCTCAACATTTTTCTAACCTAACACTTTTGAGCCAACAAATATTTTAATATAATGTGATATTTTTGGAAGAAAATATTACACTAGGTTGCTAAAAAAACTTTTTAATTTTTTTTAGAACAAAAATTTTTGTGAGACGATCTCACTTATTAATTTTGTGAAACGAGTTTCCAATACTTATAAAGATACATGAGTATGTCTAATGTAAGACAGTCTCACGGATCTTAATTTGTAAGACGGGTCAACCCTACCCATATTCATAATAAAAAGTAATACTCTTAGCATAAAAAGTAATACTTTTTCATGAATGACCCAAATAAAAGATCCGTCTCACAAATATGACCCGTGAGACCGTATCACACAAGTTTTTGCCAAGATACATAGCATGGTCATCAAAATCCAATTACAGTAAAGATTTAATTTTGTGAAACGAGTCTTCAATGCGTAATATTTTATGCAACAATCCATTAAAGAGATAAGATATATACATGTTAGAGAAAATGTGAATAAAATGAAAAGTGGTTGTCCCACATTGGAAGCTTAGAGAAAGGTTCTCCTTCTTATTAGTTCTAGTGTGGACTAAGGGTTTGGGCCCCAAGGGGTACCAAAGCTTTTAGAAGGGGGGAGACGCTGCTAGGCTAGGTCTCGGTGAATTAAACACACACGCGCGCGTCCGCCCGACCCGGCTCGGCGCGGTGCGGTGTGGTGTGGTGTGGTATTTGACCAATATTTATCTTTTTGGACCAAAATTATTTAATGAAATAAATTTTGTTGGTGTCCAAACAGAAGATGGTGCGCCCTGGCGCGTGTTCTTGCGCGGATGCGTGCATACCAGTGCACGCGAACAGAAGGCAGCGCGCGCCAGCGCATGATGTCGCGCGGCCGCGCGCGCCCCACTGTTTTCAGTGTGCGCGGACAGAACATGGCGCGCGACCGCGCCAGTTCTCGCGCGGGGGCGCGCGCCCTGCTGTGCGGAAGAAGAATAAAGCGTCTCTTCACCGAAACCACATGTTTGTTCACCCAAAGACTGCACCTTTGTGCGAATTGTTGTGCCCATTCGAGGTCATCTTTGACACTCTATAAATATCCCCTACCTGCATTCATTTGGCACTGTTTTGTTGCATCAAATTCTTCTCCATATTGCTGCAGAATTCGTTCATACACACTTGAAAGATCAAGCATTTCTTTGTTCGTCGAAGTCTAGAGTTTGTTGTGCTACTACTCTAGAAAGGAGTCGTTGTATCTTAGGGACGATTGCCGTTAACGTAAAGCACTTGTATACGGGCAATATCGTCTTGCGGATAAAGGATTTATCCTTGCCTCGACTTGAAGAATCGTTGCTGTTGCTGTCTTATTTTCAGAATTTCGAGAAGGGCACTACCAGGTACAAACAACAATCGCAAGACGATATTTCGTGTTCTACATCTCTGAATTCTGATAATGTCAAGCACATCATTCACTCCTATGGCCACTGCTCCCGCTCATGGTGAAAAGCCATCGAAATTCACCGGTGCCGACTTCAAACGTAGGCAACAGAAAATGCTGTTCTACCTCACTACCTTGAGTCTGTCTCGGTTTCTGAATGAGGATCCACCTACAGTTGCGGAAGATGATACCGACACACAACGAAGAAACGCTGTGGAAGCATGGAACCACAGCGATTTTCTATGCAGAAGTTACATCTTAAATGGACTTGATGACACACTTTACAGTGTCTATTGTTCAGTCAAAACTGCAAAGGAATTGTGGGATTCCTTGGAGAAGAAGTACAAGACGGAGGATGCGGGCATCAAGAAGTTTGCTGTTGGAAAATTCTTAGACTTCAAAATGACCGACTCCAAAACCGTGATTAGCCAAGTGCAGGAATTTCAGATTATCCTTCATGACTTGCTTTCTGAGGGAATGTTATTGAACGAGCCCTTCCAAGTAGCAGCACTAATCGAGAAGTTGCCGCCTATGTGGAAGGACTTCAAAAACTATCTTAAACATAAGCGTAAGGAGGTGAAACTCGAAGATCTAATCGTGAGACTTAGAATCGAGGAAGACAACCGAAACTGTGAAGCCAAGTCATATAAAAGGGCGATGGAATCTGAAGCTAAAGCAAATCTAGCGGAATCAAGTACTAGTCACAAGAGAAAGCGACCGAACGATGACAAGAAACAAGGAAAAGCAAAGAAGTTCAAAGGGAATTGCTTCAATTGTGGCAAGCCGAATCACATGGCAAAATATTGTCGTCTTCCAAAGAAAGACAATGCAAAGCAGAAACAAAGGCAAACAAATGTCGTCGAAGAACGGTATGTACCAATTGATATGTCGCAACTTGATTTATCTGCTGTTGTATTTGAAGCCAACTTGGTGGACAATCCAAGAGAGTGGTGGATAGACACCGGATCTACTAGCCACATTTGTGCCGAGAAGGAGATGTTCTCATCCTACTCTCCCAACAGTGAAAGGAAACTATTTATGGGAAACTCTACAACGTCTGATGTCGTAGGAGTTGGAGAAGTAGTGCTGAAGATGACTTCAGGCAAAGAAGTAATGCTCAAGAATGTATTGCATGTGCCGGACATTCGGAAGAACTTGGTTTCTGGTTCTTTGTTGAGTAAGGCCGGTTTTAGGCTTGTGTTCGAATCAGACAAATTTGTGTTAACCAAGAGTGGTGTTTTTATAGGCAAAGGGTACCAAGATAATGGGCTCTTTAAGATGAATGTAATGAATGTTATCCGCCAAGAGGCGAAGAATAAAGTTATAAATTCTGCGTACTTGATTGAGAGTCCAAATTTATGGCATGAAAGATTGGGACATGTTAACTTTAACACGTTGCAAAGACTTGCTAATCAACATGTAATACCTATATTTAAAAAGGATCCACAACACAAGTGTGAGATCTGTGTTGAAGCAAAAATGGCAAAGGTCCCTTTCCATTCGGTAACGAGAAGTACTACGCCGCTTGAGTTAATCCATACTGATATATGTGATTTGAAATATGTTCAAACTCGAGGTGGCAAGAAGTATTTCATAACATTCATTGATGATTGCACAAGGTTTTGCTATGTATACTTGTTGAAAAGCAAAGATGAAGCAATAGAAACATTCAAAGCTTATAAGAATGAAGTCGAGAATCAACTAAGTTCAAAGATCAAAATGATAAGAAGTGATCGAGGTGGAGAGTATGTTGCTCCGTTTGAAGAATTTTGCACAAACAATGGCATAATTCATCAAACTACAGCTCCATACTCACCTCAATCAAACGGAGTAGCAGAACGCAAGAATCGTACTCTTAAGGAGATGATGAATGCGTTGTTGATAAACTCAGGCTTACCCCAAAACTTGTGGGGGGAAGCGATTCTCTCAGCGAACTACATTCTCAATAAAATACCATTCAAAGGAAACAATGAGACTCCATATGAGAAATGGAAAAAGCGTAAACCGTCTTACAAATACCTCAAAGTGTGGGGGTGTTTGGCTAAAGTAGAAATACCAAAGCCAAAACAAGTTAAGATTGGGCCTAAAACAATCGACTGTATCTTCATTGGATATGCAACTAATAGTAGTGCGTATCGCTTCTTAGTGCACAAATCTGAAGTTCCTGATATCAGTGAGGGAACGATAATTGAATCAAGGAACGCCGTATTCTTTGAAAATATGTTTCCTTGTAAAGAAAGGAAAGAAACCCGTCTAAACAAAAGACCTTATGAAACTTCGATTGCACCCGTTCAAGGCAATGAAAATATAAGGCGCAGTAAGAGAGCAAGAGTTGAAAAGTCATTTGGTCCCGATTTTCTAACATACATGTTAGATAATGAACCAAGAACTATTCAAGAGGCTCTATCAAATCCAGAAGCTCCTTTCTGGAAAGAAGCAATCAAAAGTGAAATAGATTCCATAATGTACAACCACACATGGGAGTTAGTTGATCTTCCTCCGGGTTGTAAACCTTTAGGATGCAAATGGATCCTTAAAAGGAAATACAAAGAAGATGGATCTATAGATAAATATAAAGCTCGATTGGTTGCCAAAGGGTTTAGACAACAAGAGGGATATGATTTCTTTGACACATACTCTCCAGTTACGAGAATCACATCCATTCGTGTTCTCATAGCCATTGCCTCGCTGCATGACCTTGAGATTCATCAAATGGATGTTAAAACTGCCTTTCTAAATGGAGTATTGGAAGAAGAAATCTATATAGAACAACCTGAGGGGTTTGTTGTACCCGGACAAGAGAAAAAGGTGTGTAAACTTGTCAAGTCCCTATACGGACTCAAACAAGCACCTAAACAGTGGCATGAAAAATTTGATACCACAATGATATCAAATGGTTTCAAAATCAATGAGTGTGACAAGTGCGTCTACATTAAAGGAAATGAAAATGTATATGTAATTGTTTGCCTTTATGTAGATGACATGTTAATCATGGGAAATGATCATGAGTTGATCATGAATACTAAGAAAATGTTGAAAAAACATTTTGATATGAAAGACTTGGGGTTATGTGATATAATATTAGGGATTAAAATATCTAAGAATTCTGAAGGAATTACATTATCACAAACTCATTATGTTGAAAAGGTTCTTGAAAGATTCAAAGCACTCGACAATCCTTCGGCAAGAACACCTTTAGATTTGGGTGTTCAATTAGCAAAGAATAGAGGAGAACCTATTGATCAACTAGAATATGCACGGATAATCGGTAGTCTAATGTACTTGACTAATTGTACCCGACCAGATCTTGCATATTCCGTAAACAAGTTAAGTAGGTTTACAAGCAATCCAAATAAGGATCATTGGAAAGCCTTGACGAGAGTGCTTGGATATTTAAAATACACCATGAACTTTGGATTGGTATATACGAAATATCCAGCAGTATTAGAAGGATACTGTGATGCAAATTGGATATCTGACACAAAAGACTCCAAGTCCACAAGTGGATATGTGTTCACGATTGGTGGAGGAGCGGTGTCATGGAAATCTTCTAGGCAAACATGTATAGCTCGATCCACGATGGAATCCGAGTTTATTGCTTTGGACAAAGCAGGAGAAGAAGCCGAGTGGCTAAGAAACTTCATAGAAGATATTCCTTGTTGGAATAAACCAGGTGTCTTCTATTGTTATTCATTGTGATAGTCAATCAGCAATAGGAAGAGCACAAAGCAGTATGTACAATGGTAAGTCTCGACATATTCGTCGGAGACATAATACCATAAGACAATTGATCTCAAATGGGGTTATTTCTGTTGAATATGTGAAATCAAAGGAAAACCTAGCGGATCCGCTTACTAAAAGTATAAATCGAGATCAATTGTACAAGCTAATAAGGGGAATGGGCTTGAAAGCCACAAAATAAAAATGTTTATAGCGGTAACCCAACCTTGTGAATTGGAGATCCCAAAACCTTGGTTCAATAGGAAAACTAAGTTATAAACATTGGTTGAACACTTGGAAACAATGAAGGCTCATTCTTAAAACGTCCAAGTAAAATGTACCTGCAACATGTGGTGAGGTTAATTTATTTTAATGATTCCTATACCTAAGAGGTAGAGTATGGCAGGATACTCTTGATAGGAGATCACCTATATAAGTGCGAAGTGATGGCCGCTTCAAGAACGCTTATGAATCTAAGATATGGTCCAGGGCCGAAACGGACACAACATGAGAACAAAATATGTTAGAGCTATTGTTGTGTAAGTGCTGTTGACTTGGTTTGCATAAACGGTTGAATGGTTCAAGACATCACGTCACCAAGCAACTAGTAAATCCGATAGTATTTTACTACGGAAGGTTCAAAGCCAAAAGCTACCTTTCCCGATGCAATAATAGTCAAAAGAACTTTCAAGTGGATCTGCATACATGCATTAATTTCATTCATGTGGGGGATTGTTAGAGAAAATGTGAATAAAATGAAAAGTGTGGTTGTCCCACATTGGAAGCTTAGAGAAAGGTTCTCCTTCTTATTAGTTCTAGTGTGGACTAAGGGTTTGGGCCCCAAGGGGTACCAAAGCTTTAAGAAGGGGAGAGACGCTGCTAGGCTAGGTCTCGGTGAATTAAACACACACGCGCGCGCCCGTCCGACCCGGCCCGGCTCGGCGCGGTGAGGTGTGGTGTGGTGTGGTGTGGTGCGCCCTAGCGCGTGTTCTTGCGCGGATGCGCGCATACCAGTGCACGCGAACAGAAGGCAGCGCGCGCCAGCGAATGATGTCGCGCGGCCGCGCGCGCCCCAGTGTTTTCAGTGTGCGCGGACAGAACATGGCGCGCAACCGCGCCAGTTCTCACGCGGGGGCGCGCGCCCTGCTGTGCGGAAGAAGAATAAAGCGTCTCTTCACCGAAACCACATGTTTGTTCACCCAAAGACTGCAGCTTTGTGCGAATTGTTGTGCCCATTCGAGGTCATCTTTGACACTCTATAAATATCCCCTACCTGCATTCATTTGGCACTGTTTTGTTGCATCAAATTCTTCTCCATATTGCTGCAAAATTCGTTCATACACACTTGAAAGATCAAGCATTTCTTTGTTCGTCGAAGTCTAGAGTTTGTTGTGCTACTACTCTAGAAAGGAGTCGTTGTATCTTAGGGACGATTGCCGTTAACGTAAAGCACTTGTATACGGGCAATATCGTCTTGCGGATAAAGGATTTATCCTTGCCTCGACTGGAAGAATCGTTGCTGTTGCTGTCTTATTTTCAGAATTTCGAGAAGGGCACTACCAGGTACAAACAACAATACATGACATGATTAGCAATATCCAAGTATAGTAAAGATTCAACTTTGAATTATTAAATAATAATATTTCTTTTAATAGTATGATTTTGAGATTATCAAGCAACTAAGCCACCGTGGACCATGGAGGAGTCACAATCCAATAAATTTATTTTAAACATATTATTATATTTTATCCAAAACCATTCCATCAATTTCCAAAATGAAAACTTGTGTTTCTAATTTTCGTCATGTTTATAAATTAGTTTATTAAAATAGGAAAAAAAGTTACAATAATAATGCCATTTAACATTTTCCTTAAAAAAAGGAAATTATTAAAAAGATAAAGGCAAAACTTGTGTGAGACGATCTTACGGGTCGTATTTTGTGAGACAGATCTCTTATTTGGGTCATCCATGAAAAAATATTACTTTTTATGCTAAGAGTATTATTTTTTATTGTGAATATCGATAGGGTTGATTCGTCTCACTGATAAAAATTCGTGAGACCTAATAAAAACGATAAATTTGGGAAAAATCATTCATCTATGTTTCAATTAGGATACATTTTTTATGTATTATTTTTTGCGAATTGATATTTGACAATAGTAAATTTTTTTGTTAATTTATGTTAACAAACAATATTATTATTTGTTGTTACCAATATTATTTTATTAATTATTTGATTATATATTTGAGACAAAAAATTAATCGAAATAACGGTTTTAGATTATTTACTATCAATAATTTTTTATTATGATTAATTATATTATCATCTAATTTTATATATTTCTACATATTTTTTATTTAATTAATAATATTTATAATTAATTATCATTATAATTATCAATCCATTATTTATTTTTATCGTAAAAATATTTATTTTAACTAATTTTCGTTATTAATAAAATTATAAATTATTTTTATTATTCGAATTAATATCATATTATTATTATTAAAAAATGAAGTATAACAAGTTAAAATTATTTTAATTATTTGGAATTAATAATAAAGAACACAATATTAGTAGTAAAATTTTTAACTAATTCAATAAAAAATATGATTTTATTATTAATATAAATTAACAAAGAAGGATTAATTTGAATATAAAAAAATGCAAAATGGATATATGGTACATAATAAAATAATAAAAAAATTGATAAATATGTTAATTATGAAGCGAAAATAAAATATGTGGGATATCAGAAAGTGCGAAATAAATTTTATTGATATATTGACTGAACTTTAAGTTTAATGTATATTTAGAATTTTTTTTCTTTCTAATTTACCCTAATAAAAACACATTGAGGATACATAAAAGAGTAGGTATCTTGTGAGACGGTACGTCTTACGAATTTTTATCTATGAGACGGGTCAACCATACCGATATTCACAATAAAAAGCAATACTTTTAGCATAAAAAGTAATATTTTTTCATGGATGAACCAAATAAGATATCCGTCTCACAAAATACTACTCGTGAGACCGTCTAACACAAGTTTTTGCCTAAATAAAATAGTTACTTGAAATTCAATTTCACACTTTCTTGTTGAACCAACAAATTAGGTGGACCACTATTTGCACTTTAAATTTCAAGAATCCCGACTCGAAATTTGAACATCGATCGAATATGTGATTTTTATGGAATCGTATAGATACCAAATTAACAAAAGATGGAGACTTGTTGGACTCTTCATGAAAAAGTCGTCCCAATGATAGTTTATATAGTGACACTCGAACTCAAGATGTTGTAAAAAAAAAAAGAACATATTTATCATTGGCAAAAACTTGTGTGAGACGGTCTCACGGGTCGTATTTTGTGAGACAGAAATCTTATTTGGGTCATCTATGAAAAAATATTACTTTTTATGTTAAAAATATTACTTTTTTATTGTAAATATCGGTAGGGTTGACCCGTCTCACAGATAAAGATTCGTGAGACCGTCTCACTAGAGACGACCTAATAAGAGACCTAATCTTAAATAAACATCAAATACAGAGGACGGTGATGTCTTCCCATCCCCAACTTCAATCCACAGTTTTTCTAATTGTGGATTAAGTCATCATCGAGTCACCATACTTGGTTTTATCTAATTAGCCTGAAAATTCTTATCCCAACTTTGCGGATTTAAATCTTCATCATAGTCCTCATCCTCGCTTCAAATAATCTAAAAATTGTAAAGAGATGGACCAGATTTTTCATCATCATCCTCGACCTAACGTGAATTAAATCACTATCTTTATCAGCACTTCAAATATCGGTTGAATTAACCAGAAAGTCTTCAAAATCACTTATAGAATTTTGATACAATAATCCAATTACATATATAAAGACTAATATTACTTGAATAATACAAATTTTATAATTCATGGTTTTAATAAACAAAAAAGATGAAACTACGTAGTTTTCATGAGGTGCCGAGATAGATTATGAACGAGATTTGAATGTTATAAATTTGAATATTTTGTTATTTATTAGGAAAAATCATTATTAAAGTTAATAATAATAATATTATTATTATTAGTAGCACTAATAATATTAATACCGGGTCATCCGGCAAGTTCGGGGATAGGGATAACATTCATATACCCATATCTGATTTGCTTCGATGATTTGAAAAATTTCCAAACCCGTATCATTTCGTGTTTTCCCCGCCGGCCCAAACCAGGTGGAAAAATTGTCATCCATAATGAATAGATAGGAGAAACTTGAATACAAAATAAGTCCATCTAAAAATATATATTTATCAAGCACGAGCTATTAAAAATTAAATAATATTTTAAATAAGAATATAAATAATTTTTAAATTTGGATATAATCGTCAAAACTATATTTTTGAACTTGAGAAAGAAGTTAAAATGTAAGTTTTCTAAAATATTACCATTTTGGCTTCCCAACATAATTTCCGAAATTGCAAAAATTCAAGTAGATGTCAATAATGTGATGAATTACCAATTTGCTAGCATCAATTATACAATACGAGTGCGCTTTGGCATACAATTAGAGCTGTCAAAACGGACCAACAATTCATTTGGCGGGTTGAGAAATTATCGATTCAAAGTGCCTATTTGGTGGGGGCGAGGCTGGGTGAACCGAGCTCAACTCATTTTGACGACTATATACATAACGCATGCATATATATTAAAAAGAATTTGTGTTAAATTATTTTTTATGAAAATATAATGATTTTTATTAAAATTTACACTTTTAAAAAATGGGTTTTTTTTATATATAATACTTTTTTATGTTAAATGTGATATGATTATTTAAATATTAAAAGTATAAATGAAGATAAAAAAAATTAAAATATGATAATATTGATATGACACAAATTTATTAAACTAGTTTTTATGATATATTTTTAAATAAAATTAGAATATTTTTGCAATTTGAGAGAAGGAGGTTTTTTATTTATTAAAAAATACATCATGAACTCAAAATTAATTATTTTAAATATTTTTTTTTTATTATATAGTATAGATGGACAAAGGCCATATCAATTATTGATCTAGTCAGGTAGTCGTATCTTATTTTGTTTACTCTGTGGTGTGATTCTTTTTCAGCCAACCAATGGCATTTTTGCACGAGATACTATTTGAAATATTTGAATTCTATTATTATTATTATTATTATTAATTAATTATATCTTTTGATAAAACGATGATTATTTGCTCTTATATTTGATAGCAGAATCAAAGTCACATGTTTGATTATCATGAATTACAATTAATGTAATTATTGAGAAGCTGATTGTTGATTTGCAATAATTTTCCATGAAAGAAGAACAATTGAAACGTGACGCTTGAATTTCTGTACGATTTAAAATATTTCGAGTTACACAATACCATCAATTATAACTTCGGATGAAACGACAAACACTCATTTTAATCTCAGCAATATTTCCTACACCAGACAATTCCTTAGGATAATCATTTGCCATCCTAAATTTTCTCCTAGGATTATGTTAAAAAAATTCTAAAAAATAAAAGCCTCTTTTAACCGAACCAGCTTTCTACGAGTAAAATCTGACTGAAGGATAAAAGTAGAAAAAGTAAAACTTCGCTTTTGACTATTTATGGAGAGAAAAAAGATCATTAAATTCATAAAGACAAAAACTCATGTGAGACGGTTTCGTGGGTCGAATTTGTGAGACGAATATCTTATTTGGGTCATCTATGAAAAAGTATAATTTTATGCTAGGAGTATTACTTTTTATTATGAATATGTTTGACCCGTCTCACATATTAATATACGTGAGACGGTCTCACATTAAACCCATTCATTCAGAAATTAACCTTAGGGTCAACGAACATGGGAATCAATAGATCATTTCAGGATTCAAACTTGGTATTTGTACAAGGAGTAGGTCTCGTGTGACGGTCTCACGAATCTTTATTTCTCAATATAACATAAAATATAAATATTTATACGTATAAAATTTCATATAAAAATATAAATATATTTATATACATGTCTATATATGTAATGCCCGAGAAATTTGATCCTAATAATCCCTAATTATTGAAATATAATTTGATATGATTATGAAAGGATTAATCGAGACACGAAATGGGATTTCACATGGATTGTGTACGTTTTGGGAAGAAACGTTGGCGCCCGAGCGGTAGAAAATGACCGCCCGAGCGCCAATGTTTAACAATGAAATGTTCGGGCAGAGGCTGTGGCGCCCGGGCGGTAGATTGTGACCGCCCGAGCGCCAAATGTGCAATTCGGAATATTGGACAGAGAAGGCCGCGCTCGAGTGGTAAATTATTACCGCTCGAGCGCCAACCGAGATTCAAGGAAATGTGACACGTTGCTGAAACATGCAACGTAAGAATATATATACGTATATCCTTCATTTTTGAAGATTCAGAAGGGAAAGAATCGAGAAAAGGTTTCTGTGAAGTTGTTGAAAATCCTTACGCCTTTATATTTCAATCTGTCCGTCCGAATTGTAATCTGACTTCAGTATTGCAATCCTATCAGCGTAGGCTACACTTTGACGTAAGTTTTGCTACGTTTTGACATGCTTAGAAATTATGCTATTGCCAGAATTGAATAGGATTCATATATGATGTTCTTGACATGTTAGACATCGTAGAATCGAAGTCAGATTAAGAAATAGACTGATTATGGAATTGTTATGAATTTCTGATTATAATCGGTTGATACCGGACAGATTTGAATTGTGGCGGGATTACGGATTGTATGGGATATGAGTTATAGATTGTAACTGTTATCTGGTGAACTAGTATTGACGGGGATACTGAGATTGTACCGTTATACCGTTGATTTTGAATTAAATCCAGATTGATCAGATTATTATGGAATTGACTGGTATATTGATATGAGATTATTGATATTGTCAGTACCAGACAGATTGTGAGTTCAGGACTTTGACTGAGCCAGAAACCGAAGAAAGAAAGGTATAAGTCAATGTGGTATTGGGAGATGGACTTGAGTCGGTTTAGACTTGGGTTTCCCTAAATCACATACTTTACTTTATTGCATTGATATTTGCATTGATTGATTGATATACTTGCTTTCTTGAGTTATAGATTACAGGTATTAGAAGAGTAATCTTATGACAGAGTGCCGTTAGTGGTGGGATCACCACGGGCACATTGCACGATGTCATAAGATGGTGTATTGGCGGATGTGCCAAAGACTGTCACTGGATGTTTGGCTATCGATGTGGATAGGATGGTGGCTTTTTCTATTACTGTTAATCAGTATTGTATCGATGTGGATAGATTAGTAGCTCTTCTATTACTGTTAATCGATGTCATATCGATGTGGATAGAACTAGAGTTGCTTCTATTACTGTTAATCGGTACTATATTGATGTGGATAGAATAATAGCTTCCTCTATTACTGGTAATCGATACCGTATCGATGTGAATAGAACTGGAGTCTTTTCTATTACTGTTGATCGATACCATATCGACGTGGATAGAACTGGAGTCTTTTCTATTACTGTTGGTCGATATATGCATGCCAACTTCTGGAATCGGGATCCCTAGACTAGGATTGAGTCTAGTCTGAATGATGTAGCTACGAGTGTTGTCGACAGTTTGATATTGATTATGTTTCAGACTTTGTTACATATATCTGTTACCTGATTACATGCTTTATATTGTTTATATGATTGCATGTTTCGTTGATTTATACTGGGAGTATATTCTCACCGGTTTATCCGGCTGTTGTCTTGTCTGTATGTGTATTTGACAACAGGTGGGACATGTTCAGGGTCGAGAAGATGAAGAGAGAGATCGTGATTAGAGTGGTGGCACCGGACTTGGATTAGAGATAGGATTGAACACTTGATAGTAGTTGTCAAACCCCAGTTTGAATAAATGTTTATGATACATGACTTGTGTTTTATATACTGAACTGTATATATGTCTTGATTTCACTACGTTTCGTAATTTAAAAAGAAAAATTTTTAGACCCTGTTTTATAATTGATTAATTAGTCCCAATGATGATTAAGAACTTGATTAGCGTACGGATCCCCACAATATATATTTATACTATTTATTAAAATTAAATTATATTTACTAATTAACTTTGGTATGTTGGTGATTTTTTTTTGTAATTCTCAAAACACCCTTTAATCATCCAATTATATACCATATTTTTCTTTACAATTTATTTTCTCTACTACCATTTTAAGTTCAAAAAAATTAATAATTTTCATTTAAAACAAAAAACCTAGATCATTCTAAAAATTATTCTACAGAACACCCATATCGTGTCCATATATATATATACATATATATATATATATATAAGTATTATATATATAATTTAATAAAGAAATAAAAAAGCAAAATATAAGTATTTATATTTTTCTTTTTATTTCTTTATTAAAATATATATTTATAAATATATACTTTTTTTTTTGCTTTTTTATTTCTTTATTAAAATATATATTTATAAAATAAATTTTCTTTTTTTTCTAAAAAAAAGGATGACAGTGGCACTGGCCTATCTTTTTCTCTATAAATAAGTGCTCAGTAGTACGTTACACAGGCTTGAAGAAGAAAAGGAGCGAAATCTTCAAAGCATCTATCTTCAAGTCTCTTTTCCTCTAAAGATTTCCTTTTTACCCAACAAAAAACAGCGAAAATTATGGTCGGAAATGATATCTCCGCCAAACCCATCAAGTTCTTGTGCAGCTACGGCGGCCGGATCCTTCCCCGTTACTCCGACGGGAAGCTACGGTACCACGGTGGGGAGACCCGTGTTCTTTCTGTGGAACGCAGCCTTTCCTTTTCGGGTTAGTCTCTTTATGATTTTCTCTATTTCGGAAGTGATTCAAAGATTGTGTCTGTGTTCTTCGTGTCATTTAAGGATGTTTGTTGCGTTTGGATTTTTTTTTTTTAAAATTCGTGTAGAGCTGCTGTTGAAATTGGCGGAGATGTGTGGAACGGCGGTGAGTTTGAGGTGCCAATTGCCTGCTGAAGACCTGGACGCATTGGTGTCGATTACTTCCGACGAGGATCTCGCCAATCTCATCGAGGAGTACGACCGGGCGGCGGCGGCGGCGCCTCCGTCGTTGTCGTGTCTCAAGATCAGAGCTTTCCTTTCGGCCCCCAAGCTCACCAAAAAGGTCTCTCCACCTCCCTCAACTCTCTCCTCCACCTCACCCAGATCACCCTTCTGTTACGCCGCCATCACCGGTGGCGTCCCTCCACGGTGCCCCAGCTCCGCCAGCGGGAAATACATCCGCCAGGCCTCGAGACAGCAGCAGTCACAGCCGTTTTACGCCGTGAAAGCCGCCGGGAAATCCCCTCATCATCATTATGCATGCCACCATCATCATAATGGAAATGGTGGTCGTGTTTATCTGATTCACAGTGGGAATAACTGGCAATAACTGGAATTATCCAACTGATAATCATCGGGGAAAAAACAAAAAAAAAGAAATTTTTTCTCGAAAAAGATCAAGAAAAGATATACATTATGATGTAAAATGATGCATAATTAATCTGGATTTTGTATTATTAATTAAATTTTGAAAAAAAAGGGATCTATTTTTGTCGATCCCACTGCGTGGAAATTTAATGAAAATCGAGTCTCTTGATTCACCCAATCATTTGAATTTAATTGTTCTTTTTCGTGTAATTCCAAATTTATTTCTCCAAAGTTAAAGTGGTTGCCTTCACAATTTTCAGGAAACCAAGAATTTTTTTTTTTACGATGATTAATTTTCATTGGAAATTACCAATATATTATGAGGCTTATTCTTTTGATATTTTCAAACAAGTACTTTTTTTTTTTGAAAAGATTCATGGTTTCATTTTACTTTTATTGTGTATTTTTTATCTTCATATTGCGGTATTTTTTTCCATAATTTTTCAATATTTTTTCATCGTGTCTGATTATTTTGTAGGTTGATAAAGATTCGATGATCTCTTATCAAACGATGGGTGCTGCTGCTTCGAAACCCTTTCACCAGAAACAATGATTCCTTAAACCAGAATTGGTTCCATCCATTTTTGTCCTAGAAAAATTCAATCTCTAAGGATGCATGCAGCCATGAACTCCAGCAGCCCTGAAAATCTGCGACGGCAGTCTATCTTCAGTAAGGTTGTATTTGGATTGATAAATTTGTTTATTTATTTTTATTATTTTTTAATATTGAAAATTCGCATCTGTTACTTTTTTTTCTTGATAAACCTAAAGAGTACTCAACGCAGTAGCAGACAAACCACACTTACCAGGTAAACTACACAAAGCTTACCCTGTATGACCGACTCAAACTAGAAAAGAGGACACAGAGAGAAATGGAACACTTTGGACTTTTAGAGAAATTTTATCTATTCGATATAGATATCATTCGAAATCCATATATAGTTCATATAATTTCTCGTTTGGAAATTAATTTTATTTCAATATGTTGTTAGGTACGGGCAGAAAGATCTCGACGTCGGATTGGAGCTAGAAGTTGTGTGGACGTATGGGGCAGACGAGAACTTAATTAGAGCGTAAAAAATACAAACACACAGGAAAATTTAATGCGCAAATGACAATCGAATAGAGACCGATCTGTTGGTCTCTAATCCGTGTTTTTCTTGTAGTGATCGTCTTGGATGTAAGAAATGTGGTTTGGAAAGTAGAGAAATGAAAACCCTAACTGGAATATACGCAAAATAGAGGAACAGACCAAATGGGATTACATGGAATTGGAGTCATTGGACGTGGAATAAAAGTTAGGTCTCACAATTTTTCAACATGGCCCATTACAGCTGGTGTCTCAACTAACGGAACAAATGCAATTATTTTGACATTTGAAGTGATATACAACGAATTCAAGTTGGAAGATAAAAAGATTGATATAATTGAGTCTCAAACTTAAGATTTTGTCAGAGACTCGGAGCCCTGATGACATATGAGTTACAAGTCATGGCAGATCTCTTGATTAATCTTTAAGACAAAAATTTGTGTGAGAGGATCTCACAGTTCGTATTTTGTGAGACAGATCTTTATTTGGGCAATCCATGAAAAAAAATATTACTTATTATGCTAAGAGTATTACTTTTTATTGTGAATATTGGTAGGGTTGATCCGTTTCATAGATTAGGATCCGTGAGACGGTCGAGACTCACTCTAATCTTAAATTACAAAAACACAAAGGAGTTTTCAAATCCAATTTTAAATTAGTTATTTATTTAAATTACAAATTTAAAATGAATATATATATAAGTTGAATTTTCCCATTAGAAGAAATCTCAAATGATTATGGAAAAGAAAAAAAAAAGGAAAAAACCGCACTTTTTTCCTACGCAATGAGGGATAAGAATATGAGGGCCACATTGATGAGACAAAGGAAGCATCTCGACTCATGATATAAGGCTTGTAGACCATACACATGTAAAACGAATATTATATTAATATTAATACATTTAAAAAATATGAAATAATAATTTATTACTAAGTAAAAGATATTGTCTTTTCTTTAAAATAATATGATATGATAAATAAATAAATAAAGGAAATTGAATGGTGAATATAAAGAAAAGGTGGTTCAAGGTCATCCTACCCCACAAATTGAAATAAAAAGCATATCCTTATATAGTAGACATTCCAATTTAATTTCTTGTGACATCTTGGACCGGACAATGGGGGAAAATGAATTGACTTGATGCCCAACTTGCTTCAACAATAAATATATGTCAAATTTAAAAATAAAATTTATCATTTAAAAATAAATTTATCATTTTGTCACGTATATTTGTCTCTTTATAATTTTTATAATATATTTATATTGTTAAATTTATTTTTAATCTTGTATATTCAATTTCTGAAAATTTAATCTTTTAAAGAGAGTGCTGATTCGGAATATCATGCATCAACTCTGCATTGATGTCATGTCATTGCTGCATCCATGTGGGAAAAAACATTAAACTTGCGAGGAAAATTGTAGAATCGGTTGAAGATTTTAGAGGAAGGAGTTGAATAAACACTTGATATAATTTTATTTTTTCTGGTTAATTTAGCTTGGTTAGCACTAAATTATATATTATCGAGTATCGATGTCAGTTGACTAACAAATAATTGCATTAAGAAGCCAAACTAACATATTAAAACAAATCACAAACAATCTTGGCTAAGTAAACTGAATGTGGAAAATGCACATATATGTTTCCGGATGTTCATATACTCAAGCTACTACGTAACTCCTTCTTCCTTTTGAAAGGTTCACACTAGAAGACTTTGGATAATACAAGTAATTTTTTATATCCCAGTTCAGTTTGAACTTAAACACTGTCTGACTGAAACTCCTAGTATATCTCAACTGATAATAGATCATATGTAAATTGTTATTCAAATGTAGTGAATTACAATATTATCTTAGCATTTAATGATCCTTAAATGATAAGATACAATTCATTCTAAGATGTGCTTGAGCGACCGAGTTTCGTTCAGGTTTTTGAAAGCTTTGAATATTGAATCTCTACAGTAGTAAGAATCCCCTCTTATTAGGCCGAATTCCTTCTCTATTCATAGTTTCTGGAATAAAATATCCATTACAAAAGAAAGGTTTGTAGGCTTGTTTTTAATCCATATCGACGTTTTATGACAATCGTGCACTATTGCAATCAATTTTGTATTGTACAATATCGTTATCAGTTTTGTATCACACAACCTTAATTAATAATCAGTTTAGTATTCTGGTGTAAACTGATTCTGGGTAAACTGAAACTGGGTAAACTGAAATATTTGAAACTGAATGAGGAAAACTAATAATTTGATAAGATCTATTTCAGTTTAGGACTGTATCAGTTTTGTTCGACTAGACTAGTTCAATTTAACTCAGTTTTGTCTTAATTAATTGTTAACATCAAAATATAAAATTCTTGATCCAAAAATTTTCACCTTTTTGATGTTCGACAAAATAAAACGAATAGTGCAATGTAGGCTATTGAAATTGATTAACAAATTCATTAACTGATAAAACTAATAAGAGCTATTTTCCGACATTGATAAAAAGAAATATGATAATAACTACTATATTTTGTCTTCATTCTTGGATTTTGTTTAAGACTTTTCTTCTTTTTTTTTGTCAAAACCAGAAAAAACCATCGTAGAATATGCACGACCGAAGCCATCTGAGCTGTCATGGTGTCAATCTTGGAAGAAAGTTGAGTATGAATTAAGTCAATATTTGAAATGAGGTTGTCGTGAACTAAGTCCATTTTTGAGAAAGACCATCATGAGAACTTGATAGTTGAGTTGCGACGTTGAAGCACAGATCTTTCTCATGAAGTCTATTTAGATGAACAAGAAGTGGACATATTTGGATAGATTTCTAAGATCCTTGGCCACTTTGACTTTGAGATTTTCAATAGTATCATCAGTCAGTTTCTGACATGTCTTGACTTGAGATAGAAGAACATTGATTCCAGGTCAAATTTGAAAGAATTTTGTCCACTGGAAAATCATCTTCTATCTCCAGTTCTGGTGATAGAGTCGTGGTATGTTCTTTTGGATCAGAGAATATGATCGATTTGTTTATTGGCTCAGCAATGTCAACTAGCTGAGCAGCTTCAGTTTCAGTCACTTGAGATTCCATTTGATCTACTATGGCAACTGAATCTCCAATGATTAATGAAATCAGAGCAAGATGGGTTTTTAAAAATTTAGTGATGAAGAATGTCTCTGGAATTATAACTCCAGTATTTTGAGTTGATTCTTCCATTTTCGATTCTTCAATTGTCATCACAAGGGCATCAGATCTTTCAATTTTTGCAATGCTTTCGGTCGATCTTTTTACAATTTGGCAACTGTATGTCTAAGGTTAAACTGATTGACACTTCAGTTGAGACAACAATATTCTTAGTTGATCTGGATGAGGGAACTGATGAATTCTTGTTTTCCGGTTGTTGATCTTGAGTTAGATTAGTCAATTTTTGGTTGATTTCTTAGTCTTTGTATCGACTGAATGAACACCTGTTGGTCCATCTCCCAAAACTTCACTTATATCTTTGTGAATGTAGTTCTATCATTGTAGGAAATTGTACATGTTGGATTATAATTCTTCTTCAGCTCCTCACAGATAAGAGTCAGTTTCTTAATATAAATGGGATTGAAGAAGTAGTCTCTCATTTCCAATGCATGAGCTACTGACACAGCTTGGACAGTTTTCATTACCACTTTCTCAAGAGCAATAAATTTCTTCAGCATCTCTTTATTCTTTAGTTTCCTTGTGAGGGTGACTGTTCAAAACTGATATCATTCATCATAGAATTCAGTCTTAGTCTCAGCATATTAATTTACCTCGTCCATCAATAATTCGATATGACTTTGTACAACATACATGAGTTTGAAATGCTCAGCTTCTTCCATATTTTATTTGCCTTTTCCTTCTGTCCTTTGAAGTGTATGAGACGGCTAGGTCAGATCTTGTATATTAAACAGGATCCTTGATTATTATGCCTTTGGGCTTAGCTGCTGGTAGAATTGTAAGTGGAGCAACTGATTGAAGGGGAATGGCTATTCCAAATAGGGTTAGCTTTTTCTAAAGGCTCAACAGAATCTCCCTTGTTAGTTGTCTCAGCAGTAGCTATCTTGACGTCAGTTTTGGTCAATGATAGATCAGTTTTCTGAGCTTTGATCTCTTGCCTCTTCTCCTTCTCAGCATGCAATTGTGTCAGTTTACTTGGCATTGAGATTGATTTGATTTTGGTGGTTCTGTCTTCTTGAATTGTGGAGGAGGTGTATCTTCAGTATCACTTTGATGTATGAACAACTTCCTCTTAGGCTTGGGTTTGAATGCCTTAGACTGACCAATTTTGGCTTGGGGAACATCAGTCTTGGATGGCGTCTTGAACTTCTTTGACTTCTATCAGTTGACTCGAGGACAGTTTGATAGTGAGATCTTTGGGTCTCAAAGTGAATATTGATGATGCATCCAACGGTCTAGTCTTGTGCGGAGTTCGCGATTAACGCCAGTTTATTCAAGTAGACGACTTAGAGGAATTTCAAAACCAAATGATTGTTTGGTAGATTGAACCATGGCCTTCAAAATGTTGATTAGGATGGAGGACCACTTCACCTTAATTTCTTTTATTATTGCATTCATAACTTGAAACTTTTCCATCGTAATTGCGGAAAAGATCATGCCTTAGCCAATAAAGACTTTGCCACAATATCACATAGTGATTGTATTCCGTCTTCATTTCTTTCTTAATGGAGGAGGTCTTGATTGCTATCCCAAAGGTAGAAAAGAGTGTCAGCATTTATTCGATGTCTATGGCCTCAATAGAAGAGAAGTTGGTCAAACCATCAGAGAGAAATTGAAAGATCTTTGTGAAGAAACCCTCGTTGAGGATGATTTCATTTCCTCTGATAATGAGCTTCCATCACTGATCATGTGATACCCTTGTCCCACATCGAAAAAAAGCAAGATTTAAAATGAGTTTATAATGGCTTACAATGGACTTCTATAGCAACTTGGGTTAATCATTTTCGTAAAGCGAGGACGAATACGAAGTAGTTGCTATAGGGGCTCATTGTGCAGTCACGCAACCGCGGGCTCGGGCTCGGGACGTGACAGAATGGCATCAGAGCCGGTCACCGACATGGAACACCGGGAAATAAGTGCTATGCGAGGCAAAGTGCTACGTGCATGGGAGCCACCTCTTGAACGGCAAAGTGCTACATGACGGGAGCCATCTCTTGAACCTGTAGGAGCCACCTCTAGATTCTGAAGGAGGGGTGATTGTGATACCCTTGTCCCACATCGAAAAAAATCAAGATTTAAAATGAGTTTATAATGGCTTACAATGGACTTCTATAGCAACTTGGGTTAATCATTTTCGTAAAGCAAGGACGAATACGAAATAGTTGCTATAGGGGCTCATTGTGCAGTCACGCAGCCGCGGGCCCGGGCTCGGGGCGTGACAGATCACTTTCCCCTTTTTCATAGATATTTAGCAGCTAAGGAACATATATGTCGAAATATATTGCAAGAGCATTCAAGATGTAAGCGGGTTGTGAGATTTGAAAGTGTTTGAAAAATGAAGACCACGAAAGCGATTGTCTGTAGAAATATGAGAAATTGCATGATGATTTGCATAAAAATTCTAAGGGTAAAAAATGTAAAGAGTCTAGACTAAATATATATACTGTGAATTTTTAAAATTCTTTTTGACACATGGCAAAGGAAGGATTTGAATTAGTATTTGCTAATCCTATAAATAGATCGGTAAAAAATCAAAAGATATTGATGAAGAACTAAACTGAGTTAAGAACTCATTTGACTAGATGATAAGATTAGTTATTCCAAGAGCACACTGTCTCAGTTTAGTTGAGATATTAAACTGACATTTAGTAGGGTTAAGGGTAACTAACTTCTATATTATAAATTGACTTTCAGAAACTCAAAATTCCCCCTAAATAAATTACTAAGATAAATCAGTTAGTCCTAAAACATTTCTAAAGAAATAAAACTTATTCTTAGTAAGTGGTATGGTGAATATATCAACTGTTTTTTATACAGTTAAGACATATTTCAGCCTTATGTCATTTTTCAATACATAATCTCTAATGAAATAATGTCTGTTATCAATATGTTTGGTCCTAGAGTGTAGAATATGATTGTAGGTGATTGTTGTTGTTTTTGTATTGTCATAGAAGATTGATGATTCTTTGTGAAATGATCTCATAGTCTCCCAACTATTGCTGAATCCAGAGTAGTTGAGCAAAAAAACTTCTTGCAGCTAAGTATTCAGCTTCAGTTATAGATATTGCAGTGGAAGTATGCTTCTTGCTAAACCATGAGATCATGCTCTCTCCTAATAACTGACACGATCCACTATTATTTTTCTGATCAAGCTTACATCTTGTATAATATGTAGGATGTAAGTTTAACTGATGTTATCCCTTCATCTTTGTCTATTTTAACGGTTGAATTCATCAGAATTGCTATTAAAAATATGTTTTCATGCCAAATTTCTTGAGCAGTTCCTTTGTAAGCTTGGTTTGACTGTTTCAAATATCATTATCCAATTGTTTCACTTGCATGCCAAGAAAGAATGTCAGTTCATCTATCATACTCATCTCAAACTTGTCCCGCATCAATTTATCAAACTTTTCACATTGTTTGGGGTTAATTGACCCAAAAATAATATCATCAACATAAATTTGTACTAATAAATTATTCTCTCTTTTGGTAAATTTAAATAAAGTCTCATCAACAGTTCCGATTACAAATTGTGTTCAATTAGAAATTTAGACAAAGTTTCATACAAGCTCTTGGAGCCTATTTTAAAACATATAAAGCTTTGCTAAGATGATAAACATAATTAAAAAAATAAATGGTTGATAATCTTGGTGGTTGTTCAACATAAACTTCTTCCTGTAGTCATATGATTTTTACCATTGTTGTGAATAAAACATTTGCAACCCAAAATTTTGAAATATGATATAACATATTGCTTGCCATGTCAGAGCTCGTATATTGTCTTGTTCTGTTTCTTGTTAATCATGATTAAGAATCAGCAAGCATTGTTCTAGCATCATCTTTAAGGGTCCTCCTATTCATTATTTTAACAACTCTATTTTGTTGAGATGTTCTAGCTGCTGAAAACTCATATCTGATTCCATGGTTTTATAAAAATGTAAAAAAGGTTCGGTTGACGGATTCAATTTTTTTATCAGATCTGATTTTCTCAATCCTTTTTTTATTTTCATTTAAAAGTCTTTTGAAAATGTTGATCAGTTGAGTACCAGTTTGGTCTTTCGATTTTAAGAAGATAACCCAAGTGAATCTTGAGAAATCATCAATAATAACTAGAGTGTGTTTCATTCCCCCTAAGCTCATGACTGGAATAAGACCAAACAAGTCCATGTACAATAGTTCTAAGCTTCAGGTTGATGAGTTACACCATTTGATTTTGCAAGATGACCTAACTTGCTTTCCAGACTGACACGCTGAACAGACTCTGTCTTTAGAAAGTTCAATTTTGGGTGGACCAGTACCAAGTCATTCTTGCTCATATTTGCAATAAATTGAAATTTAAATTATTTAACCTTTTGTGCCACATCCAATGCCTTGATAAGTTAGAAGCCACGAAGCACAATGATTCATTTAATTGAGCAGTCAAACTGATTTTGTATTTCTTTCCACACCTATCACCTATCATTATAATCCATCCACAAATATCATTGACAATACAACTGTGCTTACTAAACTCAACAAATTAATTATGATCACACAATTGACTTATGCTGATTAAATTATACTTAAGATTTTCAACAAGTATACGTCTTTAATGATAGTGTTATCAAATATCATCTTATCCTTACACCCAATTTTACCTTGAGAAACATATACAAATGTTATCTTGGGTCCAATAAACTTAGTCATGTTTGATATTAGTTTAGTTTCACCAATCATGTGCTTTGAACATCCACTGTTCAAGTACCAAACTGACTTCTTGATATGTTCAGTTATTGTGCCCTGCAATCACAAGTTACGAATAACTCTTGGTACCCATACGTACTTGGGTCCAGATGAGATTAGTCTTTTTGAAATCCAAACCTAGATCAGTTTAACTGACCAACAACTTGCATTGACTGACCACTTGCTGTGTTCGAAATATGTTGTGAGTATGCATGTGTGTTGTGTTCTGTGTGTAGCAGAAGCCACAAGTTTTTTACTCTTTCCAACTTCGTTGATCAGCATATATCTTTTTTGAACATGCTTGCTAGTAAAGTATTGGTTAGACTTGTCTTTCATTGAGTTATGACTAGCTAAACTGGTTTGGTTGGGCTTCCAGTTTGGCTTAGTATTAAAACTCTCAGACACATACCAAATATTAAATTTTCCGACTTTACTCAGATTTTCAATAGGATTTTTGGCTTTAAGGACGTGTTTTTGATCTTCATATATCAAACTAGATCTTACAAAATGAATATATTTTCTTTTGCACATATTCAGTTTTAGTTGAGTACTTGTCTCGAGAATCCTTTCCTTCTTGTTGAAACTGAGACCAGTTTTGTCTCCAATGGGTTTCTGTAATTCTTGCATTGAAGTTAAAGTAATTGAAGACTTATTAATGGATGAAACTAGCTCATTAAATTACTTACTCTCATATTTTCTGGTTCTCATCCTGTATTCTCTCATTCTCAATTTTTGTAGTGACCCGTTCCAGAATCACCTACTAATCAAGAATTAAGCATGCAATTAACTTAATTAATAACAATCAGAGATAATTGCGGAAATGGTCAACAAACGATAGTTATACAACCCAATCGAAATCCAGAACAACTCAAACTAAAATGAAAATATGTGGTACAACCATATCGAAACAAAACAGTATTGAAGAACTAAATCAACCGGCTACTCAACGTCCTCCTCATTCTCCTCCTGAGCCATCCAACCTGAGGCCTGCCCCGTGGGAATGGGGTGTCCAAGATAAACAAAACCGAGGACGTGAGCGATAAGAACGCCCAGTAAATGCACATGCTATGATATGATACCAGGGTAATCAAGGAACAGGAATCACAAAAGATATCAACATGCTCAGTCTAGAGGCGCCAAGTGGATAGTGCCGCGCGGTACTCCTCTGGGTCACTACATCCACTACAAGATCAGACGTGGAGATGAAATGTCCCGGATCACCGAAGCCCTCCCGACCCGTCGGCCACTGTGTACTCTCGGTGTCCATGCGTCCACAAGACAGGGCTGAGCGGCCCCATAAGATATAGCTTATCTCGAAAGAGTTACAGATCAACAGTAAAGGCTATCTCGAAGGAGATACGGCTCAACATGAAATGCAACATGCATCATAAAGCGTGACATAATAGCATGCATCATATGACATATAACAATGTAGCAAATAATCATGCAACACATATAAGAATGTATACTCAACCAGGATATCTCGGATAGTACTTTCGTACCTCTATCACTGCAATCCTAATCCACTAGAAAAACCAGAACAAATAGGTCTAGTCCAAGCCTAAACATCAAGTGAAATCCATCACTAAAACTTATCTACCAGACTTAACTAAATAATCCTAAAATAATAATAATACAATTCCAAACCTTCGTCCGTCGTTAGCCCGCTGATGACGATGCTCTGAGTCCAACCTGTCCAAGTTCAAACAGTTCGTTCCCTGACTGATTCGTTCCCTAGCTGTCCTGTCCGGACTGCTCGGCTCGGCTCGGCTCGGCTCGGTCGGACCGCTCTGTCCTGTCCGGACCACTCTGTTCTGTCCGGACCACTATGCTCTGTCCTAACCGGACCACTCTGCTCTGTTCGGACCAATCTGCTCTGTCCTGTCCGGACCACTCTGCTCTATCCGGGTCACTCTATCCTGTCCGGACCACTCTGCCTTGTCCGACCACTCTGCTCTGTCCTGTCCGAACAACTAGGTTGGCTCGGACTGCTCTGCTAGGTCGGACCGCTCTGTCAGTCCGGACCGCTCTGTCTGTCCGGACCGCTCTACTCTGTCCGAACTCACTAGGGTGGCTAGGACTTCCACTAAAACACACAATACCCCTCTCACAATGAGAAATCCCATGGCCTATTTATAGACCTCAGTTCGGGACTCCCGAGCCCTGCATGCATGACGTGTCAACCCAATGCCAGGCACTTCGACACCTGTCCGGACAAATGTCACTCGGCCACATGCACAAAGACACCTGTCCCGACTTGTGACACATTACTAGACACCTCAGGACATTCCCTAGAACCAGCTCGGTTCGGACATTCCCTAGCACTGCACTGGTTTGGACGTTCCCTAGCACTGCACTGGTTCGGACATTCCCTAGCACTGCACTGGTTCGGACCAACCACTTCTGCTCCGCCACTACCTAAGCTACCATGACTTCTGAATTCAGGTATGGCTTCTGAAATCAGCTATGGCGTGACCAATGTCAATTAACACATGATTTACTTAAT
The DNA here is from genome assembly GCF_022965805.1 of Primulina eburnea. Taxonomy (NCBI): domain Eukaryota; kingdom Viridiplantae; phylum Streptophyta; class Magnoliopsida; order Lamiales; family Gesneriaceae; genus Primulina; species Primulina eburnea. The sequence continues at coordinate 27,036,787 of NC_133118.1, forward strand.
TAAAGACACTTAATCATGTTTAGTTAACTTAGTATAATTCGGGCTACTACATTCTCCCCCACTTAAAAAGATTTCGTCCTCGAAATCAGGCTTAGAGGATGAACAAAACGGAATAACAACATTGTTATTACATTTCAATTGTTGTTGAACACAACTGATATTTGGATTACAACGGAAAAACACACATACATCCATAGTACAACTACAGTACAACTCAAAAGAGATCTGGATGCTCTGAACGCATACGGCTCTCTAACTCCCAAGTGGCTTCTTCAGTGCCTCTGCGTTGCCACTGAATTAAGACAAGAGGAATGATCTTATTCCGCAACACCTTGTCTTTGCGATCGAGAATCCGAACTGGTCGTTCCACGTAGGACAAATCCGAATCAAGTCGAACTTCAGAGGGATGTATGATGTGAGACTCATCTGCTACATATCGTCTCAACAAAGATACGTGGAACACATCATGAATACTTGATAAGTACGGCGGCAATGCAAGTCTGTAAGCCAAATCTCCCATGCTTTCCAATATTTCAAATGGACCAATAAATCTCGGAGATAGCTTACCCTTGAGACCAAATCTCAAAATCCTGCGAAAAGGCGAAACTCGGAGAAACACTTTCTCACCTGGCTGAAATTGAAGAGGTCGACGCTTGGTGTTCGCATAACTAGCCTGTCGATCCTGAGCAGTCTTAATCCGCTTCTTGATTACTGCAACCTTATCAATAGCCTGCTGGACTAACTCCGGTCCCTCAACATGTCGTTCCCCAACTTCGTCCCAGAATAATGGAGTACGACAACGTCGCCCATACAATGCCTCAAATGGTGCCATACCAATACTACGATGATAGCTGTTGTTGTACGCGAACTCAATCAAAGGCAAATGATCATGCCAAGCGGTTCCGAAATCCATAACACAAGCTCGCAACATATCCTCAAGCGTACGGATAGTCCTCTCTGACTGACCGTCGGTCTCTGGATGATAAGCAGTACTCAAACTTAGTGAAGTACCCAATGCTGACTGGAAACTACCCCAAAATCGTGAGGTAAAACGAGGATCTCTGTCACTAACAATACTGACTGGCACTCCATGCAAACGTACAATCTCTTGAATATACAATCGAGCCATACGATCGAAAGTGAAATAACGGTTATATGGCAGAAAATGAGGAGACTTGGTGAGTCGATCCACCACTACCCAAATAGCATCACTGTTCCTCGAAGACAATGGCAAGTGAGTAATGAAGTCCATCGTGATATGCTCCCACTTCCACTCAGGAATAGGTAAATTCAACAATAATCCTCCCGGTTGACGGTGCTCTGCCTTAACCTGCTGACAAACTAGACACTTGGAGACAAACTGATAAATGCTGCGCTTCATCCCTTTCCACCAAAATCGTGTCCTCAAATCTTTATACATCTTATTGCTTCCCGGATGAACACTCAACTTGCTTCGATGAGCCTGAGACAAGATCTCTTCCCTCAAAGTATCATCCTCTAGTACTACAACCCGATTAGACAAACACAGAAGACCATTAGACTGATAATGGAAATTGCTATCTCCACCAACTAACCGAGCTAATCTCTGAGTCTTGAGATCAGACATCTGAGCATCTCGAATCCGAGTGAACAAATTTGGCTCAGATAAAATGGTAGCAACACGAATGCTCTCCATACCTTTCCGATGTTTGAATTTAAACCCCAACGAACAACAATCCTGAACAGCACTAGACATAGCACTGGTCTGAAGTGCAGAGGCTCTCACCTTGCGACTAAGGGCATCAGCTGTGAGATTCGCAGAACCTGGATGGTACTTGATCACACAGTCATAATCCTTAAGTAGATCCATCCAACGACGTTGTCTCATGTTCAACTCAGCCTGAGTGAACAGATACTTCAGACTCTTATGATCAGTAAAGATTTCAAACTGAACACCGTACAAATAATGACGCCAGATCTTCAGCGCAAACACAATAGCTGCCAATTCTAGATCATGAATAGGATACTTTTCCTCGTGAGATTTTAACTGTCTGGAAGCATAAGCGATCACATGACCATTTTGCGTCAACACACACCCTAAGCCTTGAAAGGAGGCATCGGTGTAAACACTGAAACCATCAAATCCTGACGGTAACGCCAAAACAGGTGCAGAAGTCAGAAGTCGACGAAGCTCTCTGAAACTATCTTCGCACTCAGATGACCACTCAAATGGAACATCTTTCCGAGTAAGCAGCGTCAATGGTCTAGCTACCTGAGAGAAATTCACGATGAAGCGACGATAATACCCTGCCAGACCTAGAAAACTACGGATCTCGGCCACTGTCGTCGGACGTGACCAATTCAGCACTGCCTCAATCTTGCTAGGATCCACAGAAACTCCTTCCTTGGAAATCACATGACCAAGGAATACTACACGATTAATCCAGAACTCGCACTTACTCAGCTTAGCATACAATTGCTTCTCGCGAAGAATCTGCAACACGATCCTCAAGTGCTGGGTATGCTCTTCCACACTGTGAGAATAAATCAAGATATCGTCGATGAAAACCACAACAAACTGATCTAGAAAATCCCGAAAGACTCGGTTCATCAGATCCATGAACACCACTGGTGCATTTGTCAATCCGAATGGCATAACTAGAAACTCGTAATGCCCATATCGAGTACGAAATGCAGTCTTGGAAATATCATCATCTCTGACTCTCATCTGATGATAACCCGATCGCAAGTCAATCTTGGAGTAAACAGAGGTACCCTGAAGCTGATCGAACAAGTCATCAATACGAGGTAATGGATACTTGTTTTTGATCGTTGATAAGTGCAATTTTTGCACTTAATTTACATTAGAATCCATTATGAATTATGCGTGTTTCGAACAGGATTATGCGTTTTTTGGTTTGTTTTTGTTGTCATTTCAGGAATGGTGAAAATAGCGATCACGAAGCCAAGTGAACCAAGAAAACAATGAATTGCCATAACCTCGGACAGTGGCTCCCGCGCCCCAGCGCGACATCCCGCGCGATCGCGCGTACTGACATGCAAGGCACCAAACAGAACGCATCGCGCCACCGCGCGGACTCCCCATCACACCACTTGCAGAACACCTCGCGCCATCGCGCGACATCACGCGAGACCGCGCGCTCGCCACAGCATCCAATGACAGAGGACCTCGCGCCCCAGCGCCAAAACCTCGCGCGACCGCGCAACTTCACACTCGGCAGCACACAAGGCGCCCCAGCGCCAGAGCTCGCGCTATAGCGCGCACCGCAACCCAGATTTATTATAAAAGGCCGCGCGAATTAGGTCATGGATGGATTGAGCCGTGTGGGAAGAACTCAGACGAAATTACACCATCTTGGGGAGAAAAGCAAGCGAGAGCGGAGCGCTGACACGAGATAACGACTCAGAGTACGAAGAACAGTCGCAAATACGAAGACGACGTATCTGGACACAGAGACGACACTTCGGATTTGTTACTCTTTCTTTTGTTTCTTTGTTTTCGTGTGTAACGATGTTTAGTTCTACGAACATGTCTTGTTTTCCCTTGGCTTTCGTGATGAACTAATTCCATTTTCTAGAGATTGACGTAGTCGATGTCGAACCTATGTTATTGACGTTTTGATATTGCATTGAATTGTTTCATCGTGTTTATTTGTGATTTCCTGTATTTAATGCTTTTGGATTATTGGCCATAATTCGACTGAAAATAATTGAGATCTAACACTCGAGAGAGGTGATCGAAATTAGGAAAAAGGGAAATTACATCGCTAGTTGTTTATAACGTGCAAAAGACGTATAACCCTTGCGAATCTTTGATAAGAACCTTGTGTGCATTTATTACGTGTTGCATGATTTTGAATAGACATATTAAAATCGGTAATAGGTAATACATTTCTATTTAGCACTCGACAGAGGGAATAGAAAATATTGTGAGTTCTTGGTTAATAAATATGGTGCAATTTAATATAATGTTAGTCATGGTTAATTTAGCATAGGGGAGACTCGACGAAATCATATCTCTAGATTGCTTTACTCACCGAATTTCAACCGCTTGATAAGATTTCTATAATTTGTTATTTTATTTGAATTAAGTATAAACCATCTTATTGATTGTTCTAAATAAAGTTTATCTATGTCAATTATGGTATTTAATATAAAGTTTAATTAATTACTCCTCGTGGGATCGATATCTGTACTCATACAGTACTACTAAACCTGACACCGTATACTTGCGGTAGTGAAAATACGCAACAAGTTTTTGGCGCCGTTGCCGGGGAGTAAACTATTTAATTGCATATTAATATCGTTACTAAGTAGTCTTGACTTTAATTTAGACTTTATTTTATTTATTTATTTTGTTATGTTATAATCTTTTCTGTTTTGCAGTGTATGCTAAGATCGCACAGCCCTGATTTGCCTATCTTTGATCCGGAGATCGAAAGAACTGCGAGAAGACTAAGAAAAGCGAGAAGGGAAGAAATCCAAACAATGGCTGAAAACAGAGAGGACGCAAGATATAACCCGCCAGAGGCTATACCGATCAGAGATCACTTCAGACCAGTGATCAATACACATTATTCTGGCATTGCTCGGGGGACCATAAATGACAACAATTTCGAGCTGAAGCCTGCCTTGATCAATATGGTTCAACAAAACCAGTTCGCTGGAACTGCTACTTCAGATCCTCATGTTCACCTGAGAACCTTCTTGGAGATCACGGATACGGTAAAAATTAATAATGTTTCTGATGATATTATTAGATTGCGCTTGTTTCCGTTTTCTCTCAGAGATCAAGCTAGAGGATGGCTCCAATTGCTTCCCTTGGGAAGTATCACGACATGGCAGGAGTTGGCAACGAAATTCCTTTCTAAATATTTTCCCCCAGCGAAGTCTGCACAATTGAAGATTGAGATCAGCACTTTTAGACAGACTGACTTCGAGCAGTTGTATGAGGCATGGGAAAGGTACAAAGAGTTGTTGCGGAGGTGCCCGAATCATGGGTTTGAAGACTGGGTGCAGATCGAGCTTTTCTATAACGGGTTGAACGGTCAGACACGGACAACAGTGGATGCAGCGGCAGGTGGCACGATCTTTGCCAAATCTCCTGCTCAAGCCTACGACTTGCTTGAGCAGATGACTATTAATAGCTACCAATGACCGTCTGAGAGGTCAGGAGTACAGAGGACTGCCGGAGTTTATGCTGTGGATCCTATCACATCACTGACTGCGCAAGTATCAGCATTGACTACACAGATAGCGACTATGAACAAAGCGAGTACATCAAACTTTGAGGGACCATCAGTTGTCGTTGAAGAGTCACACACTCCTGAAGAAGTGCAATACATCAATAACAAGAACTTTGGAGGCTTTGGCGGATATCGAGGTAACCCTCCCCCTAATACTTATCATCCTGGGTGGAGAAACCATGAAAATTTTTCTTATACAAACAATAAGAATGTGTTGAACCCTCCACCGGGGTTCAATACATCAAATGGGGAAGGGAAGCCATCATTTGAGGATCTAGTGGGGACATTTGTTGTTGAATCTGGTAAGAGGATGTCTAGAACTGAGTCTAGACTTGACAACCTTGAAACACATATGGCGAGTATTGGTGCTACTTTGAAAATCCTTGAATCGCAAGTGGGGCAGATAACGAAGCAACTCACGTCTCAACCGTCAGGCGCAGTTCAGAAGACTGCCGGCCCAAATCTGAGAGAGGTGAATGCCATTTTTATACATCATGAAGAGACTTGCGTGGTAGGCAGAGAAGAGAAGAGGGTTGAACTCACACCTATTCAGGATGAAAAACTAAGTCCAACCAAAGGAGCTCGAGGTAAGAAGTCTGAGAGGTATGATTTAAATAAATGCATAGATATTTCTTTACTTCCCTACCCCCAGCAATTTTTTCAATTACAAGCTGAATTTCGAAAGAAAAAAGGTCTTGAAGATCTCAAGGACCTACACACTAGTAATGAGTTTGTAGATCAGGTGGAAGGTGAAGTTACTGAAGGAACACGAAGAAATCTTCCTCAAAAGTTGCTCGATCCCGGTGAATTTATTGTACCATGTGAAATAGGAGGACATTTAGTAGAAAAGGCTATCTGTGACTCAGGAGCAAGTATAAATATAATGCCAAGTTCTCTCTACGAGAAACTTGGATTGAGCAAGATGAGATCCACCGAGTTAAGCGTGCAGCTGGCAGATAAATCGGTGAAAGTACCATTGGGTATTGTGGAAGATGTTGAACTGAAGATTGACAAATTGAAAGTTCTAGCAGAATTCTTGGTACTCGATATGGAGAATAGTCAGGACGTTCACGTCATTCTAGGACGACCTTTATTGGCTGCTGTTGGAGCCATCATCGACGTGAAACGAGGAAAGATGACCATGGAAGTTGAAGGTCAAATGGTAGCAGTAAGGGCATCCCACAAATCATATGACCCACCATGAACAGGATTGGTGACAGTCGGGCTGATGACGTTAAACCAAGCGCTGTGTGGGAGGCAACCCACATTTATTTATTTTTGCATTTGTTTTAGTTATTTTATTTTATTTCGATTCCTTAGTCTATTAATTTTAAATTTCTCGATTCAAGTATTAATTTGCATTTTGTTATTATTTTTTTTGCAGGTATTTTATTTTAAAAAAAAAAAAAAGAAGGCTAAAAACAGACGAATGCGTGCCCTAGCGCGACATCTCGCGTGGCAGCGCGCTCAGGTCCACACTCGGTTTTACAGAAGCTCGCGCGCCCCAGCGCCGTGTCTCGCGCGATCGCGCGCATCATTTATGGAGGACTTACAGTATGTCACGCGCGATAGCGCGACTTCTCGCACCATCGCGCGCCTCAATTATTACATCGAATACAGTATCTCGCGCGCCACAGCACTGAATGTCGCGCGATCACGCGACTTCCATAGTTGCCGATTTACAGTAGCTGGCGCACGGTAGGGCGACTTCTCGCGCGACCGCGCGTCCTCAATTACTACCGACTCACAGAAGACTCCGCGCCCCAGCGCGGATTGTCGCGCAACCGCGCGCATCGGGATACACCACCAATATAAAACCCGCTTTTGTTTTCTCTCATCACAAATCACTCAAACCCTACTTCATCTCAATCTCTTGGCAGAGCCGCCGCCGCCCTCACACAACCCACTTCAAACTCAAACTCTACCACAATCACAATTCCTCTCCAAAATGACTCAACCACAACCTCCAGCCTGGCCACCACCCCCCCAGATCTTTCACCACCGCAGCAAATGGATGATGATGATGATGAAGGGACCATGGATGATGACTCGAGCCCCGAGTTCTGACACTCGGGCGCGAGGTATGTGTTGTCATATTCTTTATTTATATACATTGAGGACAATGCATATCTTAAGTTTGGGAGGTTGGGTAAATTTTCTGCTTGTTAGTTTTTGTTTTATTTTTGCTCAGTAGTTAAGTTTTGATTTGTTTCTTTAGCTTTAAGTTCAATTCTGCATGCTAGTTTTGTTAGGTAAAGTCATGGATAAGTAAAGTGTGTGGCCGATGATGAAAATTAAATTGCGGTCCTTAAATATATATGTGTTCATAATGCCTTGAGAGTCACAAATTTTTTTTGCACTGTCATGTTCGTTGATACTATTGTTGCTTAGAGACAAGTTGTATGCCTTTGATGCCAAATAGACGATGGAGATCTGAATCTTGGTAATCTTGCATGACATTGATTGACACTTTTGCAGACATAGAAACGATCTAGGCATTTCTTCACAACATCTTTGGGCCTGTGTTCTTTGTTACTGTCAATTATATGAGATGATTAATGGATTGACGGTAATCTAGAACTTGGTTGAGCACTTTTCGAGGCGAAATACGGATAATATGTGACACTTATTTTCCTACCTGATTTTGAGAGAAATAAATTCATCGGTGTTGTAATGATTCGAATACTCCTTGAAAAGAAAAAGAAAATTTGAAATGTGCAAAAAAGAGTTGGCGAAGAAAAGAGAATGAAAAAAAAACAATGAAAAGAATCAATCAAGTGTTGAAAAGAAAAAGAAAAAAATGTAGAACATGAATGATATGATTGAGAGGAAAACAATAAAGAGATGGTGAATGAAATGATATGAAAATGATTACTTCTCTCAAATTTTGAATTCCATTCCCTTATTGTAGCCATGAGCCGTAGCCTAACGTTACAAGCTTACAAGACCTATTAACCTTGTCACATTTACCCAATATACTAGTGGAGAAAAGCTGCTCAAGTCAAGCCTATGGATACCTGAAAAACATTGTCATCAAGTTAAATTTTAGTCACTTGCATGCGGGCATCTCAATGTGTGATTTCCTCTTTGGTTTACATGTTTGTTGAATATCTTTTGAGCAAATTAATCACCGATAAAGCCCTTTGTGATCTATGAATGTGAAATTGGATTTTAATGAATTGTGAGTTGCATTGAGTTGATGATCTCTTGAGTCTGTAAGGCGGATGGGTATAACAACTCTATTTGAGTACTCGATGGGGTAAACGAACATTGACATATCACACACACGTGACTCTTGGGAAATCATGAACTACATTTTATCAGATACGTCGGAGGCAAATATCACGTTTCGCATATCCCTGACTGTAGTAGTTGCATTTCCTTCTTGTTTATTAGTTTTATTTTATTTTGCTCGGGACTAGCAAAAATTCAAGTTTGGGAGGTTAGATAAGTGCAATTTTTGCACTTAATTTACATTAGAATCCATTATGAATTATGCGTGTTTCGAACATGATTATGCGTTTTTTGGTTTGTTTTTGTTGTCATTTCAGGAATGGTGAAAATAGCGATCACGAAGCCAAGTGAACCGAGAAAACAATGAATTGCCATAACCTCGGACAGTGGCTCTCGCGCCCCAGCGCGACATCCCGCGCGATCGCGCGTACTGACATGCAAGGCACCAAACAGAACGCATCGCGCGGACTCCCCATCACACCACTTGCAGAACACCTCGCGCCATCGCGCGACATCACGCGCGACCGCGCGCTCGCCATAGCATCCAATGACAGAGGACCTCGCGCCCCAGCGCCAAACCTCGCGCGACCGCGCGCCCACTCAACTTCACACTCGGCAGCACACAACGCGCCCCAGCGCCAGAGCTCGCGCTATAGCGCGCACCGCAACCCAGATTTATTATAAAAGGCCGCGCGAATTAGGTCATGGATGGATTGAGCCGTGTGGGAAGAACTCAGACGAAATTACACCATCTTGGGGAGAAAAGCAAGCGAGAGCGGAGCGCTGGCACGAGATAACGACTCAGAGTACGAAGAACGGTCGCAAATACGAAGACGACGGATCTGGACACAGAGACGACACTTCGGATTTGTTACTCTTTCTCTTGTTTCTTTGTTTTCGTGTGTAACGATGTTTAGTTCTACGAACATGTCTTGTTTTCCCTTGGCTTTCGTGATGAACTAATTCCATTTTCTAGAGATTGACGTAGTCAATGTCGAACCTATGTTATTGACGTTTTGATATTGCATTGAATTGTTTCATCGTGTTTATTTGTGATTTCCTGTATTTAATGCTTTTGGATTATTGGCCATAATTCGACTGATAAAATAATTGAGATCTAACACTCGAGAGAGGTGATCGAAATTAGGAAAAAGGGAAATTACATCGCTAGTTGTTTATAACGTGCAAAAGACGTATAACCCTTGCGAATCTTTGATAAGAACCTTGTGTGCATTTATTACGTGTTGCATGATTTTGAATAGACATAGTAAAATCGGTAATAGGTAATACATTTCTATTTAGCACTCGACAGAGGGAATAGAAAATATTGTGAGTTCTTGGTTAATAAATATGGTGCAATTTAATATAATGTTAGTCATGGTTAATTTAGCATAGGGGAGACTCGACGAAATCATATCTCTAGATTGCTTTACTCACCGAATTTCAACCGCTTGATAAGATTTCTATAATTTGTTATTTTATTTGAATTAAGTATAAACCATCTTATTGATTGTTCTAAATAAAGTTTATCTATGTCAATTACGGTATTTAATATAAAGTTTAATTAATTACTCTTCGTGGGATCGATATCTGTACTCATACAGTACTACTAAACTTGACACCGTATACTTGCGGTAGTGAAAATACGCAACAATCGTCACACGATTCAGCTGGCGATAATCAATACACAATCGCATCGATCCATCCTTTTTCTTGACAAACAAGACTGGAGCTCCCCAAGGTGAAACACTCGGGCGAATATAACCTTTATCAAGAAGATCCTGCAATTGCTGCTTCAATTCCCTCATCTCTGACGGAGCCAGACGATAGGGGGCACGAGAAATCGGTGTAGTCCCTGGCATTAACTCGATGCCAAATTCCACCTCTCTAATCGGAGGAAAACCAGGAATCTCATCTGGGAAAACATCAGGAAACTCACAAACCGCTGGAATATCATCTGTACCAACACTACTTGTGGATGAATCAATCGCATAGATGAGGTAGCCTTCCCCGCCCGACTCTAAAGCACGACAGGCATTCAGAGCAGATACCACTGGCATCGGAGGTCGCGCTCCCTCACCATAGAAAAACCAACTAGAGCTCTCAGTCGTACGAAACTGAACAAGCTTCTGGTAACAATCCACAGTAGCTCGGTAGGTAGTCAACAGGTCTATACCCAGAATACAATCAAAATCTTCCATCTCTAGGATCATAAGATTCGCAGTCAACTCGTTACCCTCAAAATCTAAAGGACAACCCATCACTAGACGCTTTGCTAACACCGAATGACCCATCGGAGTAAAAAACGGAAAGAATGACGTCTAGAGAAACATACGGTAACTTATGACGCTTAACAAATCGTGCAGAAATGAATGAATGTGATGCTCCGGTATCAATAAGAACAAAAGCAGGAATACCGCATAAACAAAAAGTACCTGCTATGACTCTCCCTGTCTCATCTGCAGCCTGATCCTGGTTCAGCACAAATACCTGACCTTGGGCACGAGGTCGAAGATTTGAACTGCCCATTGCTTGACCCTGCATCCTCTGCTGAACAGTCGTCTGAGATCCGGAACCAGATCCTGTTCCACCTCGCAACTGAGGACAATTCTTCTTAAGATGACCCATCTCTCCGCACTGAAACAAGCTCCCGCGGCTGATCGGCACTGCTCCGATGGATGGTTCTTCTCACAATGCACACAAGAAACTTTCTTCTTACCAAATCGAAAAACACCGCTAGACCGAGATCCAGATCCAGAAGAAGAAGAACCAGACTTCTTGAAAGACTGAGATCGAGGGCTCAAAGTATTCGGAGGTCGAGAAGACAGAATAGACCTACCACGCTGCAGACTGATCTCTGCCTGGCGCCACCGGTTCACTAACCCATCATAAGAAGTAGGATCATCGCAGACAGTGACTCGATCAAAGATCTCCTGGTTAAGTCCCTGAAGGAAATGGTCATACTTGGCCTCAGAACTGCCACTAATATGAGGAGCAAAGGGTAACAACTCGAAGAACTTCTGCTGATATGCATCAACAGACATACTACCCTGCTTAAGATTCAGAAATTCAATCGTCTTTGCCTGGCGAAGGGCTGGAGGAAAATATAGCTGCATGAAAGCTGCACGAAATTAGGCCCAAGTCACCCTACCCTGAGACTGGACTATCGGCGCAGAAGTCGATCGCCACAACTTGCGCGCACGGCCCTCGAGAAGAAAACCAAGGGTCTCCATCTGCTGCTCTTCGGTGCACTGGAATGCACGGAAACAACTCTCCATGCGCTCTAACCAATCCTCAGCAACATCGGGAGTCTCAACACCGACTAAAGGCTTAGCCCCATCTGAAGGAAACGGTGCATCTCAAAACGCCTAGGGCCATCACGACGATGACGATGTTCACGATGACGCCTACGGTCGTCCTGGTCACCCCAACGACCTACACTCCCTTGACTACTCTCATCACCAAGGTGGTCAGCCATTGCTACAAGATAGAATGAGGAAAAATGGTAAAATGGTCAACGGAAATCCCAAAACAGAATCTATATCCTAAAATCATATGCATGCTTTGATACCATAAATGTAGTGACCCGTTCCAGAATCACCTACTAATCAAGAATTAAGCATGCAATTAACTTAATTAATAACAATCAGAGATAATTGCGGAAATGGTCAACAAACGATAGTTATACAACCCAATCGAAATCCAGAACAACTCAAACTAAAATGAAAATATGTGGTACAACCATATCGAAACAAAACAGTATTGAAGAACTAAATCAACCGGCTACTCAACGTCCTCCTCATCCTCCTCCTGAGCCATCCAACCTGAGCCCTGCCCCGTGGGAATGGGGTGTCCAAGATAAACAAAACCGAGGACGTGAGCGATAAGAACGCCCAGTACAAAAATATGAGTATACCAACCTATATGAAATGCACATGCTATGATATGATACCAGGGTAGTCAAGGAACAGGAATCACAAAAGATATCAACATGCTCAGTCTAGAGGCGCCAAGTGGATAGTGCCGCGCGGTACTCCTCTGTGTCACTACATCCACTACAAGATCAGACGTGGAGATGAAATGTCCCGGATCACCGAAGCCCTCCCGACCCGTCGGCCACTGTGTACTCTCGGTGTCCATGCGTCCACAAGACAGGGCTGAGCGGCCCCATAAGATATAGCTTATCTCGAAAGAGTTACAGATCAACAGTAAAGGCTATCTCGAAGGAGATACGGCTCAACATGAAATGCAACATGCATCATAAAGCGTGACATAATAGCATGCATCATATGACATATAACAATGCAACAAATAATCATGCAACACATATAAGAATGTATACTCAACCAGGATATCTCGGATAGTACTTTCGTACCTCTATCACTGTAATCCTAATCCACTGGAAAAACCAGAACAAATAGGTCTAGTCCAAGCCTAAACATCAAGTGAAATCTATCACTAAAACTTATCTACCAGACTTAACTAAATAATCCTAAAATAATAATAATACAATTCCAAACCTTCGTCCGTCGTTAGCCCGCTGATGACGATGCTCTGATTCCAACCTGTCCAAGTTCAAACAGTTCGTTCCCTGACTGCTTCGTTCCCTAGCTGTCCTGTCCGGACTGCTCGGCTTGGACTGCTCGGCTCGGTCGGACTGCTCTGTCCTGTCCGGACCACTCTGTTCTGTCCGGACCACTCTGCTCTGTCCTGTCCGGACCACTCTGCTCTGTTCGGACCAATCTGCTCTGTCCTGTCCGGACCACTCTATCCTGTCCGGACCACTCTGCTCTGTCCTGTCCGAACAACTAGGATGGCTTGGACTGCTCTGCTAGGTCGGACCGTTCTGTCATGTCTGTCCGGACCGCTCTACTCTGTCCGAACTCACTAGGGTGGCTAGGACTTGCACTAAAACACACAATACCCCTTTCACAATGAGAAATCCCATGGCCTATTTATAGACCTCAGTTCGGGAATCCCGAGCCCTTGCATGCATGACGTGTCAACCCAATGCCATGCACTTCGACACCTGTCCGGACACATGTCACTCGGCCACATGCACAAAGACACCTGTCCCGACTTGTGACACATTACTAGACACCTCAGGACATTCCCTAGCACCAGCTCGGTTCGGATATTCCTTAGCACTGCACTGGTTCGGACGTTCCCTAGCACTACACTGGTTCGGACATTCCCTAGCACTGCACTGGTTCGGACGTTCCCTAGCACTGCACTGGTTCGGACCAACCACTTCTGCTCCGCCACTACCTAAGCTACCATGACTTCTGAATTCAGGTATGGCTTATGAAATCAGCTATGGCGTGACCAATGTCAATTAACACATGATTTACTTAATTAAAGACACTTAATCATGTTTAGTTAACTTAGTAGAATTCGGGCTACTACAATTTTAGTTTAGCAATTTCTCTTTTTTAGACTCAACATTTCACTATATTGTTCTCGTGCAGTTTCGGTCTTGTTGTTTGACATGTAAATTTTCTTTGCTTTAATTTCTTTAAATGATTGAGAGAGTCTTTGGTACTCATTGACCATGTCATAAAGTGTATTGACAAGATCCTCTCGTGAGAAATCAATTGTGCTAAAGTCAAATATTTTTTCACTTGTAGATTGCAGCTCAACATCATTGGACATTAAGCACTTCACTTCTTAATCATCACTGGAGCTAATCTTTTGATTCTGATGACTCAGAGTCTGAGTCAGCCCATTTTTACTTGCTTTCTTCGGCCATGACACTTTTTGGTCATGCTTCTTCTTAGATTATATCTTTTCATCATTGGATCTCCTTCTGCCAAAATATCTCTTACTCTTAACCTCCTGTCATCCCATTCTAGGTTTATGGCAGTCTGTTATGAAGTATCCAGTCTAGCCACATTTGAATCAGGTATTGAAGTCATCAGTTTACTCTCTCTTTTGATACAATCTTCGGTTCGAGTTCTGAAAGTTGCATTGATTTTTTCTTAGAAACTTCCCAAATTTCTTTATGAACAGTGACATAGCATCACTGGTTAATTGTTTAACTGATTTCTCATTAAAAACTGATGGTTCCAGTTTCACAGCAGTTAGAGTCTTAGTCATCTGAGAGGTAGACTACTCATCTTCCCTTATTTGCAATTCAAATTCCTAAGCCTTTAAGCCTAAAAATAAGTCATAGAGTTTTCCATGTGCATCGAGTCCTATTATTATTCCATTAATTCTTTCATAAAATTAAGACATATATTCTCTAGTCTTCATTTTAATATTATAAAACTTATGCATGGCCACGGGAACTTGTTTTCTTTGGTCTGTTCATTTCTTTCACACAGCTAAATCAATTTTTCCAGACTTTTTTTTTTGTAGTTTTGCACATTTTGATTTTGCTGAATGTGTTTTCGTCAAGAGTTTTGTACAGAATATCTTTAGCCACATTATCAAGATTTGCTGTAGCGCCCTTACCCGAGCCACTACTAAACAGACTAATAAACATGCAACATTAAACTTAATACCAACAATTAAACAGCGGAAACCAAATACGTAATCATCTTACAACCCAAATGAAAACAAAGCAATAACGACAGTCTTAAACATTAATACAACCATAACAAATACAAAACATAACCCTGAACGAGAAAACGATAAACCACAGAAAACCTCCACTGGATCACCACCGAAAACCCAACTGCTCTAGCCACTGCCCTGGTCGTCCGAACCGTCCAACCTAAGACCTGCCCCGTGGAATGGGGTGCCCAAGATGAAAACAAGGACGTGAGCGACAATCGCCCAATACGAGAATGTACGAGTATACAAACTGATATGATGCATGCAAAATGCAATATGCTCGGATATCAAGGATCAAGTCAAGAATCTCATGCTCAGTCTAGAGACGCCTGAGTATGTAGTCTCTGATCTGCCCTAGGCATGTTTTGGCTCCTACACTCATCATCAAGACGTGGACCTGCAATGTCCAGGTCATCAGAGCCCGCGGGTCCCGTCGGACACTGTAGCTCTCGATGCCCCATCGTCCACAATACAGAATAGGGCTGAGCGGCCCCAAAAAACGAGGTATATCTCAAAAGATATCATGCTCAACATTATATGTCATGCATAATATGCCAAAGCAGTAAAACATGTATCATGCAACAGATAAATATGCAGCATATAAGTGTGTATACTACGCTTGGATATCTCAGTCAGTACATCACGTACCTCACTAAAACAATCTGACAGAAAGCTCTGAACCTAGACAATACCAACATAATGAAATCACTAACAAACCAGATCAAACATGCTACAAAGATCTCCCTATGATCCTTAAATCACTATCTAAGGATTTAGGATTATACCTGCGTCCGTCGTCAGCCCGCTGATGATGTCTCGATCTCAGTTCACCGACCCTCCTCGAGTCGACACTAGCTCCGAAACTTCCCGACACCAAAGTGTCCTAGAAACTGACTAGAAACTATGGTAAAACTAGCACTTTCTCTGAAGAATGCGGTGAAGGAAACAAAAGAATCGGCTTCCATTTATAGGCTGCATCCGGACTATTTCAGAAAATCCGAACCAATCTTATCTGCCACGTGTCGGAATCTCATTGGTCTAGTTGGATTTCTCGAGTTAATGTAATCCGAAGTAGGTCGGGTTATCCATTTAAAATTCGGTGGATACCAACAACTTGATCCCGAATTATTAATCCTTAATAATACTTAAATTAACAACTCATTAATTATCTCTTAATTAATATTTCATTCAAAATAAGAATTCGGGTCATTACATCCTCCCCTCCTTACAAAGATTTCATCCTCGAAATCAAAACTGAAGTACAATACAACTGAATAAAATACAACTCAAAACAAATGAGGATACTCTGAGCGCATACGACTCTCTAACTCCCAAGTCGCTTCTGCAGTACCTCGGCGTTGCCATTGCACTAGAACAAGTGGAATGGTCTTGTTTCTGAGCTTCTTCTCTTTCCTACCTAGGATTAAAAGCGGCTGCTCGACATAAGTCAAGTCTTCTTCAAGTTGAACGTCTGTCGGACTAAGAACGTGCGACTCATCTGCTACATACCGTCGTAGCAACGATACATGAAAGACATTATGAATGCTGGACAAATACGGCGGTAAAGCCAATCGATACGCCAAATTTCCAACACATTCCAAGATCTCAAAAGGTCCGATGAATCTTGGGGCTAATTTTCCCTTGAGTCCAAATCTCATCACCCTGCGGAACGGTGAAACTTTAAGGAAAACTTTTTCCCCTGACTGAAACTGTAGAGGTCTACGTTTGGTATTCGCATAACTCGATTGACGATCTTGTGCAGTTTTAATTCTCTTGTTGATCAATTCCACTACGTCAATCGCTTGTTGCACTAATTCAGGTCCTTGCACTTGTCGTTCTCCTACTTCGTTCCAAAACAAAGGAGTACGACAACGTCTACCATACAATGCTTCGAACGGAGCCATACCAGTGCTACTGTGGTAGCTATTGTTATATGCAAACTCCACAAGCGGCAGATGATCATGCCATGCTGGTCCAAAATCCAAAGCACAAGCACGCAACATGTCCTCGAGTGTCTGAATAGTCCTCTCAGACTGACCATCGGTCTCTGGATGATAGGCAGTACTCAGACTCAATGTCGTTCCCAACGCTTTTTGAAAACTTCCCCAGAACCTTGAGGTAAAGCGTGGATCTCTATCACTGACTATACTTGTTGGCACACCATGATATTTAAGAATCTCTTGGATGTATAGTCTTGCCATGCGATCGAAACTATATTCCCGACTATACGGAATGAAATGTGCTGACTTAGTCAGTCGGTCCACAACAACCCAAATTGCATCACAATTTTTAGAAGACAACGGCAAGTGGGTGACAAAATCCATCGTTACATGCTCCCACTTCCACTCAGGAATAGGAAGATTCTGAAGTAATCCTCCTGATCGTCGATGCTCAGCTTTCACTTGCTGACAAACCAAACACTTGGCTACAAACTGGTAAACACTTCTCTTCATACCTTTCCACCAAAACTTGGTCTTCAAATCCTTATACATTTTCATGCTTCCAGGGTGGATACTCAACTTACTCCTATGAGCTTGAAATAAAATCTCGTCCCTCAATTTAGAATCTTCTGGAACTACGATTCTACCTGACAAACACAAGGTTCCATCTGCTTGGAACGCAAAGCCAGATGTGTTGTCTCCGTTAGCTAACCTTGCTAACTTTTCCACCTTCGGATCAGAAAACTGAGCTTCTCTGATTTTGGCATACAACATCGGTTCAGATAAAATGCTCGTTACTCGAATGTGTTCCATTCCTTTCTTATGACGGAAGTGAAATCCCAGAGAGCAACAATCTTGTATTACACTTGATATAAAACTTGTCTGAAGTGCAGATAATCTCACCTTGCGACTAAGAGCATCAGCTGTAAGATTCGCTGATCCTGGATGATACTTGATTTCGCAATCATAATCCTTTAACAAATCCATCCATCTTCTTTGACGCATGTTCAACTCTGCTTGAGTAAAGATATACTTCAAACTCTTGTGATCTGTAAAAATCTCAAATCTCTCTCCATAGAGATAATGTCGCCAAATCTTCAAAGCAAACACAATCGCTGCCAATTCCAGATCATGAACTGGATAATTCTCTTCATGCTTCTTCAACTGTCTGGATGCATATGCAATCACATGACCATTCTGGGTTAAAACGCACCCAAGTCCTTGAAGTGATGCGTCAATGTACACAATGTACCCTCCTGATCCAGATGACAGAGCTAAAACTGGTGCAGTTGTCAAACGTTGACGCAGTTCATTGAAACTATTTTCACAATCATGAGTCCATTCGAACAGCACATTCTTACACATCAGTTGAGTCAATGGTTTGGCAATCTGAGAAAATCCTGAAATGAATCTCCGGTAATAACCTGCCAAACCTAGAAAACTTCTTATCTCTTGAGCTGATTCCGGTCGTGCCCAACTCAACACTGCTTCGATCTTGCTAGGATCCACTGATATCCCATCTTTGGATATAACATGTCCCAAGAAGACAACTCTGTCGAGCCAAAACTCGCACTTGTTCAACTTAGCATACAGTTGGTGATTCCTTAAGGTTAGCAACACAATCCTTAAATGTTGTGCATGCTCTTCAAGGCTACGAGAGTATACCAGTATGTCATCAATAAAGACAATGACAAACTTGTCAAGATACTCCTGGAATACTCGATTCATCAAATCCATAAATACTGCTGGAGCATTCGTCAAACCAAACGGCATCACTAGAAACTCGTATTGCCCATACCTTGTTCGAAATGCAGTCTTAGGGATATCACGTTGATGAACTCGAAGTTGATGATATCCAGACCGTAAATCGATCTTCGAGTACACTGAAGTCCCTTGCAGTTGATCAAACAAATCATCAATCCGTGGTAACGGATATTTATTCTTGACTGTTACTCGGTTCAACTGCCGATAATCTATGCAAAGCCGCATAGACCCATCCTTCTTTTTAACGAACAACACTGGTGCTCCCCAGGGAGACACACTGGGTCTAATGTACCCTTTGTCCAGAAGATCTTGTAACTGTTGTTTCAACTCTTTCATCTCTGTTGGTGCCAATCTATAAGGCGCTCTGGAGATAGGTGTGGTTCCTGGTACCAACTCTATCTCCGCTTCCACTTCCCTCTCTGGAGGAAATCCAGGAATTTCATCAGGGAAAACATCAGGAAATTCATTGACAACTGGAATATTCTTCACGTCGATTACATCCTTTGATACGTCAACAACATAAATGAGGTATCCTTCTCCTCCTTTTGCTAAAGCTCGTTGTGCCTTTACAGCAGACACTACTGGCATTGGAGGTCGAGCTCCCTCACCAAAGAAGAACCAATTCTCGTCTCCTTCTGGACGAAACTGAACGAGACGTTGATAACAATCTACCGTCGCTCTATACTTAGTCAATAGGTCGATTCCCATAATACAATCGAAATCTTCCATAGCCAATATCATCAAATTGGCAGACAAGTAATTTCCCTCAAACTCTAACAAACAGTCTACTACAAGTCGCTTAGCTAAAACCTCTTGTCCCATCGGTGTAGACACCGACAACAGAACATCTAATGACACGTAGGGTAGTTTATGCTTCTTAACAAACATTGATGCTATGAATGAATGTGATGCCCCAGTGTCAATCAATACATATGCAGGAATACCACATAAAATAAAATTACCTGCAATGACTCTCTCGTTATGGTCCTCAGCTTGCTCTTGGTTTAAGGCAAACACTTGCCCCTGAACTCGTGGGCGTTGCTGAGATCCTTGCGATATTCCTCCACGACGAGAACCTTGAGCAGGAAAACCTTTCTGTTGAACAGTGGCCTCAGACTGTTTTCCACTATAAGACCCTGTCATAGAACCTCCGCCTCCACTCTGATTCTCCAAATTAGGGCAATCCCTCTTCATGTGACCAAAACCACCACAATTGAAACATGCACCTGTTGTTCTTCGACAATTCTCCGTCGGGTGATTACCTCCGCAGTGGCCACATTGCATCTTTTTCCTGCCAAAGCTGTGCACCCCTCCAGAACCGGAAGAAGAAGAAGATGCAGACTTCTTGAAAGACTGACCCCTTGGTCCCAACGAACTAGAACTTTTGCTAGCTTGCATAGCCTTTCTCCTAGCAATACTGATCTCGGCTTGACGACAACGATTCACTAATCCTTCGTACGAAGTAGGATCATCACAGACAGAAACCCGATCAAAAATCTCCTGGTTCAAACCATTCAAAAAATGAGAATATTTTGCTGCAGAATTCTCACTGATGTGAGGAGCATACGGCAACAGATCCATAAAACGCTTCTGATAATCCTCAATGTTCGAATCTCCTTGCTTAATGGTCAACAGTTCCATCTCCTTCGCCTGGCGAAGAGCTGGCGGAAAGTGATGATTGATGAAGGCCTGACGGAAATGCTCCCAACGAATCCGCGCCATGCTGCTGAACTAGAATGGCAGAAACAGGTTTCCACCATTTCCGAGCTTTTCCTTGGATCATGAAATCAGCTACCTCCATCTTCTCATCCTCGTCATAGTGCAATACTCGAAAACACTGCTCCATGATATCAACCCAAGCTTCAGCAACATCAGCATTCTCATCTCCGGTCAACGGTGGAGGTCCAATCTTCATGAAATCCATAATGTTGACACGGTTCCTACGTCTCCTTTCATCATGATCTCGGTGACGCCTTCCGTCACGATCTCTACGACGATGTTCTCGACCAGCCTCATCGTCGCCATAACGGCCATGTCCCACACTACCGTGACTGCTTCCATCTCCTGACATCTGAAAGGAAACTAAAATCAACTTCTAAATCCTCAAAACAGAATAACTAATGTCCCAAAAATCTTTGCATACTCTGATACCACCAAATGTAGTGCCCTTACCCGAGCCACTACTAAACAGACTAATAAACATGCAACATTAAACTTAATACCAACAATTAAACAGCGGAAACCAAATACGTAATCATCTTACAACCCAAATGAAAACAAAGCAATAACGACAGTCTTAAACATTAATACAACCATAACAAATACAAAACATAACCCTGAACGAGAAAACGATAAACCACAGAAAACCTCCACTGGATCACTACCGAAAACCCAACTGCTCTAGCCACTGCCCTGGTTGTCCGAACCGTCCAACCTAAGACCTGCCCCGTGGAATGGGGTGCCCAAGATGAAAACAAGGATGTGAGCGACAATCGCCCAATACGAGAATGTACGAGTATACAAACTGATATGATGCATGCAAAATGCAATATGCTCGGATATCAAGGATCAAGTCAAGAATCTCATGCTCAGTCTAGAGGCGCCTGAGTGTGTAGTCTCTGATCTGCCCTAGGCATGTTTTGGCTCCCACACTCATCATCAAGACGTGGACCTGCAATGTCCAGGTCATCAGAGCCCGCGGGTCCCGTCGGACACTGTAGCTCTCGATGCCCCATCGTCCACAATACAGAATAGGGCTGAGCTGCCCCAACAAACGAGGTATATCTCAAAAGATATCATGCTCAACATGATATGTCATGCATAATATGCCAAAGAAGTAAAACATGTATCATGCAACAGATAAATATGCAGCATATAAGTGTGTATACTACGCTTGGATATCTTAGTCAGTACATCACGTACCTCACTAAAACAATCTGACAGAAAGCTCTGAACCTAGACAATACCAACATAATGAAATCACTAACAAACCAGATCAAACATGCTACAAAGATCTCCCTATGATCCTTAAATCACTATCTAAGGATTTAGGATTATACCTGCGTCCGTCGTCAGCCCGCTGATGATGTCTCGATCTCAGTTCACCGACCCTCCTCGAGTCGACACTAGCTCCGAAACTTCCCGACACCAAAGTGCCCTAGAAACTGACTAGAAACTATGGTAAAACTAGCACTTTCTCTGAAGAATGCGGTGAAGGAAACAAAAGAATCGGCTTCCATTTATAGGCTGCATCCGGACTATTTCAGAAAATCCGAACCAATCTTATCTGCCACGTGTCGGAATCTCATTGGTCTAGTTGGATTTCTCGAGATAATGTAATCCGAAGTAGGTCGGGTTATCCATTTAAAATTCGGTGGATACCAACAACTTGATCCCGAATTATTAATCCTTAATAATACTTAAATTAACAACTCATTAATTATCTCTTAATTAATATTTCATTCAAAATAAGAATTCGGGTCATTACATTTGCTTTCTTGTTATCATCAATTTTCCATTCTTTAATTGGTTTTTCCAGCATTTGAGGAGCACCTTCGATGATGGCTGTAGTTGTATTTACTTTTAGTATCCTCATTGGTCCATCTGTGATGACGAACAACATATCATCGTCTGGAGCAGCAAAATGAGCCTATATTCTTATCTCCCGGTCATTAAAATCTTCATTAGTGAAGATCATAGTTTTTCTACATGAATTTATTTGAAGGGATATGTTCAGAGTCGAGAATAAGCCATGCTTGGATACCGATTGTAGGATCAGTTGAGGTTTTTAAAAGGAAGGTTGACTAAACAGTTGATATAATTTTATTTCTTATAGTTAATTTAGCTGGGTTGACAACTAAAATATATATTATCGAGTGTCAATGTCAGTTGACTAAAAAATAAGTGCAGAAAGAAGACAAAGTTACATATTAGAACAAATCACAAACAAGTTTGGCTAAGTAAACTAAAAGTAGAAAATGCAAAGATATGTTTCAGGATGTTCAGAGATTCAAACTTCTATGTCACCACTTCTTCCTTTTGTAAGGCTCACGCTAAAAAACTTTGGATAACACAAGTAATTTTCAAGATCCTAGTTCAGTTTGAACTTAAATACTACAAAATTAGAACTCCTAATAGACAGTTGGAAACTATTATTAAAATGTTGTGAATTCTAATACTATCTTAGCACTTAATAGTCCTTAAATGATCAGATACAATTCATATTAAGATGTGCTCGACTGACTGAGTTTTGTTTAGTTATATGAAAGCTTTGAATATTGAATCCTTGCAGTAGTAAGAATCTCTTCTTGTTAGGCTAAATTCCTTCTCTATATATACTTTCTGAAATAAAATAACAACCTAAAGAAGTTTCTATTTTCCTGTTTTCAGTCAATGTCAACATTTTTCTGACAATCGTGCACTGTTGCGATCATTTTGTCTTCTGGTGTAAACTGATTCTTGGAAAACTGAAATTGGGTAAACCGAAATCCTTGATATTGAATAAGGAAAACTGATAATCTGATAAGAGATATTTCAGTTTGAGGTCGTATCAGTTTTGTTCGATTAGATCATCTCAACTTTAGTCAGCTCTGCTTTAATTATTTGTTAACTTCAAAACATAAAAATTCTTAATCCAAAAAAAATAAATATAGTTGATTAAATATGAAGTTTGATAATATATGGGACTAAAACTCCAAATAACCAAATATATTATACCAAAAGTTCAAGTTTTTCCAATTTAGATAGATGAAAAAAATTAGAAAGACAAAATGAAAGGAATAATATTTACATCAAAATACTACAATTTCTTAAAAATGAAAATATTTCGAATTTCACAAATCACAACAATCAATTATGAAATTAATGATATATATATAGGGACGGGCTGGGGTGGCTCCAGCCCAGATTAAAATTTTGGCCCAAAGTAGTAATATGCATTGGGTTTTTTTGTATTAAATTTTAGCATTCTTAGTAATTTTTTTGAGCCCACTTTAGCCCATTTCTTTCAGCTAAATTTTGGCCCAAAGTAGTAATATGTATTGGGTTTTTTTTATATTAAATTTTAGTCTTCTTAGTAAATTTTTTGAGCCCAATTTAGCCATTTCTTTCAGCCTATTTTTTTATTCCATTTTAGCCCATTTCTTTCAGCCTATTTCGTTGATGAATGACTTGCTTTTCATTTTTTAGGGCAATAATGATATGATTATGGTATGCATCTCAGTCCAGGATAAAAAAATTTCCTGGCTACGTCCCTATATATATATATATATATATATATATATATATATATATATATATATATATATATATATATATATATATAAAAGTTATATCTCTTAGTACTATGTTGTGAAGCCTACTCTTTTTATTTTTCATAATTTTATCTTTTCTACCTCTCATTCTCTATCTAATTTTTCAATCAATCAAATAACACAAATTATTTAATGCTAACGTAGTTATAAATATTTCTATGTTATATATTTTCCAAATTAAATTATTTATATTTGATTAAAAAATTATAATAAAATAAATTATATATAATTTTACGTTAAGTCGATATTTATAATTGTTCAATATTTTGGATAACCTCCAAAATTTAATGGAATAAATAATTTCTTAAAATAAATATCGAAGTCTTGTGATATACAAAGATTTCTTAATTTAGTTAGACTTCTCAGTTGTCATATTCGAAGTTTGATCGATTTGACAATTAGCAGACCTTAGTGTGCGACCTGCAAAGATTTGTTCAAAATGGATGGCGTCCTTCCAATTGATTTATTAAAATTTTATATTTTAATTTTAAATTCTATTTACTAAATTATTTTATTTAAAAAAATTCCACTTTATTAGCCAAAAATTGAAATAATCTTTCATTAAAATGCCTTATTATTATATATATATATATATCAAAAATTGAAATAATCTTTCATTAAAATGCCTTATTATATATATATATATATATATATATATATTATTTTTGTGTGTAAATAAGCTCGATATATTTCTTATTTCTAAAAAATAGACAAATATTTTTAGGTGCAAACAATTTCTAAAAAAAAGTATCGATTTAATTAGGTAGGCAAACAAATTAATTCTTATCTCTTTAATTATTTATTAATATATTCAAAGATATTTTTTTTAGAACACACACACACAGATATATATATATATATATGAGTAAGTCTCATGTGAGACCGTCTCACGGATACTAATATGTGAGACGGGTCAACCCTACACATATTCACAATAAAAAGTAATACTCTTAGTATAAAAAATTATACTTTTTCATGGATAACCCAAATAAGAGATCCGTCTCACAAATTCGATCCGTGAGACCGTCTCACACAAGTTTTTGCCTATATATATATATGTTATCTGAATGTGTATCCAACTGATTTTCGATCTCTTCTGTCTTATCACATGATTTTTATATCCAAAAATGTCTTAAAAAATTATTGGATATACTTACGTTATGAATTCTGATAAATGTCCATATCAAATTTATCGCACATGCCAATAAAAAGTATGAATTCTATGATTTTTGAAACCATCGGTTACTAATTTTATATTAACATTAAATTATCGCTCTTAAAATAAGATTATATATAAATTTATAGAATGCTATTAAGATTGAATGAGCATTTTTCAGTCATGCTAGTAAGGTTAATTTGGAATTTTTTTGGAGAATAAATCTTTTAGGTTATTCAAACACTAATTTGATAATCCTAATTGAAATGTTTCAATTTTCTGGTGCGGATATCTTGGGAAAAACAAAAATTTGTGTGAGACGGTCTCACAGGTAGTATTTGTGAGACGTATATTTTATTTGGGTCATCCATGAAAATATATTATTTTTTATGCTAAGAGTATTACTTTTTATTGTGGATATGAGTATGGTTGACTCGTCTCACAGATTAGGATCCATGAGACCCACTACTTGGGGAAACAATTTTTTTGGTCGTGTAACTGTAAATTTATTTATTTTTAGTCACGAGTAGGTCTCTTGTGAGACGATCTCACGAGTCTTTTTCTGTTAGACAGGTCAACTCTATCGATATTCACAATAAAAAGCAATAATCTCAATTAGATAAAATTTTACTATAAATAATAAAGCAGACATTTCAATGGCGGAAGTGTACGATGCTCTCCAATTTAATTTATATCTTTGAACCATCACATATAAAAAAAATTTCAATTTTATTTATATTATAATTATCAATTTATTAAAATATGTATATTATAATTATCAATTTATTAAAAAAATTAATAATTACAATAATTTATCTTATTTTTTTAAAAAAAATAAAGAAATTGGATGAGGTAGATTAGAGATGATGTGGTTTACAAACCGATATGGATAATCGATAGGAATTATAAAGGTTAAGTTTGAGAATAGTTTAAAAGAAAATAGGTATCTAAATGTATTTTTGAAAAATTAAATAAAGTTTCATCAAATTAATTTTAAATAATAAACTAGATCAAGGATTATATCTTCATCCACTAAAATAAAAGAAAGATTTAATCAATTAATGATAAACCGAGGCGATAAACAATACATATTAAAGAAACTTTTCGATGGGAAAAAATATAGTTTTAATTTTATATATTCATAATTATGATCTCTGTGTTGTCAAATTTAAGTTTTCGTTTAACATGTTTCAAATTTTAACACTTTGTTTTTTTTTTTTTTTTTTCAATTTTAATTCTTGTTCAACAAGAGAGTGACAATTTACACGATAGCGCTACATTAGTACCATGTGAAAAAAGACATAAATTGTCGAAAAAAAAGATAGCAAAATAAGACTGAAATTTGAGAATATAAAAGATAAATTGAAAAGACGTAAAAACATAATACCAAAATTACAATCTTCTCTACTACGAATCAACAAAATACAACTTAATATTTTGAATAACATGTGACATCATTTTTCAATATTAAAATCTCATTTTTTTTCTCCATAAAATCCACTGCATATGTAATTAAAACTATAATTTTTTTTTTGCATTATCAAAAAGGAAAAAAAAAGAACATATAAATTTTTTTAATGGAGTGATATTCACACGATCAATATTTTTTTTATTACAACACACGTAGAAAAGAGGAATCGAACCTGAGAAGGAGAGCTAGCTAATCTGGCGGGTGAGACCACTGGGCTACAAGCCCGTTCTCATATTCACTCTATCAATTTATCCCAAAGAAGTGGACTAAGAGTACATTTGCTTCACAACCCGTTGGGCCATCAACACATCGGTTCTACAAATAAATCAACAAGATAAGACTATTGTGATTTTGAGGGATTTGTGTTTTTTTTAATTATTGATTATTACCTTTACTTATATATTTTAAAATAATAATAATAATAACAATAATAGTACAAATTTTGCATAATAAATTATTAAATTATATAAATTAATTTGTTCTACGAACTAAATTCTTTGTTTTCGCAGGAGTAAATTGTAGTCGTAAATATATATGTACATCAAATGGCAAAAAATAATGAATGAGAAAATGGATTTATTTTTAAAGATGTTAATTAAATGAATCGTATAGCAGGTCAAACATCATGTTTCAATTACTCTACTCAGTAGCGTCAATTATTGCATCCCAGCAAATCTCTCTCTTAATAATTGTCTTCCTTGTAATAAATGAGAATTGAATTCCGTGACCTTGACTCTAAAATCAATTATAAGACTGATTGTTTGTCGTTTTACCAAAAGTTATAGTTTGTTGTAATGGTGCAACTCGAATCTTTTAAACTGTACCACAGCTCAAGCTCCACATTCGATCGCCCTACTTAATATAGATAATTATTGAACCTCAACAAAATATATTATATATGCACAAAGTTTATGGAAATAATTGTAGCCGGCTTTTTGGACTTTCTGATCCCATAAAAATATTATATTTTTCTATGTTCCATTGGGTTAATTTCACAAATATTATGGCAAAACAATAGCCTTTGGGATATCAAGATAATGAATGAGCTCCACGTAAAATATGAGAGGTCCATATGATCTAATGTTCTGATTAAATCTGGAGAAAAAACTCTAGCATATCATAATATGACCCAAACGTGCCCTGCGCAATTCCAATGTGAACCAATTAACTTTCCGATGTTTGTTCGGCAAAATCTGCATGAAACATCTACTACTTAAATACTACTAGAATTTTCTTTTTAAAAAGCTTTGGCCGAAATTTAAATACACATATTTATTAAATTGAATCATTCACTTTTGAACAATTAAATAATTTCGACTAACTAAACAAATCAACTGCAGTTAAATCCAAAATCGTAAATAGTCAAACAAACTTAAACTTAGAGATTTCAAAAATAGCATAAATATTTAAAATCCAATCTATAATACTCCTAAACATATCGGTCTTAATAATCCATGAAAAACAGTTTTTATCATAAAAATCTAGTGTGGAAGAAACGCGAGGTCCTCGGATTAGCGTTCTCCACCAGCTTAGCCAGATCAGTCCTCAGTACCTCAAGTCTCCTCAAAATCATGCTCACATGCACCAATCACATCTAGTCAGTCTAAAGACTCAAGACAGCTGTAAAGTTATAACAAATACTTATACATATCATGCAACAGTGAAAAGTACTGTAATTAAAATAAGTTTCTCGATCTTTAAAAAAACGTAAACATGAGCGTAAAAGTGTCGAGTAAGATCAAATCGTGTCATATCATAGCATTATATACGTGTTAATTTTCCTTTATTGAATTCAGATCATTAGTTGTGACTTTCATATCAGCGGCGGGGACATCAGCGACAGTTTACCCATCCGCTGAGCATTGGCCTCACATTTTCGTGTTCGTATTAGTCACAACCAACTCACCTCCTTCAGAAACATGTAATCGTATTCATCAATTGTAAAATTCATGCATATATGTACATTTTCTAAAAACCAAGCATGTAAAATATTTTCTAGCATTTTCATAAAAATTCAAATTCCTAATTAAAATATACATATTAAAATATGCAATATCTATTGTCGGGGAACTGCCAGGACTGCTAACTCGATCCACCCAAACTTATCAAACTCCTTAAACATACTTCTAACCTTTTCTTAGACGTATACGAACCCCTACATTAACCTTTATTTTTTGTTTCAGTGCTTAGAAGAGTCCCGTTTAACCCGAGACTTGATCAAATTTTTAACCACAGTTCAACGACTCCTAACCAAACCCGTATGACTCAGCTTAAACCATTTATAACTGTAGACATATCATTATAATTTACTGAGACCCCCAAAACGAGTAATATCTACAAAAATCTCAAAAATACATGTGTTGTACTAGCGCATAGGCGCCAAGCACCAGTGTTGCGGCGCTTCAAGAGCAGAAGCTCAAGCGTTGAGGCGCCACCCCCTGCGACCAAAACCCCAAATCAACTTTGAAGCAAACTCTACCCCACGCCCAACCGGCCCAGACTAGGCTCGAACCAACCTCTCCTAGACCAACACTGTCCTTTAATAAACTACCCTAGCCGTGGACCCTAGCCCCATGCACACGGAGGTATGCGTTCCATCCGAAAGTCTCACAGCTTAGCCCTAACCACGCCTACGTTCCTCGATTTACTCCTAGCATGTGACCAGCTGTGCTCGAGTCACTCTAGGCCGTGTCTCAGACACACCAGGGTCTAATCCACCTCCTGGAACGTCCCTTGCACCGTTTCACCACTTGAAACATCCCATATAGCCAAGACACACATCATACGAACCAATCGATCGGCCTCCCTACCTTTACGTGTTCCCGTTCTGGTCTTGGCATATAAGGCCTTCAAAACCTGTTCTGGTCTTGGCATATAAGGGCCTTCAAAACCTGCTGCAACATGATTCCTAACCCTCAAAAGTCAGGCAGCCCTTCAACCATAACACAAACGTGAGGTACAAGGCAAGGAAACTATATTTGTTCATGTAAAAACCATGTAAAATCGATGCACAATAGCAGGTCCATTAATTATCATACATAATCATTCAATATACATAACATGACGTGATTGATGAGGGAAAAAGGGTGTAGGGCGTGCCTTAGTGAAGTTTTGAACGCAAAAGAAGCCGACCAATGGAGCGAGGGACGAACATCGGATGGACGGGGAAAGCTTCTAATTTTTCTTGCAAGAAGTGAAGCAAAGCTGCTGCTAGGTTTGAGTGGGAAGGGGCGGCCGAGATGTGGTGAGGGATTAGGGTGAGACAATAAAACGAGTCTGTATTGGGCCTATAATTAAAATTAGTGTGGTGTGATGGGCTTGGCTCAAAAACCTATTAAAACAAGCTCATTAGGCCTAACAACACGTACGTAAAATATTTTATTTTTGTGCGTTTTCAAAATTATTACCCGAACCCTCAAAAAGTCCTCCGTTTTGCTAAAAATCGTCTACCGGTTTAAAATATGGCTCAATGTGTAAAATACTAAGAGCCCATTTTTCGAAAATTCCTAATCATAACATCATATATTAAATAATTATTTAATAAAAATATTTTTTTTAAACTGGCATCGGTCTCCGTTCTACGTTCGAGCTTGAAATATTGCTAAAAAACAAAATAATATAATTCTAGTAATTCATGAAATAAAACACATATCCATGTCCTAAACATACATAAAAAAATATGAATTTTATAAAAACCTAGATTTTCATGCAGTCAAGTTATGATGTTCGAATTTCTAGACTTTACACCACATCCCTTTGTTTACATTGAAATAGATTAAAGAGTTGCATTTGAAAATAATATGTGTTAAAAAATTGGTATGAACATTCTTAGAAGAGATTCCAAAATATATAGCTTGCAAATTGGCTTGTTTGGCTTTTATACTGTAAGTCTACGTTTGGTTTGGAGGATAAAATAAATTAATGATTAATATATAAATGATAAAAGAAATGATTGTGATAGAAATGTAATATATAATGTAAAATTGTATTATGTTTGGTTGATTTTTAAGTGTGGGATAATTTTGAATTTTTTGATAAAATGAAAAAATTGCCCTTTCTTTTTTTTTCCTTCTTTACTCTGGCGGCGGCATCGATGTGGTGGTCGGCCGTCAGAAGTCGGCGGCGGCCAGCCGGAGGTGGTCGACCGACGGCGACAGTCGAACTGCGGCGGCTGCAGTATTCCGGCGGTCGGCCGGCAGTAAGCGGCGGCGGGGGGGTTGGACGACGGCGGCGGTGGTCGGTCGTGGCGGTGAGTTGGATATAAGAGAAGGGTAAAATTGAAAAAATATGATGGATGAAGAGTTGGATAAATAATCCTAGGAGGTGAGGAGTGATTATTTTATCACACCTTATACAACCTAATCATTTATAGGAGAGATTGAGTTGGTTAAATAAAAATCGTACCAAACGCTTGACTAGGTGGGTTTTAAACAATCATAAACCCACCTAATCCCATGAACCAAACACCCCCTAAGAAATCAAAATTTGGTGTCAGTCCAATAAGTTAGTTTTTAGTCATTTTTTTATCAGAATCCTAACGTGGCTTCGAATATACATGTTAGCAATATCCAACATGATGTTAACAACATATTTTGTTCACTTTCTATATTGAGTTGTTTCCGAACTTTATCTTTTAGTTGCTCGAAGTAGTTATTCTGATTGAAAAACTTACCTAAACTGCTAATACAATTAAGTTAGCAAAATTTGTCATATTTGTAAGGAGTTTATCCACCTCATGTCTAAACTCTTTTTTTTAATCCTTGCAATATTTTATTCTACATTATATTTTGGTACATGAACTGGTTTTAATGAAATAGATTGATTTGTCTTCATATTTAATTTTTATTTTTGTCAAAATATCGATATGACACCAAATATCGTTGATATGGCGCCAAATATCGTTGATATGGCGCCAAATAATGTTAATATATTATGTTCTAATTGAGAACACCAAAAAATTAAATTCAGCTAAGTATACTTTAAATATATCAATTTACTATACTGAAATCAAATTTCGAATATACTAAATCAAACTTCGATCGATTTATAATATTTTTTTAAAAAAATATTATAAATCATTTTACGAAATCTTTTTTTTCCTTCAGTCCTCTTGGCTTATCAAAACAAAGTGAACAAGCAAATTACAAAAAGGATGAGCTCTAGATGATGGTGAATTTTATTCATATCTTTTAATTGTAGGTTTACTTGGCATGCTAAATAATTAGTAGTTTTAATTGTACTTTTTGTTTTTTACTTGTCTTTGGCCCCTATAGGCCCAGTGACGGAGCCAGAAAATGGCTCTGTCCGAGCTAGAGTTTTAAACTTTACAATCTTTTAATATTTTAAATTGATCTACCCGGACTAATATCATAGTATTCCAAAATTTACATATAATTTTTTTTAAAAAAAAAATTGGGCCACTCGAGCTAAAATAGTGTGCCTCCGCCCCTGCCTATAGCTACCAACTTGATAATACAATCACTTGATTGTTGGTTAATTAGGTACCATATATTTTCTTGACTTTTCATTTTATGTCACGCAGTGGTGACAATTGAATTCAAAACAAACAATATATTTAGGGATAAACATATTGTATAAAATGTATCAGAGAATGTTACACTTAGTAATTATAGAAGAAACTTAGGTAGGGAAACTTAAATATCCTATGCTGAGCATGGTCCAATAATTAGGATTTATTAATTGCACGATTAATTAAATCATTTTCTTAGGTTGTCAATATTCCAAACATAGGATATATTTTTATAATAAAGTTTTGATCAAGGCTGGCTTTAAAAGGTGTGTGAATGGGAAGAAAGTGCACGAGAATAAATGTAATACCCCCTCAATCTAATTGCATAGGATTTGGCTACATCAATGTACCTAACTTTTTGCAATGTTAATTATAATGAATCATTGACCAATTGTCACCTAGCTAATAAATTTTTGTAGGTAGTTAAAGACTCTTTAATTGTCAAGTAAATTAGAGCATGTATATTATGAAGAAATTGTGAGTGAAAACTCGAGATGCAATATTATTAACTCGATAATAAAGATTACAAAGATTGAGGTTTATACAGCTAGGGTAAATTATAAGAAGTAAAAAGACTAATATACCCTTACGGGTTAAGAGGAAAATAAACCTAATAATAATAATAATAATAATAATAATAATAATAATAATAATAATAATCTAAAATCCCCTCAAACTCACGATGCTACAGCTAAAAGCATTGAGAGTTTGTCAGACAAAAAACGGAAGTACGAAACGGAATGTGCCTTGGTAAACATATCAGCTATCTGTAGAGAAGAAGGAAAGAAAGGTAATGATATGAATTTGTCGGGGCATGACGTGTTAAATCTTTGGAGGAGATTCAAACAGTTGTGTTATCTCGATCGTACAAGCTTGACGATGATTAAAGATGAAGAATCAAAATATACAAACAATTGAAGGAGTTTAAGGAAGCATTCCATGAAGACGTGTCAAACAAAAAAGTATTCGAATGGTTGGTGACCTTGGAAGACAGCTAGAACATGCCTCAGCGCACCTTGCTTACCCAGGAGCGCCCTAGCGGTAAAAAATGACCGCCCCAATGCCCCCGTAGCGCAAGTCTGGGTGCCTCTACGGTTGAAAAGACGTGCCCTAATGCCTGAAATACCTGCCCCAGCATACCGTAATGCAAATTTAAATATGAAAATCATAACTTGCGAGTTTTATGAATTTTTACCTTTATTACTTATAAATCAAGTTGTATAAACATGTATACACGAATTGTATATGAAGAATTGAGTTTTTAAAATATTTTATGAGTTTTCTCTCAACCAAAATGTTTTGGCTTTGGTTTCACATTTTTGTGTGTTTCTCAAATCAAATTTATCAAAGTTTAATTACTTTGTGACGTTTTTTCGATTGTTATACACTCAAATTGGCAATGACAAGTTCTTTGAAGGTTCGTTTGAGATCGATTATTATTTATTGTGTTATTTATTACTAAACTGCATGATTTAGGTGTGAATACACTTTACTTATTTTCAAATTTTCAAGATCGAGGGATTAAAGAATCTTGTTGTTCATTGAATTGAGGGTGCAACTAGGTCTAGATTGTGTTTTCCTTTCTTGCATAACCGGATTCACTTCATTTGATATCAGAAATTAGGCTCCTTTTGAAATAAGTAAGCTATCCTTTTATTTATCAATTTTTCTTCGTCTATTCTTTGAGTTCCTCGTTTCCTTATGTCACGAGATTTTTGTTAGAAATCTTGTATTCTAGTTTTTGTGTGTTTATCAATCTTGTGATTCTCAAACTTTCCTAAGTCTTTCTTTGTTGTTTCTTGTTGCACAAATTTCTTCGTTCTTGAAATTAGTCAAAAAAGGGGGGAGGTTTTCGATCAACAAAAACAAGTAGATCGATGTCCAAAAAAATACAAAATTTGAAAAAAAAAATTATTGTTTGATATTGAAATTTTTTTCTTGTCTTTATTGTGAGTCATATTCAAGTGTCTATAAAAAAAACAAATTTCTTGTTTTAAGCAGTCCGAGTAAGTTGATTTGCAAGTTTCGTGAAGTTTGAACTTGTGAGTTTGATGCACACATGCTACAAAGCCTAAAGTGTACCCTACGAGAGAACTCTCAAAATTGAGTGAAATACATGAGTGAGAGCAGTTCTTTCTTAGTGTGAAGTGAGAGGTACTTGTAGTGTGGGAAAAAAATAGAGAAAGAGTTTGAGTGACTTTTGTTGGAGTGACAATCGAGGAATTGTGTGAAGGGACCTTATTCTTTATTGTTTTCTACTAACTTTCCTTGCAATTAAAATTTCTGTCAATCTCCAATTTCAAACAATGTTTGGAGAGTTGGATAGAATGTGTGAGGAGTTTAGGCCATTACGTGAGAAGTATAGACGATGCAATAAGAGGAGTTGTGTGATAGGCAAGTGGATGAGAATAGGCGAGACAAGAGAGTCGAAGAAGATAGAGCGTCGTACTTGAATCAAGATGATAATGATAGACGATATGGTGAGATTCATAGACATAGAATTCGAAGAGAGTTGAAAGAGTGGTATAAAGATGATAGTTCCATCTTTCCATGGGGGAGCCAATCTGAGGGAGTATCTTGATTGGAGAAGAAGAGTGGAGTGTGTTTTTGAGAGCCGGGATTATACAGAAGCTATGAAGGTAAAACGAGCATGTAGCGAGTTTACCGACTACCCTACTACTTGGTGGAATAAGAAATGTTGGATAGAAGAAGATATGGAGAGGACCCTATTGTCACGTGGGATGAGATGAAAAAGGTGATGAGGAAGCGACTTGTTCCTAATCACTACGATAGGAGAGTTGGTATGAGAGATGAACATGACTTGTATGAGGTTTCTTTCGTGTCCACCTGGAGGTCCAACATGGAGGGTTCAAATCATGAGGCTACCAAGAATGAGTATCAAGGTACATCTAAAATTTTCAATACTCGTACGTGTGATATTATTTGTTGTTGGTGTCTAGAAGTTGGACATGACATTATCCAATGTCCAAATTAGGCTGTGATGGTAATGGATTCCCAAGTAGAGCTTGAATCCAAGATTGTAGTTGAGTTTGAATATGAAATTGGGGTCGTAGTTGTTGATGATGGTATAACACCAATTGATGATTCAAATGTTGTTGAATGATGCTCTGTGGAGAGTGAATCATTACGTGGTTAAGAAGTTTCTACTGTGTATGCTATGGACGAGAAGAATAGGCAAAATGAATATTTGGTTTACGAATGTGTTGAGGAAAAATGTATGTCTCTTGTTCAATTGAATCCAGAAGAAGAAGTTCTTGATGTTCAATTAGCATTTCATGAAGGGAGTGAAAAGAAATGTGAAATGACCAAAAAAAAGAGTGAACAAAAGATTGAGGTGGCCATAGAGAAAAAATATGAGATGAAAGAAAAAGAAAAAGAGGCCAAAGAAAAAGAAGAGAAAAGAAAAATAATTTGATGACCCAAAAGAGTGAGATTGAGCTAGGGGAAAACAAGTGTCGAAGATGGAAGGATGTCATGTGTGGATCCATTAGAATTCAAGGGAAATCAAGGTGAGGTAAGAGTAGTTACCAACACAACGACTATGAGGTATGACTTGCTTCCACATCTAAATTATTTGTTGTATTGTTTTCAAGATTTTAGGAGAAAGATTGCAAAGGCAAATTTTAAGAGAGGTGATTTGATTTCAGTTTTGTCTCTGGTTTTTATGAATTCGAGAGTATTGAGAAATTACATGTACATTTTGGTGATTTTTGAGTTCTCACACGTTGTAAAATTGGTGATATTTAGTGGTGGTAAAGAATTAAATTTTTGTGATGTGTTAAGATACTGCATGGATAGTACATGTGACTTGTCTTATTTGCATGATTATTATTTGTTTGGTGATAGTTGGGAAAAATGAATGATTGAATATGATGAATTCAACGTCATGATGAATATCGGTTTAAATATGATAAATTTATTGTTTATTCATTGCATGAGTTATCTGATAGTAAAAAAATGTAGTTGTTATGTGATCATTGACGTGTAGCATGATATAAGTGTTGGTTGCATATAAAAAGGTATGTTAAGTGGTATAGTGGAAGATGCATTGAATAAAGGAAGATGGCAACTACGCTAGATTCTTATATATTTCATGGACTAATTCTTATTCCTAGTGAGCTATGGTCGTACATTTTTATGGATTTTATTTTGATGTTAACTTGGTCTAAGAAGGAAAAGAACTTAGTTTTCTTGATGCTTAATGATATGTTAGTATTATCATTTCATGTCACTTGTCATGTGATGTATGTCGAAGTTGAAGATTATATCGAGAAAGCAACCATGGAGTTAGAGTTCCAACCAGTGATGGAGCACGTGGACTATAGCACCTACATACTAAAGTTGAGAGGTAAGCATATTGATAATATAATCTTTGTTATTACTTATTTGCTTGGTTTTTGTGTAGATAG
Source organism: Primulina eburnea (assembly GCF_022965805.1). Lineage (NCBI taxonomy): Eukaryota > Viridiplantae > Streptophyta > Magnoliopsida > Lamiales > Gesneriaceae > Primulina > Primulina eburnea. The sequence goes on from NC_133118.1 coordinate 27,073,425, forward strand.
CCAAGATTTGAGGACAAATCTTTTTGAAGAAGGAGAGTATGATATAAATCTGACCGGGCATGACGTGCTAAATCTTGGGAATAGATTCAAACATCTGTGTTATCTCGATCGTACAATCTTGATTATGATTAAAGATGAAGAATAAAAAAAAACGATTGAAGGAGCTCAAGGAAGCATTCCATGGAGACGTATCGAGCAACAAAGCATGACACCTGAAGACAACTAGAACAAGCCCCAGTGCACAGAATGTCATGCCCTGCACTCCCAGGAGCGCCTAGGGGTCAAAAATGACTGCCCAGCGTGCCCATGGCGCAAGTCTGGGAACCCTAGTGGTTGAGAAGGCGTGCCTCTACGAGAATAGCGTGCTCCAGCGCCCGAAAAAACTCGCCCTAGCGCGCCACAATGCAGATTTTAATATGGAAACTCTAGCTTGCGAGTTTATGAATTTTTACATTTTTTTAATTATAAAAAATCTTGTATAAACATGTATACACAAAATTGTATATGAAGAATTGAGTTTTTGAAATATTTTGTGAGTTTTCTTTAAACCAAAAAGCTTTGGCTTTTGTTTCACACTTTTGTGTGCTTTTCAAATCAAACTTATCAAAATTTAATAACTTTGTATCATTTTTCGATTGTTCTTCACTCATATTGTCAAGGAAAAGTTCTTTGATGGATTGTGAGATCGACTGTTATTTTTTGTGTTATTTATTACTAAATCGTATGATTTAGGCGTAAATACATGTTCTTTGTTTTCAACGTTTAAAAATCAGGGGTTAAAGAATTTTTTTTTCATTGAATTGAGGGTGCAACTGGGTCTAGATCGTGTCTACCTTTCTTGCATAACCAGATTCGCATTAGGTAACATGTTGGTGCCAAGATGGAAATGATAACGAGTTACGTGACAATCAATTTCAATAATCTTTGTCTTCTAATGAAAATTAGATTGCACGCAATTTGAATAGCACTCTGATTATTACAATATAACGGAGTAGGATGATTAAAAAGGATACTTAAATCTGCAAGCAACCAACGTAACCAAACAATCTCGCAAGGGGTTGAAGCCATAGCACAATACTCGACTTCGGTCGATGAAATAGATATAACAACTTGTTTCTTAATTTTCCAAGAGGTAAAAGAATCTCCGAGAAAAATACAGAAGCCAGCAGATGACTTACAATCCATGGGATCTCCAGCCCAATCAACATTAGAGTATGCATGCAAATCTAATAAGGAAGTAGAAAAAAACAAAAGACTCAGAATCTGAGTGCCCCGAAGATACCTGAGAATGCGAAGAACAACAACCTAATTAACTATAGTTGGTGCAATGATCAACTGACTAACCACATGAACAACATGCACAATATCTGGACAATCAAAGTGAGATAAACCAAGCTACGTACCAACAACAATACGGTATAAAGTAGGATCAGGCGAAGGAGACCCATCCGATGGAGAGTATTGAGCAACAGTCTTGAGAGGAGTATCAACTCTCCTGTTATCAGTTAGACATGCATGCTCAAGCAGATCTACTATGTACTTTGACTGGGATAAAATATAATTTTTTTGATAATAGGCAACCTCAATTCCCAGAAAGTAACAGTAGAAAATCTAAGTCCTTCATAGCAATGCAGCGAGCTAACTCAGACTTCAAAAACTCAATACCATCAATATTATCACCAGTGATTATCATGTCATTAACATATAAAGACAGAAGCACATGACTTGCACGAGTACACGTGAAAAATAATTCAGAATCATGATGATTAGTATTAAATCCAAGCGAAGTAACCACTATAGAAAATTTCTCAAACCAAGCATGGAGAGCTTGTTCAAGACCATAAAGAGCCTTGCAAAGTCTGCAAACTTCACTAGGTTGGTGAAGAACACCAGGAGGACGAGCCATAAAAACTTCTTCGTGAAGATCACCATTGAATAAGGCATTCTCGACATCTATATGAGAGATTTCTATCGACGAACAGAAGCAACACTACCATACTTCTGAGAGTAGCCTTTAGCAACAAGACGTGCTTTGTATCGTTCAATAGATACATTAGATTTGGTTTTGGTCTTGTAGACCCAACGAGAGCCAATGATGTACCATCCTGGTGGCAACTGAACCAAATCTCATGTATGAGTTTGATGAAGAGCAGTCTGTTCCTTAACCATAGCATCCGAAGTGGATTACCAAGATCTATAAATTCTCAGATAGAAGATGAACAAAGGCAGAAAATGAAGAAAAAGAGATAATAATATGAGTAAGAAAAATCAGTTAGATGAGTATACTTACAAACACGAGTGGACCGACGGAGTGGAGGAGCATGAGTCTCAGTTGAGGTCGTGGGCAAGGATTCGTTGGTGTCGGAGGTTAAAGGGTCAATATGAATAAGATCTACACTTGTCATATTATGTGAACTAATAGGTATAGAAAAGAATGATATATGCTCAATGAACACAACATGACGAGAGACATACAATTTTTGACTAACTGGATCAAAACAACGATATCATTTTTGAACAATACCTTAACCCAAGAAAACAAACAAAGCAGAACGTGGCGACAACTTATTTTACTCGATGTGTGGTCAGAGAACAAAATAGGTACAACCAAAAACATGTAATGAAGAGTAGTCAGGAGGATGACAAAACAATTTTCCAAAAGGTGACAAATCTTAATAGTGTAAACTTGAAATTCTATTGATCTCGTGAATAGAAGTAAGAATTGTTTCGCCCCAAAACACACTAGAAACATCAGAAGACAATAAGAAGGAGCGAGTTGTTTCAACAATATGTCTATTTTCCTTTCTTCAGCACCATTTTTTAGCGATTTCTCTACACGAGGTTTGATGTATTGTACCATCATAAGGAAGCAAATGAGAGAAATCGTCAGAAGTGTATCCACCCCCAAATTAGAAGGAAAGCACTTCATGACAACTGAATATTGAGTTTCACAAGAGCTTTAAAATCATTGAAAATAACAAGATAACCAGACCTATGTTGCATAAAATGAACTCAACAATAACAAATGTAATCATCAATAAAAAAAACATAATATCTTGACACCCCTTTTGTGGGAATAGAAGATGGTCCCCACACATCTGAATGAACAAGGTCAAAAGGAGTAGGAGAAAAAAAAGACTTTAAAAAGGTAAAGCCGAATTTTTCCAGTTTACAACCACTATAATCAGAAATATCGTGAATTTTCAAAGTTCTTAGTGCTCCTGTAGAAGATAAAAATTGCAAACGAGACGCGAAACATGGCCTAGACAATTATGCCATAAATAAAAATCAGAAGACGAATGACTCAAGGGAAAGAAGAGAGATCCACACTAGATGCTACAACATTCTGTATTATGAGATTATCCAAAACATAGTCCCTATACCTACGGTCTGTCCCAATCAGCCTCCGGGATCATGGGTCCTGCACATAACAAATTGAGGATGAGTAGTAGACTAAGTATCAAAACTCACATGAATGACTGACCGAATCAAGATTACGTAACAAGAGAACAAACACTTACTAATGGCATCGGTGTACCATCATCAGTCACACTAGACCAATTGAGAGACAAAGCAACAATGGAGGATAGATCATGACACATATGATGAGAAGCTACAGAATCCAAGACCCACAAGGAGGAAGATATACCTGAAACGCCATAAAAAATTGTACCAAACATTGTTCTTCTCTCAGAGGAATATAAGTTGAGAATATTTGCAATTTTGTAGATTTTGTTTATGTCAATTGATCCCAGAGTGTAGACATGGAAGAATAAAAATCATGGATGTTCGTATCGTTTTGTTGAAGGGCACAAATTTCTATCTCCAATTGATATTGTTTGGCAAAATTAGACTACGTATACAAGCATGCCAGATGATCCAAACATTCTTAGTAGTCTTGTATTTTTCCAATTGAGCACCAGTTGAGTACGCAATAGAATTATTAATCCACTTAATATTCCTTGAATTATTTGCCTCCCAAATCTTATAACCACTTTATTCAGAGATTGTTTCTATTTATTTTGCACAGGATTAAAGTTTCTATCTTATTTAGAAGATCACTTGTGCTATTATTGTTCACACTCATTCTTATATCATCTATTATAAAGTGTGAAGCATTTGTAATATGTGGAAAGATTCTTTCCGAGAACCAGATTTTTTTAAGAGTTGATTTGTAATACTAAGAGTTTCAATATGCAAATATAAGTTCTACTAAAGTAGGTTTGTACAAGAGTGTAATAGTTTTGACATTAGGGACAATGTCATATTTAAGTTGGGAGAGAATATTAAGTTTTTCAAAAAAAATATATAAATAAATAAAAATCATGCTTCTTATGTTTATCTTAGTAATTTTTGAAAATTTTCATACATTACATGTTTGAAATATTTAAATTAGAAAGCATATTGATATATAAGGGGATGTTTAAATTATTTATTTAATTAAACTCAATTTCAATATTTTAATCATTATAAAAATATAATTTATGAAATCTTTTTGAGTGATTAACATTATGATTAGATCAGTTATTAAACTATATTGCCAAAGATATACTCCATAAGAGTGTCTTAAATTTTAAACTCACACATATTTTGTGAGCGAGTGAAGATGATTGAGAAAAAACTTTCGAGCCTTTATTGATCAAGAGAGGCTAACTATTGTTTAGATCTTGAGTTCTTATTTTGAAAACATTAATGCATCTTGAAAAAAAATGTCAAAGGTCAATGTCATTTTGAATTTATATACTATGACCGATTTCTCTCTCATTAACAAATATCGAAAAATAAAAATCAAAAGAGAAAAAGAAAAAGAAAGATATTGTACAAATTGAATAAATATGTGGTCAATTAGCGTAACCTCAGTATGACCTAGTTCAAAAAAAAAAAAATACTCAAATCAAAATCAGGAAAAAATTAAAATGACTAGATTTTGAACTAATGGATTTTTTTATCTTTTGATTAATTTGGTTTTTTTGTCTATTTGCATTTCGTAAACAATTTTCTTGAGTGTTTATCTATATTCCAACTCCATGAGAGAAATCGTTCTCATCAAAACACTTATTAACCTGTAAGGATATGGAGTTGAGTCTTTTACTATGAATTTCAGATGACCATGTATATTTAATTATCTGAAAATATTCTGTGGATTTATCATTCGCGTATTTCATAAGTAATAATTATAATAAATTTGATACAATTTTGACATTCATTAAATTAATAATAAACACCTAAATATTTTTTATTGCATTTCTGTTTAGATTAATCAGCTTGTTTTGTTTTGTTATTAATGCTTAAATTGCTATGAACTAGCAATAAGCTGGTTGGGGTATGATTATTATAAAAAATGTATATTTATTAAATGTTTTGTAGTTTAAAGTGTATTAATTATTTAATTTTTTATGTTTTATATTAATTTGTACAAAAGAATATATGTGTTGCATAATTGTATTAATTAAGTTATTTTTACAAGTTTGATAAAACAAGAATAACTTTGGATAGAAGAATGAGAATGTGATGTTCTTTTTTTTTAAGAATGTGATGATTCTTAAACCTGTATAAAACTATTTCAATGTCAACAATATTGATGAAAAACTTAAGATAAAATTTTTCTCACAATTGAGGTTAAATGGAGCAATAAGTGAAAGTCGTGCTAATAGAGTTACAGTTTTATCAAGATTTAGTATTTTGACCATATCTGTCAAAATACTTGGTAAAACAATATGAAAATTTACCACAATTCAGAAAACTTAATTATGAACAATATTGGCTTTATTATAAAGAATCAAATCCGTTGGAGAGACTGTCAAAGATGGTGTACAAAATGAAATAAAAGTTTGAGTCATTCATGAAGAAAGAACATTTATATGTACAAAATAATATTTTTTTTTTGTCTCCCCAAATTGGCCTATAAATAAAAGTATATTGTGATGAAGAAAATCATCCCTTATTCTATGAACTAAACTTTGAGATCATATTTTTTTTTTCTCTAAGTTTCTTCACTTAAATACAATTATCATGCTAAGTATATATTTCAAGTTCTTCATTTCCATCATAAGTAACTAATCTTTCAAAGTCAAGATGAAAATATGAAGCTCTTGATATGATAATAAAGTAATAATCTTTAAGTATTTAATTGTTCTTTATTATGTATGTTATATTTAATTTCTTTTATTTAAGCATTTTTATACTCTACTTATAAGTGAGAGTTTTTTTATTTAATGATGTTATTTGTTACATCAAATTTTTAGTACCAATTAAATATTAGTTTGGTAATACTAACCATTTAAAGTGGTTACTTTTATTTATTATACATTAATATTATCACAATATTGAATTCTTTGTATCATTTAAATATTAGTTTGGTATTACCAACCATTTAATGTGGTTATCTTGACTTGATGCTTATGAATATATATCTCAATAAATACTTGACACTATTTATAAGTTTTGGTGTATATAATATATGAATAAGAGAATAATATATAACAATAATATAAATAATGATTATTTAATATATTTAAACACTTTTATCAAGTGGATTCAAATTATGATAATTTATTATAACTATATTTAAATATCAAAACTGCATCTTCTAATCTCTACAATTTAATTTAAAATTTTGAACATATAAAAATCATCATTTAAAGCTAAATCTATTTTAAAGAAAAAAACAAAATAAAAAACATCATAGTGGACTTGTAATTACCTTACATTCCATGTAGATACGACATTCAGACTTACTGAATTATACTACTTGTGGATAACCTGCTCTTGGACCCTATTCTTGGGAGTTCACCAATGAAAGTTGTGACAAAGATGCTATGGAAAGAGCAGAACCAAGCAACATATAGATGCTAGTCAAAGAGCAGAACCTCGAAGTGAAAGTGATCAGAATAGAGAAACTATTATTGATGATGAGGAGTAGATTGCATAATCAAAACTTCTTTGCTTTTTTATTCCTTATTTTATGAATTGATTTTGACTAACATATTGCTCTTATTTCAGTCTTAATGTTATCTACTTTGGTTATCTATACTCTTATCTAGTTTATCTGTTTTTCAGTTTTCTGAGTTTTGGCATTGTTAGGATTATTTTGTCAGACAGATATAACAAATAATGAAAATATCAAAACAGGATGAAAAACAGTAAATTTGTGTTTTGTCAGAACTAGGTGTTGTGCCAGATGTTACAACATCTCGGACAACATCTACATGCAGCAGAAAATTAATAACACAAATTCACTTTAAATAATTAGATGGACAAGATTAAATATGCACAAGTATAAATACTTGTGCGGTGCCTTATGGCAAAAATTAATCACTAGAAAACCACAATGTTTACACAAAAACCTAACACTAGTGATTTCACGAAAATCAATTTCCTCAACAAGTTGAGAGAAATAAATGCTTTCTAAAAACAACAACCAGAATAAAACAAAACAAGAAAGCAAAAACGTGTTCCCAAACGATAGTTCCAAGCGAAACAATCTTCAGCCAACGTCTGCACAGATGTTGTCTTCAGATGCTCCCAACATTCAAGGCAACACTTGGTATCGGCAGTCTTCAAAGGATCAGTGTTGATAATGATTTTCTCTGAACTTCAGATCGTGCAAAGTATGCGTATGACTTTGAGTAGAAGACGGCACGCTCCAACTTCCTAGGTTTTCCTTCTTATAGATGAGTGCCTTATCTCATAAGGAAACCTATTAACCAAGGAAAGTAAGAGTTTTATTAGGAATAAACTCTTTTTAAACATTTAAAATCATATCTTATCAATTTACTAAATCTTTTAATATTTCATTTGTCTAGGAAGGCAAAATCAAATCAAATATTTACTCAATCAAAACAATGAGGAAAATATATTGGGAAAATAAGGAAAACATTATTTCCCTTCAATCTCCCCTTTTTTGCCTTTCGTGGACAAAATGAGATCAAACACATTTATCATAATTAATTCACTTTAACTCCCCCTGAGTTTAAGAATGTTTGTCTCCCCCTGAATAAGATATTGTTAGCCGAGGTGTTGATAATGCCAGTACACCTGCACAACCTTTTGATATTTCAAAAACAACATGAGAAGCAGATGCACGCATATAGTAAAGGCATAAACACTAGTACGAATACTTATAAGAGCAAAAACAGTTAAAATCAAGAACAAAAGAGTATAGTGAAGATCAAAAGCATAAAAAGCAGTCATGCAGTCATTCATCATCCTCCTCATCATCACTATCATCTTCTTCATCATCACTGTTATCCTTAGTGCCAGAAGGACCAGCACCATCTTCTCCCCCTTTTTGTCCATGAAAGACATCTAGAGTCAACAGAACCTCAATAGTAGTGGCCAACATCTCATAGTAGGCCAAATCTTCCTTGGCCTGAGCAATCTTTCGACGGGCATGATCAAGGTGAGCCTGAGCAGCACCAACTGGAATCTTCAAGTACCCAGAGGTGGATGTAGAAAAAGTGGTATGTGGAGAATGACCAGTAGCATGAGGTGATGGTGTAGAGACAGTAGGCCGAGAAGAACCAGTGGCAGGGGGTACTGAGGCAGAGGCATTCCAAGGAAGGTCAACCTTCCTCTTGCCTTGCAGTAGAGCAGGAGCAATCTTGAGGGAGTCACTGACCAGGGAGAAATGCAGTAGAGCAGGAGCAATCTTGAGGGAGTCACTGACCAGGGAGAAAGGTTCAACAATGTCCTTAATAAACCCTTGTGACTCCAAGATTCCATAAATGAGAGATGGAAATGGGAGCTTGGATGACTTCAAACCGCCGTTGACATACTGCAAAATTGTGTTGAACACCAGGCGTCCAAAATTTAAGGTTGAGTTCCCAACCGCAAAGAGAACAAGTGCCTGACCCTTGGTGACAACCGTGGTATTAGTAGTCGGAGTCCAATTGTGGATGGCAATCTTGTGCAATACCGAATAGAGTGATGTAAGTGTAGCAGCTGAGACCTTGTGGGGATGTAGAGGAAACTGGCTTACCATTCCACCAGTGAGGACAAAAATTACTTCGCTTAAATCCGGAGGAGGCCCGTCGGCAACAGCAGGTGTACCATAGTGTGCATTGATTACATCGGCTGTGAAGTTGTACACCCTGTTGCGGACAAACACTTGTCCACACTTTGCCGATCCCGGATCGCCAACGCTTAAAGATAGATTTGCATAAAATTCAAGGACAACCTTATGACAGTAGGGCAGAGCAGATGTGCATGTGGAAAGCATACTTCGAGACTTTATGAACTCGATTAAATTGTACCTAGAGAATGCTCCCAAATCCACATTGCGTTCCGCGACAAGCTCTCGATTTTCATAGAGGTGCCAGTTGGAGAAAGCCGTCTCAGAGTAAAACATGTTGTTGTAGCTATTGGCCAGATCATAGGCAGATAGATCATTGGTTTCTTCAGTGTCCTCAACATCTGGGGCGACATCCATAGGGGCCTGGTTATTTTCTTGTCTGGCACCACCAGCAACCGCGTCATCAGCGGATTCACCATTAGACTGACTTGATGAAGTTGGACTTGTGGAGATTGGAGGAGCACTAGAGGTAGATGGAGCCTTACCCTTCTGATTTTTCAAGTTGGCCATAAATTGGGCCAACGAAACTTCATCCTCACTTTCATCAACAGGATTCTGAGAGGGTCGTGTTGGAGAGGGTGCAGGCTTAGAGAGATCATCATCATCATCATCTTGGCCGAAGGAAGAGGATGAAGAGACAACAGTAACGCGAGGGGCAGGCTTCTTGCGAGCAACCAATTCGTAGTCCCCATCAGCAGAATCATCTCCCGAAGTCTCTGCAGGGTCGATTAACGATGGGCGAGTGGATGATTGTCCCTTGTACCGAAACCGTTTCCCTGGTGTGAGGTCAGGATTATACCCAGCCTGTCTTTTGGATCGACGAACAGGTTGACGCGGAGGATTGAATACTTGGATAATTGGTGGATTCTCAACATCGAAGGCATTTCCGGGTTCGCCTGGTGCAATTACCTCCAAAGGGACTGGATCTTCAGTAGTCAGCGTCAATGGGAGGGACGATTCGACAGTGGGTGTCGTAGCAGATGTTGTATCACTCAACATTTTCTGTGTGCCCCATTTCACTCCGAATGTCAAGGGGATCAAAACCTTTGCCTGCCATAGATGGTAATTTGTAAGTTTTAAACAGAGAAATGAAGAGAATTTCAGAAGGAAATGCGAAAGTGCTGGAGCAACGGCTTAGGGTTTCTAGAGTAGTGATTGTAAAGTACGTGTGGAGTAGAGAGGCTAATAATCACAATTAAGCACAATGTAACTCCCTGTAGGTCTAACGGTAAAAAAAATTTAACTCAGCAAAAATTAGCCGTTACCATCATCAATTGCTCAGCAAAATTTTCGCACAAAACTAATTCAAAAATACCAGTAACCCACATCAATTTTCGCTCCACTGGACATCGAGCATTACGTGAATTCGAGATGTTCGCACAATCTGGATTTTCATCGAATTTTCTTTTGTCGAATTATCAATATCCTTGTGGCACACCAATATTCACGGAAATAAATTTATGCATGAGCTAATTATGCCTAAAACAGAATGTAACAGAAATAGAAGCATGAAAGCAGATGTGAGATATGTTTACAGATGGAGTGTTGTCACAAATGTTGGCAACATCCTCTGACAGCACGCACAATTCCCAAAACAAAATTTGATTATCTTCACACTTAGTGATTTAGCAGTTTTCTGAACATAGGAGTGGTAGCTCCCACACTAGGAGAACGGTCTTCATTGGACTCCCCTAGGTAGCCTTTTCCATTTTCTCCTATTGTTGTGGTAATTTTAGAAGGGGTGGCTCCCACACTAAAAACACAGCCTTCATTGGGCTCTTTTAGGTAGCTTTTTCCATCTTTCCTTCTAACCACAGACTCATCTTTTTACTTTTCAATTTTTTCTGAGGAGACTTGTCCCATTGGTTAGAGTCAAGTGACCAATCATCAAGTTCGTTGTGACTGAGTTCAAATGTATAGATGTGAAGGTTTCAAAGATAACTAGGAATTGTAAGAGCATCAGAAAACTATGCTACATTTTTTCAACACAACATGTCACAGTATGAATGCAGTGTAGTATGCCTAAATCCTAAATATGCTCATGCAAGTTAAGTGTTGTCCGAGATGTTGTGACATCTGGGGCAACATCTATCAATGATCAAATAGAACACATGCTGAGAGATTTCCTAAGATTTGAGAATCTCTCAAAGTCCAATGCTTTTGTGAATATGTCAGCCAATTGGTTATTTGTATCAACAAAATCAATTCTAATCAATCCTTTTTCTACTAGGTCTCGAATAAAATGATGCCTTATGTCAATGTGCTTTGTTCGAGAGTGTTGTACTGGATTTTTTGAAATGTTAATTGCACTAGAGTTATCACAGTACACCATTAAAGATTCACTTTTAAGTCCATAATCTTCTATCATTTGATTCATCCACAAAAGTTGGGTGCAAGCATTTCCAACTGCCACATATTCGGATTCAGCAGTGGATAAAGATACACAATTCTGTTTTCGACTATGCCAGGAAATCAAGTTATTGCCAAGGTAGAAACACCCCCCAGAAGTACTTTTTCTATCATCTAGATCCCCAGCCCAATCAGCATCGGAAAATCCTACCAGGTTTGAGTTGGTTTCGTGAGTATACCATAATCCTAATTCAATTGTTCCTGCTATGTAACGTAAAATACGTTTAACAGCTTTCAAATGAGAAGTTTTAGGATTGGATTGATACCTAGCACATAAGCAAACACTAAACATGATGTCAGGACGACTAGCCGTCAAGTATAGGAGACTTCCTATGATGCTACGGTACAAGGTGTTGTCAACATCTTCACCCGCAACATCTTTGGATAATTTTTCATTTGATCCCATAGGAGTTTTCATGTGTTTGATGTTTTCATTTGCAAATTTCTTGATCAAACTTTTAGAGTACTTGCTTTGGCACAAAAAAAAGCCGTCATGCATTTGTTTTATTTGCAAACCCAGAAAGAAATTTAGCTCACCAACCATGCTCATTTCAAACGTCGATGACATGCACTCAAAAAAATCATTAGCATGCTTTTGTGATGATGCACCAAAGATTATATCATCTACATAGATCTGACAGATAAGTATCTCACCTTGGGCCTTTTGAATGAAGAGAGTTTTATCTACCTCACCTCGTGTAGATCCAATGTCGAGAAGATAGTCAGTCAATCTCCCATACCATGCACGGGGTGCTTGTTTCAAGCCATAGAGAGCCTTTTTCAACTTGTACACATGATTCGGTTTATGTGGATCCTCGAATCCTTTAGGCTGTCTCACATGTACTTTTTCACTCAAGAACCCGTTCAAGAAGGCACTTTTGACATCCATTTGAAACAGTTTTATTTTCATGTAACAAGCAATGGCAAGCAAAAGTCGAATTGACTCAATGCGGGCAACAGGAGCAAAGGTCTCATCGAAGTCAACCCCCTCAACCTTGTGTACCCTTGAGCAACCAACCTTGCTTTATTTCGAATGATGTTTCCTGATTCATCAGTTTTATTTTTAAAAACCCACTTTGTGCCAATCACGTTGCCATTGTCAGGAGATGGAACTAGAGTCCACACATCATTTCGAACAAACTCTTCAAGCTCATCATGCATAGCATTAGTCCAAAATTCATCTTTTAATGCTTCCATAACATTTTTAGGTTCAATTTGAGACACAAAGCATGAAAATCTAACCTGCGAGTACATGGTACTCATGCACATGAGTCCAATCATTTTTCGATAGTCAACTCTGTCCTTCTTCCTGGTCTGGATATCTTCCCTTATTCCTCCGATGATTTGAGAAGACGGGTGGTTCTTTTGGATTTTGCTTGGAATACTCGGTCCATCATCGACTACCTCATTATCGCTGTGACCATTTTCCTGTGAACCGTTGACATCAGTGTCACATGTTGTGCTGGCTGTTGCAACATCTGGAGCAACATCTGTCTTATCCAGCGGTATTTGAGTCTCCAACAGATCTTCAACATCATCTTCTACAGTTTTCTTCTTAAGATCTGCACGGTCATCAAAAACAACATTAATTGATTCCATAATCGTTCTTGTTCTAAGATTAAACATACGATAAGCACGACTATTAGTGGCATAACCGAGAAACAGACACTTATCACTTTTGGAGTCGAACTTAGCCAATTGATCCCTGTCATTCAAGGTGTAGCATACAGAGCCAAAGACATGAAAATATCTAAGATTGGGCTTCTTTCCCATAATTTTTTCATAAGATGTCATGGTTGATCCACTCCTTAAATACACCCTATTTGAAATATGACAAGCTGTGTTAAGGGCTTCTGCCCAAAAACGCTTTGCAAGATTCTTTGAAGTTAACATTACTCTTGCCATTTCTTGCAAAGTCCTGTTCTTACGTTCGGCAATGCCATTTTGTTGGGGCGTTTTTGGTGCTGAGAATTCATGAGAAATACCTTTCCTGTCACAGAAGGATGAGAATGAGCGATTTTCAAATTCCTTACCGTGATCAGTTCTAATCCTTCTTATCTTCAGACTGTGGAGGTTAGTGATTCTTGTGATCAGATTTTTGAATACTTCGAATGTATCTGACTTCTCTTTAATAAAATTAACCCATGAAAAACGGGAGAAGTCATCAACACACACGAAAGAGTATTTCTTACCTCCGAGGCTCTCAACTTCCATAGGACCCATAAGATCCATGTGTAGTAATTCCAGACAACGTGTTGTTCCAGGTGTTGGCAACACTGGATGCGACACGTGAGTCTGTTTCCCTTTTTGACAGTCACCGCACACATATGATATACCAGAAGAGAGGTTAGGCATACCTCTTACTGCATCATACTTACTCAAGTTTTTCAGGGTTTTGAAATTTGCATGTCCGAGTTTCTGATGCCAAAGGTCAAGTTCGGTGATTTGCACATGTTTGCATGAAAGGTCTTCTCCTATTTGGTAACAATTGTCTGAGGACCTTGTACCTGTCATAACACACACATTCGATTCATCAAAGACTTCACAGTTATGTTTATCAAATTTAACAAACAAATTATCATCACATAGTTGGTTTATGCTTATTAAATTTGAATTCAATCCTTCAACATGGAGCACATTGTGAAGTTTTGGCAGTCCTTCAACATTCAGTGTACCCTTTGTTAGAGTAGGTGCACGTCGAGCCAAGTGTTGGCCGACTGTTCACGATGAAACTCTTTGTATAAACGATCTTTATTTTAATAATATTTGAATTTATTAATTTGGCGCATCTTTATCTTTATACCCATGCTAGTTGCATAGATAAAGTCCTTGAATATACAAATAGTAGAAAGAATATGAGATGCTCATACGATGAGTATCATGAAACTCATATTTGGAATACTGTATATTCTAAACCGTTCCTAGTCGATTCAGCCGCCACTAAGAAGGATAAAGGCCGCTCGAGTTAGAGACTAGTATCTGCGATGTGAGTACCATGTTTCATTGGTAGGGGACATTGTGATGTCCGAGCATGCAGATAGGTGCTCCTTGTAGAGTGCACTGAACAACCCTCTATGAAAGGACTTTCCAAGTGGTTCTCACTTATCGAGTGGAAACGTCCTAGTTTATGGTTGTACACCATTAGTCCTTATGACCCGGGACAACATTGAGACTCTATGTGCTAGCGTTTCACTTTGACTTGTTTACCGACTCTTTTGGGGTCATCAGGTGGCAAGGTTGGGTGTTATGGCGAAACATATAGGAGTCGATGCATTGTAGTCGGGGATTCACCGCTTACCTACGGGTATGGATATCCTATGTGTTTCTCATGTATGTGTGGGTTGAAATCTCTGATCAGAGTATGGTGGTAATTATGAAAGGGGTTTCATAGATTACACCATCGATGCAACCACGACATGACACATAGTATCGATTCATTGACAACTCTCGATATACCAATAGTTGTCGAATCGGTCGGGATATATGAGTTGAAGGGACCGTACTGTACGCTAACCATAATTGAATGGTTCTTGCAGGCACTATCATGTGATACCTAGGGAATCACGTAAGCGATGCTGCTAGGCGTTTAACGTGATTGGTTGGGTACTATCAGACTTGAGTTCTGACGTTCTTACTATCAAAGAGTTGATAAATAAGAATGGAGCAATTGGGGTATGCTCGTATAAGGACATGTTTAGTCCGAATCACATTGAGATGTGAACCCACGGCTAGTTGTATCAATGAACCATTGAGGGCCACACAAGTACTGGCTTTGTAAATCCCGAAGAGAAGTAAAATAGTTCAATGTGTTGAACGGCTTATAAATGTGTTTATAAGCGTTAAGAAAAATAGAAGTATGACTTCTAAGAGAGAAATATAAATTTTAATTTATGGAAGTGTTCCTAAGATTAAAATTTGGCCAAGTAAATAATGTAGTTGAAAATTGTGATTTTCATAAACATTATTGGGGACTAAATTAAATTAATTCAAGTGTTGAATTAATTAAACACTAGTGGACCTAGTAGAGTCCAAATAATTAAATATAATTCAAGTGTTGAATTAATATTATTGAGTCTAGTAGAGCTCAATTAAAATAATTATTTAACTAGTGGGACTTGAATAAATTCAAGTAGTATTTAATTAATCTCAAATGTGTTTGAGATAATTAAAATTTAGTCTATGTTTTTTAATGTGTTAAAAAACCATATAATATATAAGTGAGACATGTAGGGTTTGCATGCTTGGGAGGTGAAGAGACTTCAATACTTTTTAATAAAATAATGCATGGCATGGGGAACATCTTTTTCCACTTTTCCCACACCCAAGTCTAGACTTCACTCCCTCACTTGTATCAATCCTTGGCCGAAAATTTGAAGGATTTCTCTCTCAAATTTTTCTTTCTTTTGTTTTTCATTTTCTTGGAGAAAAATTCTTCTCTTTGATAAATCCTTAAGTTTTTCTAGTGCAAAACTTAAGGGGGTTTACATAGCTTGTGGTGGGCCTAATTCTTGGAGGATTGAGGTGGAAGCTTGTAGATCTTTCATCCATACAAGAGCCAAAGTGTTTACACTTTGGTTGGTGCCATTCATCAACTCTAAGGGGTTGATAGGTAAACCTCTTTATACATCCTATGCATGTTTTATGATTTTGCAAATTTTACACAAAACTTTTCATGGGGGCCGAAATATATGCTCTAAAATTTTAATTTTTCGCTTCCGTTGCGTTTCCGGCCCCCGTAACCGGTCCGCTTTCAAGTGGTATCCTAGCTATGGTTACGTTTTTGTGTAATATTTGCATAATATTATGTTGAGATCGATTTCTAACCGTTTGAGATTTTTTGTGCAATATTTACATCAAGGCCGAAATTTTGATGCAAAACAAAAAAAAAAAAAATGTTTTTCGGGGCTGCCCGAGGGCTGCCCGAAATTTCGGGCAGCCGAGGGCAGCCAAGGGGCTGCCCGAAATACTGTTTTTTAAATAAAAAAAAAAAATTTTTTTGTTGTCCGGAATCCGGCGACGGAGTTCCGGCGACGGTGATGACGGCTAGGGTTTCCAAAAGTGTTTTGGACAACCTTAGTGTCATGGGCCTTGAGATGTTGGGCCATTGGATGGCCAACATAATTTGTGAAATTTAAATGGGCCAAAATATTTTTTTGGTGAAAAATTGGTTTTTGGGCCCTTAAGTTTAAATTTACAATTGTTGCACATATTTTCTCATAAAATAAATAGTTGAAGTGAGACTTTAATTATTTATAGTAAATTGTGATTTACAAGAAATTCGATTATAAATAAATTAATTTGAAAGTAGACAAAGGTGTTTGTATACTTTGTTAATTTAATTTATAATTGTGGCGGTTAGTGATTGGATCAAGAAATATAATATTGGATCAATTAATTATAGTGATAATTAATTAATGGTGTATGATATGTGATATTATGCATGAAGGATGATCAAAAGCCCAAGCCCAATTTGCTAGGTGTATGCTAGGATATTTGTGTTGTATGATTGTAATAATTATCAATTTTTTAAAGTGGGCTTGGTTTATGGCCCGTTCCCACCCCATGAGATGTATCCCTATGTGCCATGGATATTTAATTGTAAATATTAGAATAGGGGAAGATCAAGATTGGAAGATGGTGGCCTTGGTGATTATGAAGATCGAAGACATGTAATATAGGATGCTAATGTAATAGTTTAGTTGCATTGCATCCCTTGCATTTACCCTAGGATTGGACCTAGGCCCGTGTTTGGCTCACACGGGCCATTAGTGTTGGGGCAATTGATCATCCTTGTACTGTTTTCTATTTATAATATATGCATGATATGTTATAAATAATGAGTATGTGCGTTATTATTATTATAATAACAAAGTTGCATGAATCCGGCAAACATACGATCAAACATGGCGAGCTTTTAAAATAAAATTAATGATGAGACCTTTCAAAATTAAAAACCCTCATTTTGAATAAGATTCAAAATTAATATCAAGTCCGAAAAGGGGAATTATAAATTTGTTTATAATTTCCTTGTCTTCCATCGACAATGGATGCATGATGAACGCTACCCGTACTCGGGGCTCGGCTCATATTATTGGGGAGCCTTGAGTGCCGGAAAGCTGTGACATCCATTGACATTGTGATGTGAACTACGTGGAACTCCCATGATTTCGGCTCATATTATTGAGGGAACTCATGGCGACCGTCCATTAAGGTTCAATATCGATGGGTTAGGCTTGACACGTAAAGATGAACGACGTCATATTATTGGGTCCTAATCAAACGTGAGACAAAAGTATACGTAGAGGGTTGCATGGCGATGCAATTGGAAACTACCTTTTAGGAATTGTGATGGCCGATATTATTCGGGATCACAATTCGCTAATTGGACCTTACGTACCTTCTGAGGAAAGTGTTTCCCGTTTTCACTAGAGGGTAGTGAAAATGTCAAAACAGTGGGAGCGATTATTTATAAAGTAAAAGTCCAAACTTTATATCTTATTAAATATTTTAAAATAGTCATTAACATTTATCTGTTTTACTTTTCAGTACAATCTTTGACATGTCATCAATTCGCAACCCGTTTTCAGTCATTCTCGAAAAACACATTCTAACCGGACCAAACTATATCACTTGGCTAAGAAATTTAAAGATTGTCCTAAACTCGGAGAAGATCGCATATACACTTACTGAGGCGCCCCCTGCTGAGGCTCCTATAGGCTGCACTCCTGAGGAATTGCAGACCTACAAGGATTGGTGCGACCATGACTTGAAGGCGAAGTGTTATATGCAGGCTTCGATGAACGATGAGCTGCAAAGGCGATTCGAGGATGCTAAGAATGCTGCTGACATTCATATGCACCTCAAGGAGCTCTTCGGTGAGCAGACTCGGCCTTTGAGGCATGCCACAGTAAAGGAGCTCATCACTTTACGCATGCGAGATGGGACTTCGGTCCATGAGCATGGCCTAAAGTTGATTGGGCTCGTGGATAAACTCGTAGGCATGGATTTGATCTTGCCATCGGAGTTGACCACGGATGTGTTGCTGTTGTCACTGCCCAGCTCTTTCGATCCTTTTGTCGCGAACTTCAACATGAACAAGCTTGAGCCCAGCCTTGAAGAGTTGGTGAACATGCTTGTGACCTTTGAGTCCACGATCAAGAAGGAGAAGCAGGTTCTTTTTGTGGGCTCTTCATCTGGCACGAAGACCGGTCCACTTGGGAAAGGAAAGAAACGTTCTTTCAAGCGCCCCAAGAAGAGCGAGCCCTTGAAGAGGCAGACTCCGAGTCCCGTTGTGGCAGCCGCGCCAGTGAAGGCTGAAAAGACTGTTGACATCTGTCACCACTGCAAGAAGCCTGGACATTGGAGGCGTAACTGCAGGGAATATCTTGCGCAGAAGGGTTCTGCCAAAGGTATGTTCTTTATTGAAGTAAATATCTCGATTAACTCTACTTCTTGGGTATTGGATACCGGCTGTGGCTCACATCTCTGTAACGATTTGCAGGTGATGGGAAGAAGTAGAAGGCTCCGAGAGGGTGAGACCTTCTTAAGGATGGGCAATGGAGCAAGAGTTGCTGCCAAGGCCATAGGAGATGTTTGTTTAATTTTGAACAATGATTTTAAGTTTGTATTAAGAGATGTTTTATTTGTACCAGACTTGATCAAAAACATTATTTCCATTCCTATGCTTGATATCGATGGATTTTCTTGTTTATTTGGCAAAGGTGTTTGCAATATTTACAAGAATGAATGTTTAGTTGGTACGGGTGAACTTGAAAACAATCTCTACACCTTAAAATTAAAAGATATTCCACTTAACAATGTCCAAACGATAACAACAACAAACAAGCGCAAACAAGATACTCTTAATTCGGCACAATTATGGCATGCTCGATTAGGCCATATTTCCTCAAGAAGGATGAACAAGCTAGTGGGAGTTGGCATGTTTGATATGTCTGATATTAACGCTCTCACAACTTGTGAATCCTGTCTGAAAGGAAAGATGACCAAAATTCCCTTTAAGGGCCATGCGGAGCGAGCCAAAGGGTTATTGGATTTGATCCACACCGATGTGTGCGGTCCGCTTAGCATCACCACTAAGCATGGACATGCCTACTTCATCACCTTTACCGATGACCATTCGAGGTATGGGTATGTGTATTTGATGAAATACAAGTCTGAAGCCTTTGAAAGGTTCAAAGAATTCAGAAGTGAAGTAGAGAATCAATTGGGACGAAGCATCAAGACACTTCGATCGGATCGAGGTGGTGAGTACTTGAGTGCCGAGTTCCAAGAGTATCTTAGAGAGAATGAGATTCTCTCGCAGTGGACTCCGCCCGCTACACCACAGTTGAATGGTGTTTCGGAGCGTCGTAACCGGACTTTGATGGACATGGTTCGGTCTATGATGGGGTTCACGGAATTGCCGCCATCCTTTTGGGGATATGCGCTTGAAACAGCGGCAATGTTGTTGAACAATGTCCATACAAAGGCAGTTGACAAAACTCCATATGAGATATGGATGGGTAAGCCTCCCAAGTATTCTTATCTTAGAATATGGGGGTGTCCTGCTTATGTGAAGCAGACAGTGGGAGATAAATTGGATAGTCGATCCATTTTATGCTACTTTGTGGGATATCCAAGGAATTCAATTGGATATTACTTCTATCATCCCCAAGAAACAAAGGTGTTTGTTTCCAGGAACGCAACCTTTTTGGAAAAGGAATTTCTATTGGATAGAAAAGGCGAGATGATAGAACTCGAAGAGGTTCGAGAGACACCCACAGTCGTAGCACCCACACCTGAGAAGCCAAGTGAGGAGATACAAGCTCCTAGAAGAACCGAGAGAGTCTCGAGACCACCTGTGAGGTATGGTCTGCTTCTTGAAGAGGGCCATGATGAGCCTAACCTTGGATGTGATCCAAGGACCTTCAAGGAAGCGTTATCGGATGCCGATTCATCCAAGTGGCTTGAAGCAATGGAATCTGAGATGAATTCCATGCATTCGAACCAAGTGTGGAATCTCGTGGATCCACCTGAGGGAATTGTTCCCATAGGGTGTAAATGGATTTACAAGAGGAAACTTGGGGCGGATGGGATGGTATTGACCTTCAAGGCGCGATTGGTAGCAAAAGGGTATACTCAAAGGCAAGGTGTTGACTATGAGGAAACCTTTTCTCCAGTTGCGATGTTCAAGTCCATTAGGATATTGCTAGCCATAGCTGCATGGTATGACTATGAGATATGGCAGATGGATGTTAAGACAGCCTTCCTTAATGGGGATATTAAGGAAGAGATTTATATGTCTCAACCTGAGGGTTTCACATCTATCGGAAGTGAGCATATGGTATGCAAACTTCAAAGATCTATTTATGGTCTTAAGCAGGCATCGAGGAGTTGGAACCTCAGATTCGATAGTACAATCAAAGAGTTTGGTTTTACTAAGAATCCTGAGGAACCCTGTGTGTATAAGGAGGTCAGTGGGAGTGCTGTGACATTCCTAGTTCTTTATGTTGATGACATTCTACTCATTGGGAATGATGTAGGAATGTTGCAATCAACAAAGATATGGTTAGCAAGTAAGTTCTCAATGCAGGACTTGGGAGAAGCGTCTTTTGTATTGGGAATACAGATCTATAGAGATAGATCAAAAAGATTGCTTGGTCTCACCCAGTCCACATACATTGATACCATCGTGAAGCGGTTCTCGATGGATGAGTCCAAGAGAGGACATCTACCAATGTGTCATGGCGTGTCCCTATCCAAGTCTATGTCTCCCAAGACTGATGCAGAGATAGCGGCGATGACACGAATTCCGTATGCTTCGGCTATTGGTAGTATCATGTATGGGATGATATCTACACGTCCTGACGTGGCATTTGCACTAAGTGTAGTGAGTAGATATCAATCCAACCCCGGTCTTCCACACTGGAAAGCTGTGAAAGACATTCTCAAGTATTTGAGAAGGACCAATAAGTTGTTCTTGGTCTATGGGGGTGGAGAACTAAAATTGGAAGGCTATACCGACTCTAGCTTCCAAAGCGATGTTGATGACTCGAAGTCAACCTCCGGATTTATATTCATGCTCAATGGTGGTGCTGTCTCTTGGAAGAGTTCCAAGCAAGACAGTACTGCGGATTCCACCACTGAGGCAGAATACATTGCTGCATCGGCTGCAGCAAAGGAGGCTGTTTGGATTAGGAATTTCGTCCAAGAGTTGGGCGTCATTCCAAATGGAGTTGCTCCTATCCCGGTGATGTGCGACAACACGGGAGCCATAGCTCAGGCGAAGGAGCCAAGGTCTCATCAGAAGTCCAAACATGTATTGAGAAAGTACCACATCCTCCGAGAGATCGTGGAACGAGGAGAAGTGTCGATCGACAAAGTCGGCTCCGCAGATAATGTTGCTGATCCACTAACCAAGCCTTTACCAGGACCATCATTCGAGAAGCATCGCGAATCAATGGGTCTAAAGTATATGGGTAGTTGGCTCTAGTGCAAGTGGGAGATTGTTAGAGTAGGTGCACGTCGAGCCAAGTGTTGGCCGACTGTTCACGATGAAACTCCTTGTATAAACTATCTTTATTTTAATAATATTTGAATTTATTAATTTGGCGCATCTTTATCTTTATACCCATGCTAGTTGCATAGATAAAGTCCTTGAATATACAAATAGTAGAAAGAATATGAGATGCTCATACGATGAGTATCATGAAACTCATATTTGGAATACTGTATATTCTAAACCGTTCCTAGTCGATTCAGCCGCCACTAAGAAGGATAAAGGCCGCTCGAGTTAGAGACTAGTATCTGCGATGTGAGTACCATGTTTCATTGGTAGGGGACATTGTGATGTCCGAGCATGCAGATAGGTGCTCCTTGTAGAGTGCACTGAACAACCCTCTATGAAAGGACTTTCCAAGTGGTTCTCACTTATCGAGTGGAAACGTCCTAGTTTATGGTTGTACACCATTAGTCCTTATGACCCGGGACAACATTGAGACTCTATGTGCTAGCGTTTCACTTTGACTTGTTTATCGACTCTTTTGGGGTCATCAGGTGGCAAGGTTGGGTGTTATGGCGAAACATATAGGAGTCGATGCATTGTAGTCGGGGATTCACCGCTTACCTACGGGTATGGATATCCTATGTGTTTCTCATGTATGTGTGGGTTGAAATCTCTGATCAGAGTATGGTGGTAATTATGAAAGGGGTTTCATAGATTACACCATCGATGCAACCACGACATGACACATAGTATCGATTCATTGACAACTCTCGATATACCAATAGTTGTCGAATCGGTCGGGATATATGAGTTGAAGGGACCGTACTGTACGCTAACCATAATTGAATGGTTCTTGCAGGCACTATCATGTGATACCTAGGGAATCACGTAAGCGATGCTGCTAGGCGTTTAACGTGATTGGTTGGGTACTATCAGACTTGAGTTCTGACGTTCTTACTATCAAAGAGTTGATAAATAAGAATGGAGCAATTGGGGTATGCTCGTATAAGGACATGTTTAGTCCGAATCACATTGAGATGTGAACCCACGGCTAGTTGTATCAATGAACCATTGAGGGCCACACAAGTACTGGCTTTGTAAATCACGAAGAGAAGTAAAATAGTTCAATGTGTTGAACGGCTTATAAATGTGTTTATAAGCGTTAAGAAAAATAGAAGTATGACTTCTAAGAGAGAAATATAAATTTTAATTTATGGAAGTGTTCCTAAGATTAAAATTTGGCCAAGTAAATAATGTAGTTGAAAATTGTGATTTTCATAAACATTATTGGGGACTAAATTAAATTAATTCAAGTGTTGAATTAATTAAACACTAGTGGACCTAGTAGAGTCCAAATAATTAAATATAATTCAAGTGTTGAATTAATATTATTGAGTCTAGTAGAGCTCAATTAAAATAATTATTTAACTAGTGGGACTTGAATAAATTCAAGTAGTATTTAATTAATCTCAAATGTGTTTGAGATAATTAAAATTTAGTCTATGTTTTTTAATGTGTTAAAAAACCATATAATATATAAGTGAGACATGTAGGGTTTGCATGCTTGGGAGGTGAAGAGACTTCAATACTTTTTAATAAAATAATGCATGGCATGGGGAACATCTTTTTCCACTTTTCCCACACCCAAGTCTAGACTTCACTCCCTCACTTGTATCAATCCTTGGCCGAAAATTTGAAGGATTTCTCTCTCAAATTTTTCTTTCTTTTGTTCTTCATTTTCTTGGAGAAAAATTCTTCTCTTTGATAAATCCTTAAGTTTTTCTAGTGCAAAACTTAAGGGGGTTTACATAGCTTGTGGTGGGCCTAATTCTTGGAGGATTGGAGGTGGAAGCTTGTAGATCTTTCATCCATACAAGAGCCAAAGTGTTTACACTTTGGTTGGTGCCATTCATCAAATCTAAGGGGTTGATAGGTAAACCTCTTTATACATCCTATGCATGTTTTATGATTTTGCAAATTTTACACAAAACTTTTCATGGGGGCCGAAATATATGCTCTAAAATTTTAATTTTTCGCTTCCGTTGCGTTTCCGGCCCCCGTAACCGGTCCGCTTTCACCCTTTCCTACAATTCTTCCTTTTGCTCCCCCTCCATAGGTCACTCTACCACACTTTTGTTCAACATACTCGATTAGATGTTCTTTAGAGCCCGTCATGTGGCGTGAGCTACCACTATCAAAGTACCAATGACCTGCAGTGTTAGTTTTTAATGAAGTGTAGACAACTTTGCAGTGAGTTTTTACCTTTGGGACCCAAATTTGTCTTACTGTAGGTCGATGATAGGAGGTGTTGCGAAGAGTGTTGGACAACATTCAGGGCAGCATCTGGCTTGACTTTTGATTCATGCGATCATCCCTGAGTTTAAAGCAGTATGGCTTGATATGACCAGGCTTAAAACAGTAATGACATACATACCTGCGTTTTCTTTTCTTAGGGATAGGTGCAGCGGTTTGTCTTTTCAGTGGAGAGCTTTTGGTTGAAGATGTATTGTGTGATGGTGTATACGTTTCAGTTTTTCTTTTCACAAAGACAGTAGGTTTGGAAGATTCACCTGTTTCATACACACTGTCCTTGAACCCTAAGCCTTTCTTGTCATCTCTTCCCATCAGAAGAATGGATTCGATCTTGGATGAGCTTGTGTTAAATTTGGACAAGGTTTCAGTTGCTTTTTGAAGATCTTCTCTGGTCTTTCCAAGTTCCAAATCCTTTTTGCTCAAAATTACCTCGAGTTTAGCAACCACTGCTTTTAGATCAGCATTTTCTTTTACCACCGATTTTAGTTCGGCATTTTCTTTTACCAGATTCGCATTGAGCTTGTTTCTTTTGGTCCAATCTTCAAACAGTTCTTCATAAAGCTCCTGGACACTTTCAAGAGTAAGTTCTTCACCATCAGCCTCCAGATCATCTTCATTCAAGTTTCCAGAAACTGTAGAGTTGAAACAGACTGATTTTTCACAAATGTTGTAGCCAGGTGTAGCAACACCTAGGGCAACACCTGAGGGATTCACTTGTAGCCAGCGGGTTTCTGTCAGTAGTGCAGTCAGGGAGGTTTGATTGTCTTCATCCGTGGACTTCTCCTCAAGATCAGATTCTTCATCGCTCAGGGATGCATTATAACCTTTGTTCTTGCGTAATTTGTTTGCACACTCGTTGGCGTAGTGGCCGAATCCTTGGCATTCTCTACACTGCACCGAATTAGACTTCCTTGATTTGAATTGTCCATTGCCTTCGTTCCTAGTTTGAATTGGTAACTTTGCAGGAAACCTTTGTGGCTTTTCAGGAAGACTAGAATATTTAGAGGGTTGTACATCCTTTTTCTTTTCCCGGATTCTTTTCAAGTAATCCCCAAATTTCTTTGTGATGAAAGAGATAGAATCCTCGCAGAGATCAGAATCATTGACTTCCTGAGATATCTGTAGAAGCTCATTGTAGGACTCATTAGAAGTTTGAAGTGCAATTGTCTTTCCTTTGTCCTTTCTTTGCATATCCAGATTCATCTCAAACATGCGTAGTGAGCTGATAAGATCTTCCACTGACATCTTAGACGTGTCCTTAGCTTCATCTATTGCACAGATATTGAATATTTCAGGCAGAGAACGGAGGATTTTGCTTACTAGACACTCACTGGAGATAGATTCTCCAGCACTGAATGCCTCATTAGCAATCTCTCATAGACGTCGATCATACTCAAGTATGCTTTCAGATTCCTCCATCCTCATCATTTCGAATTTGGAGGTAAGCATCCTTAATCTGGTTCGTCTCACACTCTCTGACCCTTCACAATGGCATTGAAGGATATCCCATGCACTTTTAGCCGAAGTACAGTTTGTGATTAAACTGAACATGTTCATATCAACCGATGTGAATATAGTGTTCAAAGCCTTTGAGTTATGGTTTGAATTTTGCACTTCGTCAGCAGTCCAGTTATTTTCAGGCTTTGGTCGATTGTCCCCCTCTTGGTCTGTTGCGACTGGTGGAGACCATCCGTTGATAACGCGCCGCCATGCCCGTTCATCTAGGGATTTTATGTAGTATCGTATCTTGACCTTCCATAAGCTGTAATTAGTACCATCAAGGACTGGTGGTCGAAGTGCTGCACTTGCAAACGTAATGTCCATTAAATATTTCTGTCAAACAAAACAAAAACCAGAATCAGGACTTAGTATATCAAGAGTTGGCTCTGATACCACTTGTTAGGATTATTTTGTCCGACAGTTATAACAAATAATGAAAATATCATAATAGGATGAAAAACAGTAAATTTGTGTTTTGTCAGAACTAGGTGTTGTGCCAGATGTTACAACATCTCGGACCACATCTACATGCAGCGGAAAATTAATAACACAAATTCACTTTAAATAATTAGATGAACAAGATTAAATATACACAAGTGCCTTTTGGCAAAAATTAATCACTAGAAAACCACAATGTTTACACAAAAACCTAACACTAGTGATTCACGAAAATCAATTTCCTCAACAAGTTGAGAGAAATAAATGCTTTCTAAAACAAATAACCAGAATAAAACAAAACAAGAAAGCAAAAACGTGTTCCCAAACGATAGTTCCAAGCGAAACAATCTTCAGCCAACGTCTGCACAGATGTTGTCTTCAGATGCTCCCAACATTCAAGGCAACACTTGGTATCGGCAGTCTTCAAAGGATCAGTGTTGATAATGATTTTCTCTGAACTTCAGATCGTGCAAAGTATGCGTATGAATTTGAGTAGAAGACGGCACGCTCCAACTTCCTAGGTTTTCCTTCTTATAGATGAGTGCCTTATCTCATAAGGAAACCTATTAACTAAAGAAAGTAAGAGTTTTATTAGGAATAAACTCTTTTTAAACATTTAAAATCATATCTTATCAATTTACTAAATCTTTTAATATTTCATTTGTCTAGGAAGGCAAAATCAAATCAAATATTTACTCAATCAAAACAATGAAGAAAATATATTGGGAAAATAAGGAAAACATTATTTCCCTTCAGGCATCACGACAAAAGGGGAAATTATTTGGAATATCTTAATTGTGGTGATTCGAATGAGTTAAAGAAAAACCATAATTCTTTGAACTTAAGAAAAATGAACACATCTTAAAAATAAAATACCAGGAGACTTCTGCATGCTTACGTTTCAATAGTACTTGACCAAGAGAAACAGTAGCTCTTATGATTAGAAACCAGAAGCAGTAGTCATATTGGTTTTCGTTTATGATGATACGTTAGATTATACCAAACCTTATAACTGCGTTGTTCCTATATTATTTCTATTTATTGTGACCGTATTAAATCAATATTACACTTCATTAAATGCTATTAAATGAACCTAATAATCATTTATTGTTTTTATCATATTTGTTTACAAAACAAATAACAAGCCTAAATTAATTGATTCATGTACTCTTAACGGCATTAGAGTTGTTCTTATCCGAACGTTGAAGAAAGACCTTATAAGGATATTTGAGAGATTCACGAAGAGGCATAGATCTATCTCTCTCGAGAAGAAGAAGAAGAAATTATTCAATAACTTTCGCACTCAAACTTTTCATATATTCAAAATCTGAAAATCCAGCACACGTTTAAAGATTCTACTGTGAGGAGCAACTGAACCCATCATCGATAACTAAAAGTCCATATGATTATATTATTTTGATTAGAAATCTAAGATAATATTCTTTTAACTAATTCTATATGATTTTTTGTCCCAGAATAAAAATATATGGAAAAACAAACACTCGATTCCTTTTAACAAAATAGTCAATAATGAGAGCACATGTGTGCATGGAATTTGAATTATTAAATTGCATAATTGAATTTCCCAACATATTTCTCAGGCAATAATGTTTGTAATTAATGTTTACACAATTCATATAATTCCTCGATTTTTTTTTAAAGAAAAAACAGTAATCCTATATTTAAAAGTTCATCTAGTACATTTTATTCTAGTTACGCTAGCTGTAAAATATCATCTATATTTAAACATTTAATTATAAATTATATCTTAATTGCTGTAAATTTTGTTAATTAAAACATCGAATTAAGTGACCTAATATATTATGTTGGGTTTAGAAACCCCAACAATTTTGATTTTGATTATCACAAAACTTGGATTAATAAATATTTCAAATAGCATATTTCTCCCTCTTTTTGTGTGAATGAAAAAGTCATATTTTCAAAACAATTTAAGCACAAGTTTTTCTTCCCCTCAATATTTAAAATCAATATCTAACTTAGAATTATGATGAGTTCTCCCCCTGTATGTTTGAAATTATGAAATTTATAACTGTAGAGGGATAAGTGATCAATTTTCTCAATAGCTCCTTTTCTGCTACAACAAACTTGGTACTATTTTAATGATTAATCTACTTGTCCTCGAGCATAACCAGGCTTCAAATTTTATACCACTGTGATCCTTAACGAGTCTAGTTTTCAATACAAAAGGTTGGACGCTACAAGCTGTAAGAAAATTGAAACTTTTCATATATGTTAGAACAATATGAAAAACAAATTTTGAAACTAAAAATAAGTTTCAAATGATCTTTCAAGAACAACCAGCTCTAATACCAATTGCTATGATCGATTGCGAGATAATCAATGAGCTACAATAGCTCGATTCTTGAAGTATTGAACACCGATTAATTAAATCAAGTTGGGTTTTCAAACTAAGCGGAAGACACTCAAAGTAAAAAACATTTTGGTTGAAGTATTTTATCAAACATTTGGTGTGAAATATTTTGATATTTGAAATATACATAAAATGGTTTAACAATGCATCATAAAAATAATATAATAAGTAAATGCAATAAATAAATAGAGACAAATTTGTTTATGGATGTTCGCAAATTAACAGCTCTTACGTTACTAATTCTTCCTCTTGGGAAAGATCCACTAAAAGACTTTGATTTATACAATTTCTTGTACGAACTCATTTAAACTTAGGACTTATCTCTTGCCTAATTGAATATCATAACACACTCTTGATTGTATGCCGCAACCTCACAATCTGCATAATGTTTAGCATATCTTATTTAAAGACCACAAACACAATATTTAATGTCATTGTGTGAAGACTCAATCAATTGGTCAACTGGTTCAGTTATGCTCCTCTGCTAAACTTGTCAGTTTTGCTTCTCTACTCAACTGAAACTGGTCAACTGAACCAAACTGATGAGCTTGCTGATTTCAGCCTGTGCAGAACCAATAGCTTCATCGTCATTTATCAGCATCTTATACTCCGATTCAGATTTTGACCTGAGAATATGATTTGTATATCATCGTCATAACTTCATAATGCATACTGAATCGTTTCATTTATGATCATAAAAAAGAGAGAGATTATTGGGTTTAGAATTCTAACAATCTTAATTTTGATGATAACAAAATTGATTAATGTGTTTCTAACATATTTACTCAAGTGTGAAGTTGTTAACTCAAGATGGAAGTTGAAACTCGAATTTAGCCAAACTGAAAATATGGCAAGCTTCGGTATTTTGATGATATATCTTAGCTCGGTAATCCAAATGACCAGCCGCAAAGATTACTGAATAGAAAACTCAATTTGAGACAAGTTGTATTTAACATCAGTGGGGATAAATCGGATGTTATTTAGGCAAACTGATGGTTGAAACACCAAACGGATTGCACAAAATTAGTAATTAATTGAGCATTAGCATGAGCAGTTGCGGTATGCTGGTCAGCCTGATCAGCTCGATTATCCAAATGAAACGATTCAGTATGTGTTACAAAACTACGAAAATGATCTCCAAATGATATTCACATGTCAAAATCTGAATCAGACTGTAAGATGCTGATAAATGACGATGATGCTACTGGTTCTGCACATGATTAAATCAGACATACTTCATCAGTTTGGTTCAGTTGAGTAGGTTCAGTTGACCAATTTATAATTGAGCAGGTTCAATTGACTAGTTTCAGTTGAGCAGAGGAACAAAACTGACTAGTTTAGCAGAGGAGCATAAATGAATCAGTTGACCAGTTGAGAAGACCAAAACTGAACTAGTTGAATAGAACAAAACTGAATGACTAGTTTAGGCTCAAGAAAATTTCAAGAAAGGCGGAAATGACCGTTTCAATATCAGAAAGAGTACAAAAACTTTCCAAATGGTCATATTCTTGTATCTAACGTATCATTATTGGAGCCTATTAATACATCTTGAAGATCAAAACAAGCTTTGGACGGGGATTCAAAGCATGACCAACCTACATGAAGAAATGAGCTAGAATGAGAGCAAGCCCAAGTGTGAGGATACATTTGAGAGATACACACAATGTAATGGATTAAATCCTCACACACAATCACTCATACATATACATGAGAGTTGAGCTTCAAAGTTTAGTGAGTCTTCGCAAAAAGACATTAAAGATTGTATTTGTATTCTTAACATAAGATATGTTAAACATTATGCGGATTGTGAGGTTACGACCTACAATAAAAAATGTGCTAGGAGTTTTAATTAGGCAAGAGATAAACCCTAAGTTGAAATGAGTTCATACAAAGAATTGTATAAATCAAAGTTTTCTAGTGGATCTTTCCTAAGAGGAAGAAAGGGTGACGTAGGAGTTGTTAATCTCCGAACATCTATAAACAAATTCATATCTATTTATTTATTGCATTTACTTATCATTTCTAACTATTTTTAAGATACATTGTTGAACCATTTTATGTGCATTCAAATATCAAAATTTTGCATATCAAATGTTTGATATAATGTTTCGATCAAAATGTTTTTTACTCATTCAATTTGCACATTTTTCAAATTTTTTTAAAAAATATTTAATCAGTTTTTACGAATGATTTTTTTAAGTGTCTTACGATCGATTTGAAACCAAACTCGATTTAATTTATCGATATTCAATATTCAACACCCAAGCTATTGTAACTCAATGATTATCCTCTCATCGATTCTATCATATTGTAGAGTGAGTCTCATGTAAGAACGTCTGTAATGCCCGGAAATTTAATCCTAATAATCTAAAATTATTGAATTATAATTTGACATGATTATGAGAGGATTAATCGGGACACGAAATAAGAATACGTGTGGAAACGTATGTGCGAGGACAGTAGCATCGGCGCACATGCGTGACAGAACGCGTGCACATGCGCCAAGCAGACAGTAGGCCTCGCGCCTATGCGCGGCGTGTATTCGCGCATATGCGCGACACAACCCGAGAGTTGTGAAGAAATCCTCGCGCATATGCGCGGAAGAGTGTCGCGCATATGCGCGAGTCCCCGTGAAGCTACGCACCGAGACAGAATGTCTCGCGCATATGCGCGGAAGGTGGTCGCGCATATGCGTGAGACGTGCAGCAAGCACACCGAGCCACTTGGCCTAATGCATGTGGGAGATGTATATATATATATATATACATACATGCATTTCATTCTCCCGGGGAAAGAAAAGGAGAATCCGGGGAAAGCTTTGATCCTTGATTCCAGAATTCGATTTGCGATCAATCCGTCCGTCTGAATTGTAATCCGACTTCGGTACCAAGTTCCTAGCAACGTAGACTACAACTTGACGTAAGTTTTACTACGTTTTGACATGCTTTGAGATTATGATGTTGTCAGAATTGAATGAAATTCATATATGATGTTCTTGATATATTAGACATCGTACAATCGAAGTCAGATTGAGAAACGGATTGATTATGGATTTGTCATGAATTTTTAGGATATATTGATTTATACCAGACAGATTTGAATTGTGGCTAAATTACAGATTGTAATGGATATGAGTTATGACTGGTAATTGATGTATGTTGATTTGGTATTGACGGGGATACTGAGATTGTACCGTTATGCCGTTGATTTTGAATTAAATCCAAATTGATCAGATTGTTATTGATTTGAAAGGTATAGTGATATGAGATTATTGGTATTGCCATTGTCAGATTGAGGGATTGACAGAGTTTGGATTCCAGACCGAAACTGCAACGAAAGGTATAAGTCAATGGGTATTGGGACATCGACTCAAGTAGGATGCACTTGGGTTTCCCTA
This sequence comes from Primulina eburnea, assembly GCF_022965805.1. Lineage (NCBI taxonomy): Eukaryota > Viridiplantae > Streptophyta > Magnoliopsida > Lamiales > Gesneriaceae > Primulina > Primulina eburnea. Next base: position 27,105,451 of record NC_133118.1, read on the forward strand.
AATCACATACTTATTCTTTGTTTATCATTGTGTTTAATGATTTGATTTAAATGCTTGTTCTATGGATTTATAGGAGCATGCATTAGACGAGTAATCTTGTGACAGAAGTACCTGATAGTGGCAGGTAACCACGGGTACATTGCACGATGTCACAAGATATGAAGATAGACCATAGTCTATGACGGATGCGTCTGGACACTGGATGTTTGGTTATATCGACTTGGATAGAACTGGAGTCTTTTCTATTACTGTTTGTCGATATAGAATGCCACATCTGGACACCGGGATCCCTAGGCTAGGATTGAGTCTAGTCTGAATCGTGGAGTCACGAGTATTGTCGACAGATTGATATTGTTTACATTTCTGATTTGATATGTATTACTGTTATCTGTTTCATGCTTGGTATTGAATATATGACTGCATGTTCATTGATTTATACTGGGATTTATTCTCACCGGAGTTATCCGGCTGTTGTCTTGTTTGTATGTGTACATGACAACAGGTGGGACAGGTTCAGGGTCCAGGAGATGAGGAGAGATCGTGATTAGAGTGGAGGCTCCGGACTTGGATTGTATATAGGGTTTGAACACTTGATAGTAGTTGTTGAACCTTAGTTTGTACTGAATTGTAGACGGTACAGGACTTGTACTTTATTATATAGTGAGTTGTATATTAGATTGTTGTCACTACGTTCCGCATTTAAAAAAAAAAAAATTTAGACCCTGTTTTATAATTGATTAATCAGTTCCAATGACGATTATGACTAGGATTAGCGTCCGGGTCCCCACAACAGGTGGTATCAGAGCCATAGATCCTTGAGATTGAGATAGGAGCTAGTGAGCGGGGTAGACTGTGTTTTCTTTCCTGCTTTTGGATTGCTAGCATGATTTACTGCTTTATAATACATGTTTATCTGATTTGATTTGAAAACATGTGTTATTGAATATGAATTGGAGCTAATTCTGGATCAGCAGTAAGATGATCGGAAGAGGATTGAAACCGGATTTTGTTTGGGGTTACTAATCCTTTTGAGTTTCAGATATGTCTCCGAGAAGAGTACCGGAGCAGGGTAGTACATCGAACCCTCCAATGGACGTTACAGCCACACCCATGGAGACACTTTTAAAAAGATTTCAGTCTTTCCATCCACCTACGCTGAAAGGAACCGAAAATTTAGTGGATTGTGAAAGTTGGCTGGATGATATTGAAATGATGTTTGATTCGTTGGAATATACTGATGAGAAGAGGGTGAAACTGATAGGACACCAATTGCATGACATTGCCAAGAACTGGTGGATCAACACAAAAAGGGCATTGGAACACCGAGGTACGAGTATTACCTGGAGTGTGTTTAGAACTGAATTCTATCAGAGGTTGTTTCCAGTGTCATACAGAAAGGACAAGGGAGCCGAGTTTGCGAACTTGAGACAGGGCCAACTTAACATCGAAGAATACGTGGCCAAGTTCTCTTCCCTGTTGCGCTTTGCTCCACATGTGGCGGATCATGACGAGGCCGTGGCGGATCAGTTCATTAACGGCCTGAATCCGGAAATATTCACCTTGGTAAACACGGGAAGACCGAACAATTTCACCGATGCCTTGAATAGAGCCAAGGGAGCTGAAGCAGGTCTGATGAGACAGAGAGAGGCTTCGTTTATGCTTCCAGCACCGGGATTTCAGTAACCACCTCCTCGATTTGAAGGTGGCAGCAGTAGTGGCGGAAAGAAGGACTTCTTGAAGACGAGAGGAAAGCAATCCAAGAAGTCAGGGAGCAGTTCTTCTAGTTCTGGGAGTCCTCGCCAGAGCCAGAGCTATACCGGACCTATTTGCAATACTTGTGGAGGGAAACATTCCACTGAGCAGTGCCGAGGAGTGTTTGGCAGCTGCCGTATTTGCAAGCAACAGGGACACTTTGCTCGAATGTGTCCCCAGAGAGGTACCCAGGGATCCCAGGTAGCTGAGTCATCTGGATCAGCGACTCAGGCAGGTAGACGACCATCTGCTGTTCATTCTTTTCATGCCAGCACTGTCTACCCAGTCACAACAGAGGCCAGGAGGAAGCCAGACAGTGAGCCAGCCTCCGAGACAGCAGGCCCGAGTGTTTGCTCTGACCGAGGAGCAGGCACATGATGCACCTGATGACGTTGTAGCAGGTAACTATTTTATTTCTGGTTATCCTGCGTACGTATTGATTGATACTGGTGCATCACATACATTTATTTTTGAGAGGTTTGCATTGAGTCATGCATTACCTATTAAGACATTATCTGCGGTAGTGTCTGTCTCTTCCCCGTTAGGGACAAGTTTGATATTAGTAAAGTCTGTGAAATCTGGTACACTGCAGTATGATGGGCATAAGATTGAGTTGGATTGTATTGTGCTTGGGATATCTGACTTTGATTGTATTATCGGCATTGATACATTGACCAAGTACATGGCTACAGTCGATTGTTTCCATAAGATAGTGAGATTCAAACCTGAGATGGCTGAAGAGTGGAAATTTTACGGTAAGGGTTCTCGAGCCAGAATTCCTTTGATATCTGCAATGAATATGACACGATTATTGCAGAAAGGAGCGGATGGATTCCTGGTATATTCAGTTGATTTACTGAAATCGAGCCCATCATTGGCGGACTTGCCGGTGGTGTGCGAATTTGCTGATGTCTTTCCAGATGAGATTCCTGGATTACCTCCGATTCGAGAAATAGACTTCAGCATTGAGTTGATGCCAGGAACAGTTCCGATCTCGAGGGCTCCTTACAGGATGGAACTGATCGAATTAAAAGAATTGAAAGAACAGTTAGAGGATTTACTGGCCAAGGGGTATATCAGACCGAGTGTTTCTCCTTGGGGTGCTCCAGTACTGTTCGTGAGAAAGAAGGATGGGTCGATGAGACTTTGTATAGATTACCGGCAACTGAACAAGGCAACGGTAAAGAATAAATATTCATTGCCTCGTATTGATGATTTGTTTGATCAGTTGCAGGGTTCTTCGGTGTATTCTAAGATGGACTTGAGATCTGGATACCATCAATTGAGAGTCAGGGACTCTGATATCTCTAAGACTGCATTCAGAACCAGGTATGGACACTATGAATTTAGTGTCATGCCATTTGGTTTGACGAATGCACCAGCGGTATTTATGGGATTGATGAACCGCGTCTTCCAGAAATACTTGGATGATTTTGTTATCATATTCATTGACGATATATTGATTTATTCAAAGAATATGATTGAACATGCTAATCATCTGAGGATTGTATTGCGAACTTTGAGGACGGAGAAACTGTATGCTAAACTGTCGAAATGCGAGTTCTGGTTGAAACAGGTGATATTTCTGGGACATATTATATCAGGAGACGGGATATCTGTTGATCCCAGCAAGGTTGAGGCAGTGATTTCTTGGCCAAGACAGACATCTGTACCAGAGATTCGCAGCTTTATAGGTTTGGCAGGATATTATCGCCGATTTATTAAAGATTTCTCGAGCATTGCCAAACCGATTACGCAGTTAACTCAGAAGAATGCTCCGTTTGTTTGGTCAGAAGACTGTGAATCCAGTTTTCTGGAATTGAAAAAGAGATTAACCAGTGCACCGGTGTTGACTATCCCGTCAGGTACTGGTGATTTTGTTGTTTATTGTGATGCATCTCACCGAGGATTGGGTTGTGTTTTGATGCAGCGAGGGCATGTGATCGCTTATGCCTCAAGACAACTGAAACCCCATGAATCTCAATATCCAATTCACGATCTTGAATTGGCAGCCATAGTCTTTGCGTTGAAAATACGGCGACATTACCTGTATGGTGAGAAGTTCGAGATTTATTCTGATCATAAAAGTTTGAAATATCTCTTTTCACAGTCAGAATTGAATATGAGACAGCGGAGATGGCTGGATTTATTGAAAGATTTTGATTGTGAAATCAAATACTATCCGGGAAAATCTAATGCAGCAGCAGATGCACTAAGTCGAAAGGTATGTTCTCTATCATTATCGACTATAGGAGTCTCGAATTTGATTGAGGACTGCTGTTTGTCTGGACTAGTATTTGAGACAGATAAGAGACCAATGAGATTATATACTATTCAAGCGGAACCAGAGCTGATTGTGAGAATTAAACGGCTCAAAAAGATGATCAGAATATACAGAAGTCGATTGCTATGGTTAGAGCTGGACATCGATCGGAATATCAGGTTCAAAATGGTATTTTGTATGTAAATAATCGTCTTGTAGTGCCGAATGTTTCGAATTTGAGACAGCAGATACTGACAGAAGCGCACAACAGTCGATTTAGCATTCATCCTGGTGGCAGAAAAATGTATAATGACTTGAAGACACAATATTGGTGGAAACAAATGAAAGCGGACATTGCTACATTTGTATCAAAGTGTCTGAATTGCCAACAGGTGAAAGCTGAAAGAAAGAAACCAGGAGGATTGTTGCAAAGTTTGTCCATTCCTGAATGGAAATGGGATCACATTTCCATGGACTTTATGACACAGTTGCCACGTTCCTCCCGAGGTTACGATGCGATTTGGGTCGTGATTGATAGATTGACCAAATCAGATGCTTATTCCATACAAGATGACATATAGATATGATCGAATGGCCGATATCTATGTCAGAGAAGTTGTTAGATTGCATGGAGTGCCGAAATCTATTGTTTCAGACCGTGACCCTCGGTTTACTTCGCACTTCTGGCAAAGTCTGCAGCAAGCTCTCGGTACGAAATTGCATCTTAGTACCGCATATCATCCACAGACTGACGGACAGTCAGAACGGACGATCCAGACATTGGAAGATATGCTGAGAGCGGTAGTGCTTGACTTTAGCACTGGATGGCAGGAAGCATTGCCTCTTTGTGAATTTTCGTACAACAATAGCTATCAAACGAGTATTCAAATGGCATCATTTGAAGCGTTGTACGGAAAGAAGTGTCGATCCCCGTTATATTGGGATGATATCTCTGAAGTTCCTGAAACTGGACCTGATATGATCAGAGATATGACTGAAAAAGTGAAATTAATTCAAAAGAAAATGAAGGCAGCCCAGGACAGACAAGCCAAATATGCCAACCTTCGACGTAGACCGTTGGTATTTGAGGCAGGAGACCGAGTGTTCCTGAAGATTTCACCTTTTAAGGGTGTTGTCCGATTTGGAAAGAGAGGGAAGTTGTCTCCACGATACGTCGGTCCTTATGAGATTCTCGAGAAGATAGGAGATCGTGCCTACCGACTAGCCTTGCCGCCTTCTTTATCTGGAATACATAATGTCTTTCATGTATCGATGCTGCGGAAATATCTCCCTGATGATTCTCATGTTATTCAACCAGACGAGACCGAGCTGGACGAGACATTGAGTTATGTCGAGAAACCGATTCAGATCATCGACCGTAAAGAAAAACAGCTCAGAACAAAGACGATTCCTCTTGTAAAAGTTCAATGGACTCGTCATGGTATCGCAGAAGCTACGTGGGAGACTGAGTCGGATATGAGAAAATAATTCCCAGCATTATTTCACTGATGTAAATTTTTGTGTACGGTTTTGTGTATACACTCCTTACTAATGCAATTGATTGCTTGTGATTTCGAGGACGAAATCGTATCTTAGGGGGGGGAGAAATGTAATGCCCGGAAATTTAATCCTAATAATCTAAAATTATTGAATTATAATTTGACATGATTATGAGAGGATTAATCGGGACACGAAATAAGAATACGTGTGGAAACGTATGTGCGAGGACAGTAGCATCGGCGCACATGCGCGACAGAACGCGCGCACATGCGCCAAGCAGACAGTAGGCCTCGCGCATATGCGCGGCGTGTATTCGCGCATGTGCGCGACACAACCCGAGAGTTGTGAAGAAATCCTCGCGCATATGCGCGGAATAGTGTCGCGCATATGCGCGAGTCCCCGTGAAGCTACGCGCCGAGACAGAATGTCTCGCGCATATGCGCGGAAGGTGGTCGCGCATATGCGCGAGACGTGCAGCAGGCACACCGAGCCACTTGGCCTAATGCATGTGGGAGATGTATATATATATACATACATGCATTTCATTCTCCCGGGGAAAGAAAAGGAGAATCCGGGGAAAGCTTTGATCCTTGATTCCAGAATTCGATTTGCGATCAATCTGTCCGTCTGAATTGTAATCCGACTTCGGTACCGAGTTCCTAGCAACGTAGACTACAACTTGACGTAAGTTTTACTACGTTTTGACATGCTTTGAGATTATGATGTTGTCAGAATTGAATGGAATTCATATATGATGTTTTTGATATATTAGACATCGTAGAATCGAAGTCAGATTGAGAAACGGACTGATTATGGATTTGTTATGAATTTTTAGGATATATTGATTTATACCAGACAGATTTGAATTGTGACTAAATTACAGATTGTAATGGATATGAGTTATGACTGGTAATTGATGTCTGTTGATTTGGTATTGACGGGGATACTGAGATTGTACCGTTATACCGTTGATTTTGAATTAAATCTAAATTGATCAGATTGTTATTGATTTGAAAGGTATAGTGATATGAGATTATTGGTATTGCCATTGTCAGATTGAGGGATTGACAGAGTTTGGATTCCAGACCGAAACTGCAACGAAAGGTATAAGTCAATGGGTATTGGGACATCGACTCAAGTAGGATGCACTTGGGTTTCCCTAAATCACATACTTATTCTTTGTTTATCATTGTGTTTAATGATTTGATTTAAATGCTTGTTCTATGGATTTATAGGAGCATGCATTAGACGAGTAATCTTGTGACAGAAGTACCTGATAGTGGCAGGTAACCACGGGTACATTGCACGATGTCACAAGATATGGCGATAGACCATAGTCTATGACGGATGCGTCTGGACACTGGATGTTTGGTTATATCGACTTGGATAGAACTGGAGTCTTTTCTATTACTGTTTGTCGATATAGGAATGCCACATCTGGACACCGGGATCCCTAGGCTAGGATTGAGTCTAGTCTGAATCGTGGAGTCACGAGTATTGTCGACAAATTGATATTGTTTACATTTCTGATTTGATATGTATTACTGTTATCTGTTTCATGCTTGGTATTGAATATATGACTGCATGTTCATTGATTTATACTGGGATTTATTCTCACCGGAGTTATCCGGCTGTTGTCTTGTTTGTATGTGTACATGACAACAGGTGGGACAGGTTCAGGGTCCAGGAGATGAGGAGAGATCGTGATTAGAGTGGAGGCTCCGGACTTGGATTGTATATAGGGTTTGAACACTTGATAGTAGTTGTTGAACCTTAGTTTGTACTGAATTGTAGACGGTACAGGACTTGTACTTTATTATATACTGAGTTGTATATTAGATTGTTGTCACTACGTTCCGCATTTAAAAAAAAAAAAAAAATTTAGACCCTGTTTTATAATTGATTAATCAGTTCCAATGACGATTATGACTAGGATTAGCGTCCGGGTCCCCACAACGTCTCACAGATCATAATCCGTGAGACGGGTCAATCCTACCCATATTCACAATAAAAAGTAATACTTTTAGCATAAAAAGTAATACTTTTTCGTGGGTGACCCAAATAAGAGATTCGTCTCACAAATACGACCCGTGAGACCGTCTCACACAATTTTTTGCACATATTGTAAACATACCGGATCAATATTTATGTATTTTGAGAATTAAATAAAAATATGTGTTTTGTGAGTAAAAAATATTTACAGTTAGAAACATCAAGTGTTCAAGTGCTTGTTAAAGGATAATAATTAAAAGCAATATCTGGTTATTGAGATTAAAAATTTTGTGTATGATGTTTTTGAATTAAATAGAAAATATTTTATAATTAGAAAATAAAAAAAGAAAGCACATTAAAAATATTTCCGGTGGATAAATTATGTAGGATCGAGCGCTCGTCACTTTACCAAAAACTATAGCTAGTAGTAATTGTGCAACTCAAATCTTTTAAACCGCACAGCAGCTCAAGCACCACGGTTCGATCGCTCTACCAAGGACAATTATTGCACCCAACAATCTCCCTCCCAATAATTACACTATTTGCAATCAATGGGAATCGAACCCGTGACCTTGGCTTGGATACCAATTGTAGGACCGAGCGTTTGCCGCTTTACCAAAAGCTATAGCTAGTAATAATGGTGCAACTCAAATCTTTTAAACCGCACAACAGCTCAAGAACCATGGTTCGATCGCTCTACCAAGCATAGACAGTTATTGCACTCAACAAATTATTATATTAAAATATTAAAGATATTATTTATATATTTTCCAAGCTTTTTAGTTTTCGATATCATTATATAAAATATTTAGTTTGTTGATTCTGCTATCTAGTTTTGGATAGTTCGAAATTTTTCGTAATTCTTTTCTATTTATCTTAGATTTGGTAATGTCAATGTTATTAAATTATTTATATTTTTTTAGGAAAAAATGGCAATTTTGTTTGGCCTACATATTTGCATTTTTATTATTTCGGTACTCTACATCGTCAATTTTTATTCTGAATTTTTTTAAAAAAAATTCAATCTTTTTTCGGATGTGATGCTGGTGCGACGTCGATGTGGTACTCATATATGCAGTTTCATACTAGCAGTCCAAATGAAAAATAAATAAAATCGCCAAAAATTGAAAGACATGAGATTAAATTTCGATTTTGACAATTTGGAAGACAAAAATTACATATCGATAAATATACAAGACAAAAATTACACTTGTTTTTTTTTTTTTTTTTTACAAATAACCGGAGTTTTTGAAATTCGGCATCTGCATTTACTTTTAATAACTCGAGGGATTCAAGTACATCATGTAACCAAAAATATCTTATTACAAAGTAAAAAAACTATTATTTGAATTAGAAAATAATTATAGGATATATTGCGCCTGTAATTTTGACATTACTCTTAAATTTTCACCACTCTTTGAAAAAAAAAACCTATGATTATATCATAATCCAACTTAATTTTTTTTATTATATAAATTTAAACTAATTCCCATATCAAATATCATCAATATCCATATGCCTTTGGTGTGAAATTCGTAGAATACTACCGTAAGAAATGATACGTTCTATTTGGTTCTAAATTCGTAACAAAAGCTAGTTGTATAAGCACGTAATGTGTACACATATGTTAAGTATTTCTAATATCATATCGACCGGTTATTCTACACATGTTTACATGACGTAGTGCTTAAGGTAAAATATATCTTCAATGAGAGAAGAACGTGGTGTTGGGGCACAACCATGGAAATTCTGGGTGGCTAACTCAGTCATCATAAATATTGGACAGCTTGTATATCTCATGATACATACATTCTATATATTGTAAAGGGCTTAAGGCAACATACATAAAAAAGGACCAGACAACGAAAACAAATATGAAAAACGTATGCGGTACGTATCGTTTGGCTAGTAGAATGAAATGACGAAAGAAAATGAATGCATAATATGAGTGATAAAAAAAAATTAATGATATATATATTATAGAACTGAATATCTCACCGTTTTATCAAATTTATAGCTGTTGGTAATATTACAACTCAAATCTTTGAAACCGTTCAATAGCCAAGCGCCACATTTTGATCACTCCACCAACTGAGATAATTATTGTACTTCGACAAATATAAATTTTTTTTTGTAATGTAATGACTTATTATATATTTGATATGTGGGTTGAATGTTGGTTGACCAATATATATTTATTTCATCTATCACACCAAGCAGTACCAATGATATTCAACCTATGCCTCAAAGGAATTAAGTGTTTGAGTTGGTGGAGTAGGTGAGTGTTTGGCTAATGATTAGGAGTTTGATTCTTCTCATCAAAATCTTATCGGACGAGCCTGTCGCACATGGCTTACCCAGTGCGGTTTACTTGACTAACGTGGTTTGTAAATTACTACGTTAGCCCGAAAATTTACTCAATACGCACATAAAAGTAGAGGTAACGAGTTTCAATGTCATCTGAAAAAATGATATTAAACCTATTGCTTCCGGAGGTGTTCAAGTTGGTGGAATATGTGAACGCTTGGCCAATATTCATGAGTTTGATTTTCTCTACCAATACCTTCTTAAAAAGCGGGGCTACTGTGTTTGTCAGAGGTTTACTCAGCAAACATTGAAAGGTGGCGATTGCTGATTAAAATGTCATAAAAAAGATTTTATATTGAACCTTATTAAACGTGTTGGCTTGAAAACAATATAATGCACAGAAGCACAAGGCCTTATGTAGCTTATTCTGTGAATAAACTAAGGCAATTCCTTGCTAACCCAAGGGATTCACATCTTCGAGCTGCATACTTGGTGCTCTCGAGTATGTCAAAGGCACAGTTGGGCAATGATTGTTCTATAACTAATAATATCTTCTTAAACTCTTTTCTTTTTTTTTCTGAGATTCAGATTGGGCTACTTTCCCGGATACACTCAGTTCTGTTGCTATTTTTTGTGCTTATTGGATGAGTATCTAATATCATGGAAGTCCAAGAAACAAGAAACGGTATTACGATCACATGCTTAAGAAGAATATAGTTCTATGGCTAGTGCTGTTTATGAGGTGGTTTGGTTTTTCTCACTACTTACATACTTGTGCATTTCTCATCCTCAACTTGCTGCCTTGTTTTTGTTATTGTAAGTGACCAACGAATCAACTTATGGTTGAGGCTTTATTGAATTTTATGTAAAAATAATCTTTTTCAATAATATTTTATAGTTTTATCCAATTATGTTATTTATTTTATTGGTATACTCAAGCAAGTTGGATAGACAAAGCTTTTGAATATACAAAAGATATCATGAGGTCTGTCTTTCAACCTAAGATCATGAAACTCAATGGTAAGTATACCATATATTCTAAACACATTTCTAGTCAATCAGAAACCTAAAATAAGGATAAAGGTCGTTTGAGCTTGAGACTAGCATCTATATGATATAAATGTCATGTTTCATTGATAAGGGCATTGAGATGTCCATACACATTGATGGGTGATCATTTGATGATGCACTGAACAACCCTTTCTCAGACTGCCCAAATGGTTATCGCTTATCTAGTGGAGTAGTCTGCGATTATAATTTTACACCATTAGAACTTTGACTCGAGGCAATGTAGAGGCTCTACTTACTAACATGCGATTTGATCTGTTTACTGACTTTATTTGGGGTTATGAGGTGGCTAGATTGGGTGTAATTTTGAAATACGTAGAAGCCAATATATTCTACTCATAGACTGATCATTTGTTGCGGGTGAAGATATCTTGTGTGATATGATGAGTTAATAGTTCAAGGAATCTCTGGCTAGAGTAATACATGTACATTTGGAAAGATTTTTCCTCAGTTGCACATACCATATCATTATTATTACTCAAAGAATATCACATCATTATCGAATTTATTTGCAACTCTCGATACCAATGGTTGCAGATTCGTTCAGCATATAAGATTTGAGGGACCATTGCTAATAATAACTTAAGGTTATTGTAGGCACTATCAGTGATACTTAGGATATCATATGACAATGCTACTACATGCTCTTACCATGATCCGATGGGTGCAATCAAACTTGAGTTTTGACGTTCTTGATCAAGAGGTTGATGAAAAGAATTAGACTAATTAGAATAAGCTCGAATAAGAACGAACGTTGTTCACATCAAGATAGTAAAGTACAATCTGATGAATTTGGTGGATGTAATTTTATGAAGATCAAACAGATTACTTATAAAGAAGTTTATAAGTTATTTTTATATAATAAAAGATGTGGAAGTTAGCTTAACAACTAATTAAGTAAAGAAAGTGGAAAGGAGTTCACAAACCTTCACCAAAAACTGGCAGTTCAAAAAATATATCAACAGAAATTTTGATCTTCGAAATTTTCATTATATGAACAAGTTTTGTACTATCAGTACAACATCGACTTCCCTTCACCACATCGCTGCCAGATTTCCGAAATTCTCATTATCCAAATTCTGATGATCCAATCTCGATGCAAATTTCGTTTAGATCTAGTGCGATATAAGAAGGACCAGTCGTGGACTTGATTAGGCAATCAAAAGAAGAAAATTCATTCGTAGAGATTTACAAGAAAGACCAACTTCGCTAATCTTGGATTGATTTGGTGTTCATTGCTAAAATACGCAAAAATAAATAGATATAATATCTTATGAATGTTTTAAATCATACGACGCCCAAAGAACGTTTCTAACGTCGAAACAAAAATTTTTAAACTTCCGCTGCATCTAGGATGCGACAAAACGATACTCCAACAGTTTTTTGATAGCCAATCAGACATCCACATTTCTTCCAAAACATGTTTTTCATGAGAGCCCGAAGCATATGGAAATCGATTTTCATGTTGTGCGACAAAAAGATTCAGAAGTGTATCATCAAAAGTTCTTTATGTTTCTTCAAATTTACAACATGTAGATTTATTCACCAAATCTTTGTTGTCAACCCATTTCGTACATAGCTGTCCAAGATGGGTGTCGATAATATACGCTTTCCATCTTGAGGGGTGTATTAAACGTGTTGGCTTGAAAATACGCCAATTAAGTAGGGTTTTCTTCTGCTATCAATGTATTGGCGGTTATCATTTTCAAGTTTGAACTCTTACTTTTCCTTGTTGAATAGGTTTCCTTGTTGAGACAAACTCTAGGAGAGAGAAAATCTATAAATAAGAGAAACAGGGACTTTGTTGCGGCTTCTTGATCTCGACATTATACACGCATATTGCACATTGTGAGTTTCAGAGAAAAGATCATAAACGTTGCTGCTGCTTTGGAGATTGCCGTCGGACGTGTTTCCTTGAATGTTGGAAACATCTGCATACAACATCCGTGACGAAGTTGGCTGAAGAGTGTTTATGTGACTCTAGTTTTTGGCACACGTTTCTTTTTCTTTCTTATTTATATTTTAATATTGTTGATTTTTTTTTAGAAAGCTTTATTTTCTCAAAGTGTTGATGAAATTGATTTTCGTGGAAATCACTAGTGATAGGTTTTTTTAAACGGTTTGGTTTTCTTGTGAATAATTTTTGTCATGAGGCACCGCACAAGTATAAATACTTGTGCATATTCAATTTTGTCCATCGCATTTATTTTAAGTAAATTTTTGTTACAAACTTTAATTTTCCGCTGCATGTTGTCCGAGATGTTGTAACATCTGGCACAACATTTAATTCTGATAAAACACGAATTTGAATCTTATACTGATTTGGTTATATTTGATATATTTTATTATCTGTCGAACAACACAATATCTTACAAGTGGTATCAGAGCCTACTCTTGATATACTAAGTGTTGATTCTGATTTTTGTTTTGTTTGACAGGAATTATTCAAATGGACACATCACTTGAAAACACAGCACTCCGACCACCAGTCCTAGATGGAACTAATTACGGCCTATGGGAGGTCAAAATCAGATATTACATCAAACCCATAGATGAACGGGCTTGGCAGCGTGTTGTCAATGGATGGACTCCGCCGAGGAGAGTGGATGAAGATGGTGATAGTTTGATAAAACCAGAGAGTGAGTGGTCTACTGATGAAGTGCAGATTTCTAACTACAATTCAAAGGCACTGAATGCGATTTTTTCATCGGTTGATATGAACATGTTTAGTCTGATTACCAACTGTAATTTTTATAAGGATGCATGGGATATCCTTCAAAGACACTGTGAAGGTCCTGAGAGTGTGCGACGAACTAGACTAAGAATGCTTACTTCCAAGTTTGAAACTACGAGGTTGGAAGAATCCGAGAACATATTGGATTATGATCGTCGCTTGCGAGAAATTGATAATGAAGCGTTCAGTTTAGGGGACCCTATCTCTAATGAATGATTAGTTAGCAAGGTTCTAAGATCTTTGCCTAAAAGGTTCAATGTAGAAACCTGTGCAATAAACGAGGCTAAGGACACATCTTAGATGGCTTTGGAAGATTTGGTTAGTTCCCTAAGCACATTTGAGATGAACATGGACATGCAGAAAAAAGAAAAAGGTAAGACGATTGCCTTCCAAGTCTCAAACGACTCCTATAATGATCTCCTTAAAATATCCCCAGAAGTTAATGAATCAGATCTTTGCGAGGAATCCATCACCTATATCACAAAGAAATTCGGGGATTACTTGAAGAGAATCAGAGATAAAAAGAAGGATGCACAACCGCCTAGATTTCCTAGTCTACCCACACCTGAAAGGCCACAAAAGTCTCATGTCCAACAAAAATTTCGACCAAGGAATGAGGGCAAGGGACAATAATTCAAAGAAGTATGACTTCGTGCAGTGTAGAGAGTGCAAGCGTTTTGGTCACTATGCCAATGAATGTGCTAACCGATTGCGAAAGAACAAAGAGTATAATGTCTCCTTAAGCGATGAGATATCTGATGAGGAGGAGAAATCAAATGATGAAGCTGATCATACCTCCTCGACTGCACTATTGACCAAAAAACGTTGGCTGCAAATGAATCCTTTAGGTGTTGCCATACCCAGACGCAAAATCTGCGCAAAATCAGTCTGCCTTAAATCTAAGTCTTCTGGAAACTTCAGTGAAAATGATGAGGAAGCTGAAAAAGAAGAAATTACTCTTGAAAGTGTACAAAAACTGAATGGATAGCTGTTTGAAGATTGGAGCAAAATGAACAAGCTTAACTCAAATCTTATGAAAGAAAACACCGAACTGAAATCGGTGGTGGCCAAACTTGAAGTCATTCTTTGCAAAAAAAATGTGGAACTAGGCAAGACCAAGGATGAACTTCAAAAGGCTACTGAAACCTTATCCAAGTTTAATTCAAGCACCTCCAAGCTTGAAACCATTCTTTTGATGGGAAGATATGACAAAAATGGATTAGGGTTCAAAGACAGTGTGTACAAAATAGGTGAATCTTCTAAATCTATTGTTTTTGTGAAAGAAAAAACTGAAAAATTCACACCGCCACAACCTGCACCTTCAACCAAAAGATCTCCACCAAAAAAGACAACCTGCTGCACCTACTCCTAAGAAAAGAAAACATAGGTATATATGTCATTACTGCTTTAAGCCTGGTCATATCAGACCATATTGTTTTAAACTCGGGGATGATCACATGAATCGGAAGACAAGTCAAATGTTGCCCCGAATGTTGCACAATACTTCCCGCAACACCTCCAATCGCCGACCTACAGTAAGACAGGTTTGGGTACCAAAGGTAAAAATTCACTGTAATGTTGTCAACACTTCATTGAAAACTAACACTGCAGGTTATTGGTATTTCGATAGCGGAAGCTCACGCCACATGACAGGATCACGAGAACATCTCATTGATTATGTTGATCAAAAAGGTGGTAAAGTAACGTATGGAGGGGGAGCAAAAGGAAGGATTGTTGGAAATGGGACATTAAATGTTGAAAGATTACCAAAGCTCCACAATGTGCTTCACGTTGAAGGAATAAATTTGAATTTAATTAGAATAAGCCAATTGTGTGATGATAATTTGCATGGCAAGTTTACTAAACATACTTGTGAAGTTTTTGATGAAACTAATTTGTGCATTATGACAGGTACTAGGTCTTCGGATAATTGCTACCAACTAGGTGAAGAACTATCATGCAATCGTGCACAAGTTAGTGAACTTGATTTATGGCATCAGAAACTTGGACATGTGAATTTCAAGACCCTGAAGAACTTATGTAAGTACAATGCAGTACGAGGTATGCCTAATCTCTCTTCCGGTATACCATATGTATGTGGAGATTGTCAAAAAGGAAAACAGACTCGCGTGTCACATCCAGTGTTGCCAATATCCGGGACAACACGCTGTCTGAAGTTACTCTACATGGACCTTATGGGTCCTAAGGAAGTGGAAAGTGTTGGAGGTAAGAAGTATTCTTTTGTATGTGTTGATGATTTCTCACGATTTTCATGGATAAGATTTATTAGGGAGAAATCAGATACTTTTGATGTTTTTAAATAATTGGTCACAAGAATCACAAACTTCCATAGTTTAAACGTGAGAAGGATCATGACTGATCATGGTAAGGAATTCAAAAACTCTTTATTCTCATCATTTTGTGACAGGAAAGGAATTTCACATGAGTTTTCAGCACCAAAAACACTACAGCAAAATGGCATTGTCGAACGAAAAAACAGAACATTGAAGGAAATGGCAAGGGTGATGCTAGCTTCAAAGAGTATCTCAAAGTGTTTTTGGGCAGAGGCCCTAAATACAACTTGTCATATTTCAGATAGGGTGTATTTGAGAAGTGTTTCAACCATGACTTCTTATGAAATAATAATGGGAAAGAAGCCTAATCTTAACTATTTTCATGTTTTTGGTTGTGTTTGTTACACTTTGAATGACAGGGATCAACTTACAAAATTTGATTCAAAGAGTGATAAATATTTATTTCTGGGATATGCCACTAATAGTAGAGCTTACCGCATGTTTAATTTACAAACTAGGACTATTCTGGAATCCATTAATGTTGTCTTTTATGACTGTGCGGATCTGAAAAGGAAGACAACTGAAGATGATGTGGAAGACTTTCTGGAAATTCCAATCGCACTGGAAAATGCAGGTGTTACCCCAGATTTTGCAACACACCTAGCACAACATGTGATATTGAAGTCACCGAAACTGAGGACGAACCTAACAGCGATGATGATGCAATAGATGATGGATAGAATATTCCAAGCAAAATTCAAGAAGATCATCCATCATCTCAAATAACCGGAAATATGCTCGAAGATATTCAAACTCAAAAGAAAGAGAAAGTTGATTACCGAAAAATGGCTAGACTTATATGCATGAGCTCAATGTACTCCCAGGTTAGATTTTCATGCTTTATATCCAATTTTGAACCCAAAAATGTTGATGAGGCATTAAAATATCAATTTTGGATTAATGCAATGCATGATGAGTTAGAGCAATTTATTCGAAATGATATTTGGACTTTGGTTCCACGCCTGACCATGGTAATATTATTGGTACAAATGGATTTTCAAAAACAAAACTGATGAGTCGGGAAACATCATTCGAAACAAAGCACGGTTGGTCGCTCAAGGGTACACACAGGTTGAAGGGGTTGACTTTGATGAGACATTTGCTCCTGTAGCCCGTATTGAGTCAGTCAAACTACTGCTAGCCATTGCGTGCTACATGAAAATCAGACTTTTTCAAATGGATGTTAAAAGTGCATTTTTAAATGGAATTTTGAGAGAAGAAGTGTATGTTAGACAACCTTAGGGTTTTGAGGATCCACACCATTTGGATCATGTCTACAAATTGAAGAAGACACTTTATGTTTGAAGCAAGCACCACGTGCGTGGTATGGGAGATTGACAGAATACCTACTTGAAATTGGCTTCAAACGAGGTGAGGTAGACAAAACTCTTTTTATTCAAAAGTCCAAAGGTGAGATTCTTATTTGTCAAGTCTATGTTGATGATATAATCTTTGGTTCGTCTTCTCAAAAGCATGCTCATGATTTTGTTGAGTGCATGTCATCCACTTTTGAAATAAGCATGGTTGGTGAGTTGAGTTATTTTCTTGGTTTGCAAATTAAACAAATGCATGATGACATTTTTCTGTGTCAAAGTAAGTATGCTAAGAACTTGATTAAGAAATTTGCAAATGAGAACACCAAACACATGAGAATTCCTATAGGCTCGAGTGAAAAATTGTGCAAAGATGATGTTGCCGAAAATGTTGACAACACTCTATATCGCAACATCATAGGTAGCCTCCTTTTTTTGACGGCCATTCGCCCTAACATCATGTTTAGTGTATGCTTATGTGCTAGATATCAATCTAATCCTAAAATTTCTCATTTGAAGCTGTGAAGCGCATTTTACGTTACATAGTAGGAACTTTATGGTACACTCAAGAAACCAATTCGAATTTGGTAGGAGTTTCTGACGCAGATTGGGCTGGTGATTTAGATGATAGAAAAAATACATCTGGAGGTTGTTTTTATCTTGGCAATAAGTTGATCTCATGACATAGTAGGAAACAAAATTGTATGTCACTTTCAACTGTTGAATCTGAATATGTGGCAGTTGGAAGTTGTTGTTCCCAAATTTTGTGGATGAACCAAATGATAGGTAATACTTAAGAGTGAAACTTTAGTTGTTTATTGTGATAATTCTAGTGCACTTAATATTTCAAAAAATCCAGTACAACACTCTTGAACTAAACACATGGACATTAGACACCACTTTATTCGAGATTTAGTAGAAAAATGATTGATTAGAATTGAATTTGTTGTTACAAATAACCAATTGGCTGACATATTCACAAAATCATTGGGCTTTGAGAGGTTCTCCAACCTTAGGAAATCTCTCAACATGTGTTCTGCCTTATCAATCATAGATGTTGTCTTAGATGTTACAACATCTCGGACAACATCTTACATGCATGTTGAATCCGTGTAGTATAATTTTCTGACGCACTTACAAATATTTTTTATCTTTTAAAACTTCACACATATACATATGGACTTAGTCACAAAAGTTTTGAAGAATGGTCACTTGACTCTAATCAATGAGACAAGTAACCCGAGATATTAAAAAATGATCATTAAAAAATGTTGGGTCTGTGATTGGAAGGAAAGATGGAAAAAGTTACCTAAAGGAGCCCAATGAAGGTTGTTCTTCTAGTGTGGCCTTCCAAATATTAACACAGAAATAGAAGAAAATGGAAAAATTTACCTAGAAGAGTCCAATGAAGACTGTTCTTTTAGTGTGAGAGCTACTACTTCTATGATCAGAAAATTGTTAAGTCACTGAGTGTGAAGAAAATTAAAATTGTTTTCTGGAATTGTGCGTGTTGTCGGAAGATGTTGCCAACATTTGTGACAACACTTCATCTGTAAACATATCTCATATTTGTTTTCATATTTTTATTTCTGTTGCATTCTGTTATTATGCATAAATAGGTCATTCATAAACATATCATTGTGAATATTGTTGAGTCATAAGGATATGAGTATTTCAACAAAAGAAGGATTTGATGAAAATTCAGACTTTGCTAAAATTAGAATTTCAGTGATCCTTCATGCCTAGTGGAGTTTAAATTTGATGTGGGTTTATTTCTGGAATTATTGAAATAAAACTGTGCGAAAATCATCTCAGTAATTGCATGATAGGTTAAACGGAATATTTCATCGTTCTTTTTTTTTACCGTTAGAATTCGGCAGTTTTAGATCTCTTTGTTACTGTTGTACTATATGTGCATGATTATTCTTTAATTCACTTGCTTTACTCACAATCTCATCCTCGGCATTTCTTTCTCCTAGCAAACCCTTGAAAATTTCTGTGCAGAATCTGCTATCTGAAATTTCCATTTGTATATCCCTCTTATTGAAATTGCTCTTTCTCTGCAATCTACTTGACTCTCGTTTTTACTGATAAACTAATCAATGGCAGGAAAAGGTTTTGATCGCCATGAGATTCGCAGCGAAATGGGTCATACAGAGGATGTTTCCCCAACTCCGGCAACATCCGATGCAACACCCACGGCTTCAAACCTCCAAATCATCACCACAGTCCTAACGCCAGAACCTTTGGAGGTTATTGAGCCTGGAGAGCCAGGAAACCCTGCTGACCTCGATAATCCTCCAATGTTCAGGTTTCCTAAACCACCGCGACCACCGGTGCGACGATCCAAAAGACAGGCGGGGTATAACCTAGACCTCACTCCTGGCAAGCGATTTCGTTACAAGGGCCAACCCTCCATTCGCCCATCTCTCATGATCGTGCAGAGACTTCAGGAGACAATTCGAATGATGAGGATTACGATTGGTTGCTCGTAAAAAACCCGTACCTCGGGTTGTTGCTGATTCTTCATTTTCATATTCTGGTAAGGATAACAAGTCTCCATCTGATTTTGCCCATTTCACTGCACAATCCACTCGGGCCTCTCTGGAAGAGAGCGAGGATGAAATCTCCTTGGCCCAATTTATGGCAAACTTGAAGAAAGATAAGAAGTACGCTCGGTCCACCTCTGAGCCCACATCAAGCACTGCTCCACATGACTCCAGGGATGCGGAGATGAGAGGCTCTTCAGAAAGTCTCTCCATTAGCATTGCCTCTGATACGTCTTCTCACCATTCTGCTGATATACCAAATGCGGCTCCCCCATCTGATCATGAAGTTTCCTATGCTGCTGAGAATGTTTCTAACAATGTTGCCCACACTCTGGACAACATAGACCTTGCTGATTATGATCTTAACAGCGCTTTCAGCACTCAGTTCAACACAGAACAGATGGTGTCTCAGTGATACCTGTATGCAAACCGAGTTTTTCTTGAGGAAAGGAATATAGATTTTGATGTATTTGAGCAACACAATTTGGTGTCATTTCTCAAACATTGAAATCTCTACTCCACGGTATCAGCAGTCACGCCTTTTTCTCGCCGTCCTGTTTTGCAATTCTATGCCAATCTGTTACCAGTAGTTGCTGATGAATGCTCATTGAAGTACGGGAACGTGTTCGTCACAAGGAGGATCTATAATTTCAATCCGTCAGTATCAACAATCTTTACCAGACTCCCACGAGGGATGTTGAAGGAATTGCCCCAGACATTCATCTAGTCACATCCACACTCACTGGGGGTATTGTTACTCAATTTCCGAGTCATCCAAAGAAGCTCCTAGCTTCCAACCTAACCATGTTCTACTCGGTGCTCCATTAAACTGGCTATTAGAAATTGGACCCCTTCCACAAACACCATCACAGTCACAAGACACCAAGCCCTGGTTCTGTACTCTATCGGGATCGATGGAGTGTTTGATTTTGGACAATTGGTTTTCAACGTTGTACTTCAGTATGTGGACGGAGGTCTCAAGACGTCCAAGCTTCTTTTTCCAATCCTAGGTGCTGATATCCCAAGGTTTTGTTCGAGATTTCAGTGAACAATTATCTGAGCTTGGTGAACCACTCAAGATTGCTCCTGCATTCTTCAAGAGAAATAGGAAAGTTGATCTTCCTTGGTTTGCCCCCTGTAATGATTCTGCAGCACCTACTGGACCATGAAGCCCTCATGCTCATCCACTGACCACTGATTACATCATGATCTCTGTATCAGACGTACACGCCCACATTGATCATGCTATGGCAAAGGTTGAGCAAGCCAAACGCTGCTATTGATCATGCTATGCAGACGTTTGAACAAGCCAAGGTTGATATTGCCTACTATGAAGTTGTGGCTAGAAACTTTCGGCTATTTTTGGAGGTAGCAGTCTTTCCAGGACAAAAAAGGGGAGATGGATATGATAAAATGGAAGCTGGTCCTTCAGGGACCAAGGATGATGATGCGGACAGTGAGGATCATGAAGAAGATGATAGTGATGAAGAGGATGAGGGGAATTAAGTGTCTTGGTTAAAAGTCGATATTTTTTGCTTTTTTGTTCTACTATGTTCTACTAATGGTTCTGTATATGTGTTGTTTCTGCGTCTGATGTACTTACTCAGTTAACTGCTAATGAAATTGTACAGGTGTTGTCTCAAGTATTGCCAACAACTGTAATAACACCCGTTCTAACTTCATTTTATTCGGGGGGAGAAAAATTCTCTAACACAGGGGGAGTTGATTTGAACTAAACATGAATAAATGTGTTTGATCTCATTTTGTCCAGAAAGGCAAAAAGAGGGATATTGAAGGGAAATATATTTTCTCTAATTAATATGATTTCGTAACTTAATATAATTTCCTTAATATTATCTCTTCCATGATTAATTTGATTTGGTTAATATTTATTGTAATTTTTCCTTTCTAGATAAAATGGTATTTAATGAGATAATTATGCAAATATTGATATGATATGGTATCAAGATTTAACAAGAGTTTTGTCTATTAAACTCTTACTTTTTCTTGTTGAATAGGTTTCCTTGTTGAGACAAACTCTAGGAGAGAGAAGATCTATAAATAAGAGAAACAGGGACTTTGTTGCGGCTTCTTGATCTCGACATTATACACACATATTGCACATTGTGAGTTTCAGAGAAAAGATCATAAACGTTGCTGCTGCTTTGGAGATTGCCTGGCTGAAGAGTGTTTCTGTGACTCCATTTTTTGGCACACATTTATTTTGTTTTCTTATTTACGTTTTAATATTATTGATTGTTTTTAGAAGGATTTATTTTCTCAAAGTGTTGAGGAAAGTGATTTTCGTGGAAATCACTAGTAATAGGTTTTTTTAAACGGTTTGGTTTTCTAGTGATTAATTATTGTCCTGAGGCACCGCACAAGTATAAATACTTGTGCATATTCAATTTTGTCCATCGCATTTATTTTAAGTAAATTTGTGTTACAAACTTTAATTTTCCGCTGTATGTTGTCCGAGATGTTGTAACATCTGGCACAATATTTAATTCTGATAAAACACGAATTTTCATCTTATACTGATTTGTTTATATTAGATATATTTTATTATCTGTCGAACAAAATAATATCCTACAAGTGTAAATGCGGTACATACATATATGTGTCACGTCGACCTAACGTCAATGTTATGTTGATATTACATCGAAAAAATCTAAAATAAAAATAAGAAGCAGAGATGACGATATAAGAATGAAATTTGACAACATAAAAAATCAAAACTGCAACGAAATAAATATATATTACTAAAATTATAATTTTCTTTGTATGTAATGAAGTACTATTTATTACATTTAAAACAATCAGATTGAGCATGAAATACCATTCAAAGAAGAATGAGTGAAACATTTTCCTCTTTATCTCGCATCACTTTTGCTTGACCAAATGTATCTGTAAACTTGGTTTTTCAAATGAGACAATTAGACCAAATTTCCGTTCTTTTTCTGAGTAAATGTAAGAGTAGGCCACATATATCTATCAAACGAAGCCCTAGCTGGTGGAGACAAAGCCATGTGAAATCTTATAGTACCTTTGCCTTTCAAACCCTAACACACAATTAAATTTCTGATTCTATTTCATCAATTTTAAGTATCGCGTCATCAATTTTAGACGTCATGACAACATTTATGTGAAAAATGAATACAAATGATAATAAACACCAGTTTCATGACTAAAACTGAAAATTGATAAAGTTATAAGACCCGATCATAATTTTCTCATATTTTAAATACTTATATGAAACAAATTTTTTTTTATTCAATTTAATTGATTAATTTTAACTTTATTTTGAATAAAGTTTTTTTTTTATTTTTTGTTTTGAGTATTTATTTTCGTTCTTTTAAGAGTCATAGTCTTTTTGTGACCGAGTTTTGGCTCTAATGATTTCATCTTGTTTCCTCATTGTCGTGACTCAGCTTCGAGTCCTCCCACCCCATAAAATAGGATTAAAAAAAAAGAGTGATAGTCTTTTTGTAATTTGATGAGGGTTTTATAAATTTATCAAAAAAGTTTTGAAAACATCCCGCGCTTAATATATACTATATAGTATAATCATGATTATAATGCTAATTTTTTACTAAAATAAAAAAATACAATAAAATGAAAATGCGAACACTAACTTAAATTTAAAAATTATTCTATATATCATGTTATTTAATATTATATAAAATTATAATAAATATTTCCCAAATAATAATGCTAATAACTCCCATAAGTAAATCACAGAAAGGAATTAAGGGGAAATATGTGTATTTGACATCAAACTGGAAGAGACAAACCCTGAGCGCCGTCACTGTAATAATCATGATTCAGAGAAAGTTGCACTTTTCTTGAAAGCAGTGAACGAAATCGCATTTGAGATTCTGTTGCAAATCACGATTCTTTCTTCCTTTCATGTTGGATTGGGACATTTTCATCAATCGATGCAGACCTTTTACATTTTCTACTCTTTTATTTTAATTTAATTGTTTTTTTTTTTTGGGGGTTCTTCAAAGAACTGTTTTGTTTATCATACTGAATTTTTTTTTTTTTTACCTTTGGGTCATTGTTCTTTTCTTAAGCATTTTTTTAAATATTAATTTAATCTCGTTTTGTTTGAGTGATACATAAAATTTAAAAATATTGACGTGACAATTAAAATATGACAAAACTTGTGTGAGAAGGTCTCACAGGTCGTATTTTGTGAGATAGATCTTTTATTTGGGTCATCAATGAAAAAATATAACTTTTTATGCTAATATTATTATTTTTTATTGTGAATATCCGTAAATTTGATCCATCTCACATATAAAGATTCGTAAGACTGTCTTACAAGAGACTTACTTTTAAAATATTGATATAAACATTAAACACTAAAAAATGTTGATATATTATTTTCTAATATCATGTTAGTACTCTGATATACTATGAAAAATCAATTCATAAGATCAAAAATTCTTTGTTAATACCGATATAAGGATTTAAATTTGATATTTGTGCTTTTGAAATTCAAAAAACAATTACTTCTTACGTCTCATGTATTTATATTTGTGTATGTTTTTACAAAGAAATAAAGTATTTGAAAAATAAATTTTGAAAAGAAATTTCGAATTTTACTCGTATGAATGTCATAATATAATAAAATATTTGTTGGAACTTGGAAAAAATAATGTATTTTAAATGATATGGAAAGATGGATAAAAATAAAATAATATTAAGAGTGGGTCTCATGTGAGACCGTCTCACGGATCTTAATCTGTGAGACGGGTCAACCCTACCCATATTCACAATAAAAAATAATACTCTTAGCATAAAAAATAATACTTTTTTATGGATGATCCAAATAAGAGATCCGTCTCACAAATATAACCCGTGAGACCGTCTCACACAAGTTTTTGCCTAATATTAAATATGAGACGGATAAAAAAATGTGGCCTTTTCACACATAATTGTTCCATTCTTAATTAATTCCTTGCGTATAATATTAACTAAATTTTATTTATTTATTTATTATCTTCTTTGAGTAAAAACATGATCATTCAATTGAACATTGTCTATTTTAATAAAGGATGTCATTTTTTTCCCTAAAATCTAAATATTATTGATCAAAATATCTCTATTTGGGGGCCATGTATACAAATAGGTTATATTATTTTTTTAGTAAAGAAATATATATTTTTTAAATTTCTTATTATGAAATCCGTTAATTGAATAACATTTTAAATGTTATTTTCTACTATAATTTAAAATTTTACAGAAGATATTGTAACTCGAACAAGATTATTATGAGACTGAAAAGTAATAGATCTTATATTTATATAATTATATGCTTAAAACTGCCAAAAGAACATCAACAAATATTGCCAAAAAGAAATGTTTCAATATGTTTGGTTTCGAAAAAATAAATTAAATATTATACATACCTAATAATTTTTGGTTTATTTTCCTCGTCATGTTTTTATAAAACAACAAATATTACTTCTATTTATTAAAATGTTTTTCCCCAACTTTTGCAACACATTGTGACATTGTCCTCCATTTGTCTAAGATATATAATTTTCCCCACAATTTACGGATCCCAAAATTTTAATTACATACTCCGTTTTATGGCAAAAACTTGTGTGAGACGGTCTCACGGGTATTATTTGTGAGACGGATCTCTTATTTGGGTCACCCATGAAAAAGTATCACTTTTTATGCAAAGAGTATTACTTTTTATTGTGAATATGGGTAGGGTTGACCCGTCTCACAGAATATAATCCGTGAGACGGTCTCACATGAGACTCACTCCCGTTTTATATATATATATATATATATATATATATATAGATATATAACCAAAATTTCATTTTAGCTCTCTTTTTCAATCTTTAATGATTTTAATGAGGTTTTTAACGAGGAATGTTGACATGACAGTGATATTGTATATACAAAGTGCCGTATCGGTGCAACATATGTTGCATTAGATTCATATTAAAATAGCTAAAATTAAATAAAAAATAGTGAAATAAAGTTGAATTTTGATTATATATATATATATATATAATATATACATATATATAATATATATATGGCAAAAACATGTATGAGATATCTCACATGTCGTATTTCGTGAGACAGATATCTTATTTGGGTTATCAATCAAAAAATATTACTTTTTATGTTAATAATATTACTTTTATTGTGAATATCGATAGGATTAACCCTTATTACAAATAAAGATTCGTGAGACCGTCTCACAATATATTTAATATATATATATATATTATATATAATATATATATATGTTGCACACATACCGTGCACACATATGTGAGCACCGATGAAGTGTCACTCACCTATTCGGTACGCAATTTTCTATATTTCATCACATCCAATAGGTGAGTGACACCTCATCGGTGCTCACATAGATGTGCACGGTAGGTGTAAAGCATATCTCACTTATTAATTTATTATTTTTGAATAATTCTAGTTTAGTTTTAGAAATGCTAGAAATATCATAAAAAATTATTTTAATGAAAAAATATCTTAATAAAATATTCCTCTATTTTTATCTGAATTTTAAAATTAAAAATACTATAAAAATAATAAAAATTTATTTTATATAAAAATATTTTAATTCGTACGCATATGTTGTATTAATTAACAAGTTTAGTCTAAATAGTATACGGCGGAGACACGGATTAGCCCATAGGCCTCCACACGAGCGAGTATTCTCTAATTAATACACTATAAATGCCTTGGACGACATGCTCTCACCACCTTCTTCTTTACCATACGCTCCGATAATTTGTTATACGTACTATGGAAGAAGCTTCGCGGAGGCTCAACGCCGCCGCTCTCACGGCAAACATACCGGAACCCGACCAACTTCTTGCACCAGCTGCCCTGGCGCCGAAGAGAAGCATGGGGAGCTCTTCCACGGGTGCCAACAAAAGAGCCCTGAAGGAAACAGCAACCACAGGAGGCGGCGTCACCATTAGGTACCGTGGCGTCCGGCGTCGTCCGTGGGGGCGTTATGCCGCGGAGATACGGGACCCACAGTCCAAAGAAAGGCGTTGGCTCGGCACCTACGACACGGCGGAGGAAGCAGCCTGCGCCTACGACTGTGCAGCTCGTGCCATGCGTGGCGTGAAGGCGAGGACGAACTTTGTGTACCCTAGTTCTTCCGCACACTGCGCCGCTCCGGAGAATCTCATCCATCCGTATAGTTTAGTCAGGTCATCTCATCCTTATGTCGGAGATCACATGGGTCCTCGCCAGTTTTTTTCATCGTGTTCCTCGAGAAACCCTGATTTTCTTCTTTTCAATGGATCTAGCCATGTGAGGAGCCGCGATCCAATGAACATGCTTATGTTTTGCGACTATTTTAACTCACAAAACAATCCAGATTCGTCCTATTCCCACGTCCCTTTACAAGAACAAATCACGGAATGTTCAAATGCCTTCCCGGAATTTTCTTGTAATTTAACCACTCAAATTTCAGAAAACAGTATCAGTGGTTCTACTCTAACAACCAGCGGCGGAATCTCCGGCGGTGACGACCTTGATTGTTTGGATTTTTTCCGAACCGAAAGGTCTGATTCTGGTTTGCTTCAAGAAGTTCTACACGGGTTTTTCCCAAAGCCTACGGAGGTTAAGGCAGAGCCACTGCAAACTCCGGTTCACTCTCTTCCTCCTTCGCCGGAGATGTCTGAGAGTTCAGTCAAACTCGACAACTATGAAGCTTTCGAAAATATGTACAATAGCCAAATAAATTCTCCACAGCTTGATCATAATTTTAAATCTGCCTGCAGTTTTCTTGGGGTTGAATCGAACTCTATGACCCCGTCGCACGACGATTTTCAGGCGCTTGATTGCGATTATCAAGCTAACTGGGAGAGTTTTTTCACTGCCAACAAGCTCTAGGTCTCACCGCGGATTGAAGTTCATAATCATAATGCGTGATGGAAATTGTCTGTGAGGTTTAATCTATCTTAATTATATGCATTAATCTTATTTAATGGAATAAATGTACGTCTATTAAAATAGATATAGATTCATGTATGTTTTATTTTTATTTTTATTTTTCTTATTTGTGCAATTTCTTGTAAATTTGTATGAGCTGATCAAGAATTTGCTCATTTTTATTCAAAAAAATTGCCATTTATCTTTTCCATTGATATGGTGAATTTCTTGCCTTTAAACCTAACAAGAATATGGGTGGCAATGGGGATGAAGATGACATTTTTCTCTACTTGGAGATTTTTCATTTTTGCGGGGGTTAAGTTTGTAGGGTAGGTATCTTGTAAGACGGTCTCATGAATTTTTATTTGAGACGGTCAATCCAATCGATATTCACAATAAAATATAATATTCTTAGCATAAAAAGGAATATTTTTTAATGGATGACCCAAATAAGAGATTTGTATCACAAAATATGACCGGTGAGATCGTTTGATACAATTTTTTACAAAGTTTTTATCGGGTCTCAATATCTGGTTTTATCTGATTAGTCTGAAAATTATTATCTCGACTTTGTGGACATCAAATCTTCATCATCGCATCAAATAATCTAAAAATGATAACGAAGTGAACCAGATTTAACTTCATCATCCCCAACGTGAAGTGAATTAAATTATTATTTTCATCACCGCTGCAAATATTTGTTTAATTAACCAAAAAAAATTCAATTTCACTTGAAGAATATTGAGGTAATAATCTAATTATATTTATAAATATTAATATTACTTAACAAATAATACGAGCTTTTATAATTCATAGTTTTAATAAAAATGAATGAAATCACATACTTATTATGAGGTAAAGAGTTGGATCATCCACAAAAATTGAATGTCAAGGATTTGAGTTTTTTTTTATTAGTAAGAAAATTCATTATTATTATTATTATTAGAAATGATATTATTATCGGGGGACTTTGAGATGAGTTCGGAGACGAGAATAACATTCTCTTATCCATCTCCGATTTGCTTAATTGGGATTTGAAAAATCTCCCAACGCCGCCCCATTTCGGATTTTTCCTGTGACCTCAAATCCGTGAGAAAAATTAACATCCTTGAATAAGAAACTAATTAGCTGCTCTATGTGAATGAGAATTGAACCAACTGGTTAGGCCATATCCTCACGCCAAAGTGGCGTTGCATCCTTGCACCATTTTCGTTTCTAATCATGTAAACCATGGATCCAAGTTTAGTCTTAGTCTAATAATTAGTTGTTTCTTGTTTTATTTTTATTTCTCTCCGCTAAGGTGATGTCATGGTGCCCCGGAAACTGATAATGTATGCTGGAAATCGCTAATATGACATTGAACATTGTTGATGTGTAAACTGTGCGATTAAAAAGGACTAACAGTACTTAAAACAAAAACAAACTTACTAGAACTAAATTTTGACAACTTACATAGTTTAAAAATGAAAAATGGTTCATTTATATTACCAAAACAATTATTTTCTCCTAACAATCATTTACTTTTTAATTTAAAATAATTGATATTTTTTAGAAGAAAAAATTGTTTTTATAATATTATAAAATAAAACTATGCTAAAATGTAAAAACTAATTTTTTAATAATTAATTGTTTATATTATTTATTTAATAATTTTTTTATTATTAATATAAATTATTTAGGTTTAATAAGTAAATATATTAGTGAATTTATAAATAAATAATTGACATAGATATATTTAAGATGTCCTTTTGATACAGAATTTTCTCTAGCTAATAGAATTGATAGTTGAAGATATCCTTGGACAATTTTTCGTTTCTTTTTAGGCTTTTGTTTTGTGAAAATGGGGGGTTTTTTTTAAAAAAATTGTATTGAAAACAATTTATATATTTTGTTGTCAAACAGTATCTTTTTTGGTTTGGTAGGTAGATGTTCATATAATATGTTAATCTGATGTTTAAAGTTTAGATATTAAAACATATTAGTATAAATAATATTAAAATTGTGATTTTGTTGGGTTAAACATTCATGATAAAAGAAGTATTATAATGAGTGTCATCTCAGGAAGTGCCTCGTACGTCAAATTCTTGATGCTACATTATATGATCTGGTTAGTTTGATGAGTCGTAAAAGAGGGATTTCATATCCTAATAGATAAGATTGATATCTGCTAGTATACTATTAATGACGAAAAAATGAAAAAAATTATATCAAAGGTGATACCAGACAATAGTAGCAGTAAGACATGCTCATTGCCCCATCCCGGACTCATGGCCCTAACAACACGACTAATTGGAACTCAAGTAGGTGCAACCCCTCATGACAATTTGTCACTAAGTATCAGGCCGGTGCTGCCACAAACATGCAGTAATAAATTTATGTCCTAGTTAACATCGTCCTAGATGGCGCCTAGGCGTTGGACAGTCCACTCACCGCCTCGATTTTTAAAAAGACGATGTCTCTGGGCGTTGTTAAAAAAATTGATCACCTAGACGACCGTCTAATTTAATATGTAGATTATTTTTTTCATAAAATATTGTTCGACATATTTTTCAATCAATTTTTATAGGATAAAGAAGAAGATTATGTTATTGATTTTGAGTTTGAATCTGATATAAATGAATTATCGAAGAAATATAGATAGGAACAAGAAAAATTATATATTTAAATAAAAAAAAGAAAAATCGTCTAGGGGCTAGGTGGTGGGTGGCATCGGCCTGAACCCAACAACATCAATGATACCTCGCGCACCTCATTAATATCTAGTGCTAAGTTAATATTATTGAGAAAATAAGATTAAAACGCAAAAAAAAATAAAAAATTATCAGAATAAGAATGAAATTAACTAGTCAGATGATCAAATTCACAATCGAACCAATTCACAGGATTAGTTTTGTAATTTTCCCATTTCAATAACAAGATTTCAGTACTTTGAATTCAAATTCAAACCCTGGTGGGAGATTCAATGAAGAGATGTGTTCTTCAGTTGGCTACAAATTAAAGTTTCATAATAATGTAAGATAATGAAATTATATTCATGCATAAAATTCGAAGTCTCTTCGATGAGATCGGCTTTAAATTTTAGATTTGAAATTCTTTAATTTCAAAATTTTCGATTTAAACACATATGTCGACTAATCTTTTAGTCCAAGCAAGCATTTCCATATATACTAATGTAAATATTTGCAGGAAAAATTGTTAGAATCGTCATGGTAGTTATCATGTTTTATATCATATCAAAGTTGGATTTTAGTTATATAATTTTATTTGTCAGTCCGATAAATACTGATATAACATCAAAAAATTACTAATGTCAGACGCAACATCATTTCTTTCATAATATAGTATTTAAAACCAATTAAAAAATAAAATTAAATGACTAAAACTAAAATTTAAACAATTAACGACACGATAACAAGAAAAAAAAAACAGACAACTAATATTCCTTTTAGATTCCCGACCTTCTTATAAATTTCGGGTCTTGGTTACGTCCCTCTTCCTTCCTATATGTATTGTATGTATTAAAATATTTTATATATTCAACAATAAATGATCGATGTACACGGAATATTTCTCTCGATAAGTGTATATAGGCAAAACCCTAAAACCTAGTGTTTCAAATTAATTTGTATTTATTTGATATTCGAGATTAATTGTCGATCTAAATGAAATTAAATAAACTTAACTCGTATGGCTATGTTTTTTCGATACGTGGATATTTCCTTGTGTGTACATGTTAAAACTTTGTCGATAATTAACATTATTTGAAGACATTCTCAGCGTTGAGATTTAATGCATACCACACCACCCGAGAATTAACACTGAATATATCCATTTTTTTCCATATTTCTCCATGTTATCGAATTTCAGTTTTAATCGTCTGTTTTTGTTTTCTATTTTCTACGATTTTCATTTTTTTCTAATGCGATGTTGTCCTAACAACGATTTGACACCCATATGTCTCCAAATTGAATATGACTAACATTGCAAACAATTAAAAGATGGAGGTTCAATTTTGATAATACGGATTATCAAATTTGCAATCATGAAACCATAAATGACGAAAAGGAAAATTTTAATTTTGGTCTCGCGTAACTTTATAATTTTTCATTTTTAGTCTTATAAGCTTTCAAGTTGCATTTTTAGTCTTATAAGTTGGTGCTTATTCTATATTTTAGTTACTTTTCACCAAAATACTGATGTATCGCCGAAAATTGATGACATGACACTATAAATAGATTTAGGTGACATCGAAAATTGTCATTATGACATCAGACATTGCTGACATATCTCATGTCACATCAGAAATCCGATGGAAAAGACTAAATGCGAGAATAATTACCAATTTTCAATACTAAAACGATAATTTAAAATGAGGTCCAAAATTCTATTTTTCCGGGTGAAAAATACTTCCATAAACAATAATATATAATTCATGATATAAAAAAAAAAACAAAAACAAAATTAACATAGGCAAGATCTATAATCATTTATTCGGAATATAAAAACTATATTCGCCTACTAAGCCGGTTAGCTTCCATAAAATACAAATATACATGACCAAATTTACAATTTTCGCGTAGTTGATGATCAAACTTTTTAAGTTGGTGGAAATGTTTTATGTGACAAATAATATTAATTAATATTTAATAACACCTAAACCTAGGGACTAGGGTTCCTATTTTTTTAGGGGGAAGTCGCAAAATGGGACTTAGTCATGGGCATGCCCTATTAATTAACTAATCAAGCAACTTAAATTCTAGGTAACTCTAAGCTTTGGTGTAACTCACAATATTCATCCCTTAATTTCCTCATTCTATTGTTGCCAAATATTCATTTCTCAAAATTTTATATAGATTTTAACCCATTATTTAGTTTGTTTGAGAATCTAATTAAGTTGCATTTCAATTAATTTTTTAAATTAATTTTTTTCCTATGAGATTTTTAATAAATTTTCATTAAAAATATTATACGACGAAGTACGTAAATAATCGAGTATGGCTTATATAAATAAAAATAAGTAAAATCCCTGAATTTTTTTTGATTTTTTTCCCTTTGGAAAAGTAATAAAATTTCAAATATAAATCAATAAATTGTTGATTATGCAACAACTTTATATCAAGATGCAGCTAATTTTTTTTTAAAAAAAACATATAGGTTTCGTACATGCAAACGAGTAGTCTTTAAATACTTGCCATTATTTTTGAATTCAAAGTACCTTATCCTATTACACTTTAAATATAATTAAACTTGCATGGTTATCAATTATTATCTATTATTTGCAGTATCTATCATTGTCTTCAAACACAACTAAAAGTCCAGACATACATTTCCCTGCCTGACATGTTTGAGTTGGTAGAATATGCGAGCATTTAATCATTAGGCATTAGTTCGATTCTCCTATTAACAGTTTTTCAGGTGAACCCGTCGCACGAGATTTGTCCAGCGTGATTTACTTGTCTAGTTTGATTTTCATATTACAATATTAGTCTGACGGTTTACCTAATACATAGTGAAAGATAGTGGTTGTAGGTTCTGTCGTCATTAAAAAAAAGATATAAACATTTAATTTGGATTCCATTATTTTATAGGTAGACACGACAACAGTTCTATAACATACCATTTCGTAAGTTTGGGTTTTAATATAAATTTTTTTATTGAAAAAATAACATGTAAATTAATTTAATTCAATTTAAATGTTTTTTTTTAAAAAAAACCAGGAATGAGTACCCATTTGGTAAGTTTAGGTTTTCGGGCATAATGGAGAAGCCCGTTAGTTTATTGTATGGACCAAATAAATTATACTTAGTTTTGGACCCTTAAATTACAAAATGTCCGATCCAGACACAAAATATAAATAATTATTACACTAGCAAACATAATTTTAACTTGCATCAATTATATTCATAATAATTCTAATGGTTAATTTCTTTTAACGGAATTTTTTTGGGGGTAATTTCCCAGCTAGGATAGCTGATCGACACGCGATGTTTAAGATACTTTACAATTTAAAATATTAGACTTATATCGTTACCACAAAAAACAGATTTTGGTAGAACATCAAGTGCTCGATCCAAAAAAATTAGAACTTAGTTTTCTTACATTGATCTGTAAGAAATTATTCATCTTTACACTTATTAACATGATACTGAATGCGAAAAAATAGATCAAATGTTACCTCTAGTAATTGATTATGAAGAACCCCTTGAACACTTCTTTGAATTTCTTCCAATTGTTTGATTCTTCTAAGCACTTCAAACCTCACAATTGATGATGTTGTGTAACTTTTGATATGTGTGCTTCAGGATTCCAAACGCTACTATTTATCGATGTTTCTAACCATCATAAAAGGAAGAAGAGATTTGGTAAATTTTGATGATGTTTATTTGTTATATGGTAAATAAATCTCAATATATTTTTCATATTAATATACATAATATTATTGATTTTCATTTCTTTAAATATGAGACATCTCTCATATTTATCTGAATGAAATATGTTGATCAAAATTAGATTATTTTATGAACTTAAATAAATAATAATACATTTTCCCACTTAGCCTACATATTTCAAATAACAGAATACTCAAGAAATCAATCATCATCATTCAAAGTTAAGAAACAAATAAATGTATCATGGTGATACTATTATCTTGCATGTCATGCCCCAGGACAGAGGCGTCGGTGACATCCGTCATTGTTTATCAATTTGAATGAAAACAACAATCCTCGTAGCAAATAGCCAAACACCAGTATTTTTCATAAATAAATATTGTCTTTACAATGACAACATAATGAAAATCACATCAGATTGCAGAAGCGAAATACAAGAGAAATACAAATTCTTGATCCTAGATCTTTTGATACGATCACTAGCCCCAAAATGTTTCATGCTCTTCAGCATTCAGTTGTTCCTCGGTCTTATCTAAGGAGAGATGTAAGAGTGAGTGCTTTTAGAAACATTCAGCAAGTGGGGGTCAATCGATTACCACAAATACATATAATGATAATTTAAAACAGATTTTTAAAACTTATTATATCGACTTATCATATCAGAACATTACCTAAATCAGAGTCGAAATGTAGAACATAGATTATCAAAACAATTTGGAACAAAACAAATCGGAACAAATAGAACATTGTTATTCATCTCTTCATCCATTGTCAAATTGTCCCATATATGTTAGTACTCTAAAGGATGAGGCCATAACACAATTTTATACACACTAATGGGGACCAGAACACAACTTTATACCCACTGATGGGGGCCAAACAGAATTTACAATCGCCGTTTCATATCCAACTCGAATCATAACAGTGTATTACAAAATCAGATTCATCATACAATACTTATCAGAATTACGAGATGACTCGGCAGAATCAAAGAATATCGAAGACGAAAGACATGTAACGCACATCGATCTATATTTTAAAATATATTACCACAATTTTCAAAAATATAGTTAGACACACATACAAGTATGTCATGATATACTTACACAAATTTTAAATTACAAAGGAATACATAGCAAAAACCCATTTACTCTTGGTTCGAAAGATAGGGCTCGAATTTGATTGCTTCTTTAACGTTGCTTCAGCTAGAACTTGGCAGCACTTCACCTATTTTCTTAAGCAGAGTATGGAGTTATTTCAGCAAAACTTTGACAGGTTTTGTTGAGGCTTGAAATGACCTCACAAAGCTTTCTTTTCTTTTCTTGCCTTGGCCGAACTTTGAAGAGAATTGAGGAGAGATTTGAGTGTGTTGTTTGCTAGAACACATGGGCTATTTATAGGTGAAAAATGACTCTTCTCCTACCCCATTCATTCAGCAGAATTTCCCCTTGAAATGCCCCCAAAGTTGATGGTCCAAATAGCCTTCAAATGGTCAAAGTTTATCCGAAAACCAAAAGTTATGTGCACTCAATGGTCACTTCTTACGCATTAATTATCTCCAACTTTTAGCTCTTTTCATGGCTATATTGTTTTCATTTTTTCGACAAATATCAATGAGCTCCTTTGAGCTAGGGGTTTAAGCTCATAAGCTAGCGGGTTTCTCCCAAGAATGAATGAGCTTCCTTGAGCTGAGTGTTTTAGCTTGTGAGCTAAGGGTTTCTTCAATGAGCTTCTTTGTGCTGAGGGTTTCATCAATGAGCGACGTCCCTTCAATTCTTATGGTTTTTCATTGCTTCGATTTTTTTGAGCTATTTTTCGAGCTCTTTGAGGTGATTTGCTTCGAAAATCCAGGTCCTCACATCCCACCCTCCTTATTGTATGTTTTGTCCTCAAAACTTGAGTTTGCTTATTCTTCAAAAAGGTAGGGATACAGGGTGCACATCTTCTCTTTTAGCTCCCATGTTGATTCCCGTTCAGTATGGTTTGACCATTGTACTTTTACATATGGAATGGTCCGGTGTCGTATCACTTTTTTTTTTGTGTCCACTAAACGGATAGGGACTTTTCGTATCTCAATTCTTAATTCAGGTTGCCGTCAAGTAGTAGAGGTGCGACCTCAAGGATATGACTCGAGTTGGGAATGTATCTTCTCAGCTTCGAAACGTGAAAAACTTTGTGGATTATTGACATGTCTGGTGGCAAGGTTGATAAGCTAAGGTTCCAACTCTTTCAAGAATCTCGAAGGGTCCGGCGTATCTTGGGTTCAATTTTCCCGATTTTCTGAAGCAGACCACTGCTTTCATAGGTGAAACCTTGACATAAGCCTTTTCTCCGACTTCAAATTCCAACGGTCTTCTTTTCAAGTCAGCCTAGCTCTTTTGTCGATCATGTGCCACTTTTAGTTTCTCCCTGATAATGGCTACATTTTCCACCGTGACCTGTATCTGTTTCGGTCCGGTGACAACTTTCTCCCCGATTTCGTCCCAATACAGCGGGGCATTTTCAACCATAGAGCGCTTCATAAGGGGCCATTTATATAATACTGTGGTAGCTATTATTGTAAGCGAACTCTATTAGGGGCAGCTGTTCACTCCAATTTCCTCTGAAATCTAGAACACGCGCCCTTAACATATCCTACAAGGTTTAGATCGTCCTTTCAGTTTGGCCGTCTGTTTGTGCGTGATAGGTCTTGCTGAGGGTGAATTTGGTTCCAATGGCTTCTTGGAAACTTTTCCAGAATTGGGACACAAATCTTGGATCCCTGTCGGATAGTATACTTGTTGGAACTACGTGTAATTTTACTATGTTGTCCATGTACAGGGTGGCTAGTTTATCAAGGTTGTAGTTCATTCGCACCGGTAAAAATTGTGCCGATTTGGTTACTCAGTTGATGATAACCAAGATCCCATTATGATTTTGTCTTGACTTTGGTAATCATACAACAAAGTCCATGGAAATGTGCTCCCACTTCCATGTTGGGATTCCTAGTGGTTGTAGGAGTCCTCCCAGTCGCTGAAGTTCGGCTTTGACCTGTTGACAGATTTGTCATTTAGCGACAAAATCAACTACATCCTTCTTCATTCCATTCCATAGTAATTATTTTTCAAGTCTCTGTACATTTTGGTACTTCCAGGATGAATTGAGAATTTTGATTTGTGTGCCTCAGACATTACTACTCGTTGAATCTCATCGAGGTCTGGTAAACAAAAACGTCCTTTCTTCCACATGACACCTTTCTCATCAGCTTGAAATTCTTGGGCTTTTCCTTCTTGAATTTGCTCCTTAATTTTCGCTATGGAAGGATCATGATTTTGTTTCAGCTTGATGGTTTCTTGAAGGCATGATTGAGTTGAAAGAGCCGATAAATTTACACTTCCTATGTATCTTCGGCTCAAGGCATCTGCTACCTTGTTGGCTTTACCCAGATGGTAGTTTTTGTTAAGCCGTAATCCTTCTAGAGTTCAATCCACCTTGTTTGCCTCATGTTTAATTATTTTTGGATGAAATGTTTTTGATGCTCTGGTGATCAGTGAATATCTTTCATTTGACTCCGTAAAGGTAATGTCTCCAAATCTTTAGCGCAAATACAATTACAGCTAACCCGAGATCATGGATTGGGTAATTTTCTCATAAAGTTTTAATTGCCTTGATGTGTAGGAAATTACCTGACCTTCCTGCATAAGCACATACTCTAATCCTCCCTTTGATGCATCACTATATATCGTGAAGTTCTTGCCATCATCGGGGAGTACTAGCACTGGTGTAGAAGTGAGTTTCCTTTTAAGAATTCGAAAAATTTTGTCGTATTCTTCGCTCCAAATGAATCTAGCGTTTTTTTGTGTATGGCTATTGAAGAAAACCTTTCGACGAATTTCTTATATAACTGGTTAAACCCAAAAATCTTCGAATCTCAGTTACGGTCTTTGGTCAAGGCCAGTCCACAATTACCTCAACTTTCTTGGGGTCTACGGAAACACCTATCTCAG
Organism: Primulina eburnea; assembly: GCF_022965805.1. Lineage (NCBI taxonomy): Eukaryota > Viridiplantae > Streptophyta > Magnoliopsida > Lamiales > Gesneriaceae > Primulina > Primulina eburnea. The sequence continues at coordinate 27,143,599 of NC_133118.1, forward strand.
AGATTATGTGATCCAAGTCCACTTGTTAGCCAAAATTCACATTTCTTAAATTTGAAATACAATTATTTTTCTCTGAGTGTCTGTAGAGTGAGGCAAAAATGTTCCTCGTGATCTTCCTTACTTTGTGAGTACACAAGGATTTCGTCTATGAATACGACCACGAAATTGTCAAGGTATGGTTTGAAGACTCTATTCATGAGTTCAATGAATGCTGCTGGAGTATTGGTCAGTCCAAACAGCATTATCGTAAACTCGTAATGTCCGTACCTTGTCCTGAAGTCTGGTTTAGGAGTATCCTGATCTCATATCGAGTTTTGAAAAGATCTTGGCTCCTTTAAATTGGTCGAAAAGGTCATCTATTCTCGGGAGTGTGTATTTATTCTTAATCGTGATCTTGTTTAACTCTCTGTAATCGATACATAACATCATACTCCCATCTTTCTTTTTCACAATAGTTCAGGGGCTCTCCACAGAGATGCACGGGGTCGAATATGTTTTTATCCAACAACTCTTGGAGTTGATCCTCGAGTCCCTTTAACTTTGCTGGGGCCATTCTATATGGTGCTTTTGAGATTGGTTCAACACCAGGAATCAAGTTGATCTCAAAATCCACTTCACGGTCAGGAATCATTCCAGACAATTCTTTAGCAAAGACATCTGGAAATTCCTGAATAACTGGAATATCCTCTATTTTCAGAGTAATTTCGTTATTTACCTCGTTGATCATTGCTACGTAAATTTCTTCACAACCTTTCATGGCTTTCCAAGTTTGTGATGCCGATAGAAGATATTTTTGCTCTTTAGATCTACCATGGTATATGATCTCCTCATGGTTTGGAGTCTGCTCTTGACACTCTTCTTCTGGCAATCCACAAAAGCATGATTCTTAGCCAACCAATCCATTCGCATAGTACACTGAATAAAATCGGCACTAAATATATGCATATCAATACTTATTTTGTTATATCTTAAAATCATCACGATTACTATCTCAAAACTTAAAACCAATATAAAATCTTATAACATAACTCTTTATAAGCCTATTGACTCAAGTCCCAATAATTATAACCTAGTTAAAATTTCTTTCAACCTTGTACGGAAGAAACTAATTCCTCTAACAATTCTTCTTTACTAAATCTTTCTTTAATCAAGACTATGAGCCTAGCATGCTTTAACACAAACAAGTTTCATTGGATGTATTTCTCCTCAAATCTTCCTTTTTTTTTGTACTATAAGAAGAGTCAGAACTTATTATGTATGCTACACTTCCTAGATGCCCATCAATATCTTACTTTATTTTCATAAAGAAATGACCTAAAATAATATAAATTTCTTAATTGATATTATTTCTTACCTTCATAAGATATTACAAAATCCTATATATTTAAATTTAGCACTTAACATCCCAATTTAATGTACATACCGTTAATTATTGACACAAAAATTAACTTCTACTTCTGAATATAAAAGCTTATATAATTCTTATATCATATTTTCATAAATAATGTATTATCACCTAGTCAAACATTTCATCTTAAGTAAGAAGCTTATCTTCGATAGGTAAATTTCCAAAAATGTAAGTCTACTTATATCAGATAGGTGTATTCCCAAAAATATAAGTCAACTTATATCCAATTGGTACATTCTCAATATAATTCAACTTATCTTTGTACATTCTCAAAGAAATGTTACACATATTTCTTTTCGTATCATATAACCATAATATCAACCTAGTCTACCTTATCATCTCTCCATCATCACTGCACTTTTTCCACTATATCCATAGGTACTTCTTCTTCTTCTTCTGTCACGTTTTCCATGACAAGGTTCATATAGTTATTTTGTTCTTTAAGTCTATCCATAGCGCCATGAAGCTTGGCGATATAATGTTCTTGCTTGGTAGCAAGGTCTTCATGTTGATGATTAGAGCGGTTAGCAAGATCCTTCTCAGTTTCAATCCTTACTATCAACTTTCGGTTATGGGAAACTAGTCGTACCACGTGAGATGGGTTACATCGGGTTAGGGCGAGCTGGCTCTATGCTCGATCAAGATGATGGGTGAGACATTATACATCAGTTTGAAGCAGGTTCCTAATCTGCAAGAGTTCTTGTTTATCTTGTTTTCCTCTAGCGAGTTGAGCCTTTATGGTTTCAATCTCTCATGTTCGGTTTTAAAAAGTAAGTTGACACATGCGAAGGGCGTCTTGAGCAAGAGTACGAGGGGTGGACATTTCCAATACATATTGAATGAAAAGGGATCAAAGTTTCATTATCAGATAAGCAAGGTATTTGGATCGAACAGAATGAGATTTTCTAAAAGTGGAAAGAAGGGGTAATTTCACAGGATTTAAATCAGCTTACAAGATTGAGTTTCGAAAATCTATGCGAAAGTATAAGCCATCCTGAAGGATCGGTTCGGGCACCTTTGAGGTGATTCAAACACAATATTCTCCAAGAGCTGCAATAGCTCGTGTTCTAAGAATGTTTACATCGATAAATTAATTCGACTTTGATATTAAATCAAGCGGAAAAAACTCGAAGTAATCCTTCGTTAAGAAACACTGATATATTTTATATCCCGTGTAACTAAATAACTGAAAATAAAGGGAATCAGTTGTGACATATATCAGTTCAGTTATGGTGAAAACAGAACTGACGGATGCTCTAACTGATCAAATCAGTTTGAAACAGCAGTTAAACAATTAAATACAAAAGATATGTTTATGGATGTTCGGAGAATTCAACTGCTCCTACGTCACCCTTTCTACCACCTCGGATATGATCTACTAGAAGACTTTGATTTATACAAATCAACTCAGCTTAGGACTTACCCAACTGACTAACTGAAATCCTAGATTAGACTGAAGGCATCACCTTCCAGCCAACACTTGTTTAATGATGTGTGTGATTTTTACGTGTTTTATTGCATTAGTTTGTGTGTGTTTGCATTGTGCATGCGTACATTTTGTTTACATTTTGTTCATTTTAGAGTAAACATTTGCATGTGATCGTGTCTCACTTGGATGTGACGAATTTGCAGGAAAAATGGCCGGAAAAACGGAACTCGGGGCCAAGTGCTAAGCCAACAAGATTGTGTACAGAAAAGTTGGCGCCCGAGCGGTAATTTTCTACCGCTCGGGCGCGAGAAGCGAGTTGCTGAAGAAACGGAAAAAAGAAGTGGCGCTTGGGCGGTAAAATTCTACCGCTCGAGCGCGAGAAATAATCCACAATGAAGAAATTACAGAGAGTGTGGCGCTCGAGCGGTACTTTTCTACCGCCCGAGCGCCAGAAGCCGTATGCTCCAGGTAGTCTACAGAGAGTGTGGCGCTCGAGCGGTAATTCTTTACCGCCCGAGCGCCACCTAATTTTGGCAAGATTTTGCAGCCGAATCTTTACCTTATTTTGGAGGGGTGGCTGATATGGGAAGGATTAGGACACGAAATAGGGATTATTCAGACATTATTCTGGAGCCACCACAAGTTGAAGAGAGCACTTTGCGCTTGGATTGAAGATTGGAACTTTTCCGGGCGTCGTTCTTTGTGTTTTTCGTCAACACTAGTATTTTTTATTCAGTTTTTATCATTTGAACTTAGTTTTGCTAAATGTCACTATGAATTTTAGTAGCTAAACTTTAATATTTATTGGGATTTAAGGGGAGCCTACCCCAAACTTTAATTTGAATTAATTTACATTCGATTGTTGTGTTATTCTTGATTATACTATTGTTTGATTGTGTTTTTAGAGTGTAGCTAACTTTAACAAAGTTTTTATATTGCGAGTGAGTTCGAGAGAATAACTTGTGATAGGAACGAGTAGTATAATCCGCGGATCTACAATTTACATAGATATATGAAATTGGATACGCGCCGATAGTCATAGTCCTTAGGGTCGAAAACTAGGAGATTTCGTAGATCGAAATGCGATTCACTCTTGATAAATAATTAAAGATATTTAATTACTTCATTGAGTAGAATTATTTTGGCATAGCTCGAGAGAGTATGTTCAATAGAATAAGAAATCCTGTCGGAAGCATTTAATCACTTTCGAACGAATTAATTAATTAACGAGTGGTAGGTGAACCGAAATTCCCAACAAATTCATTTCTCATTGAATTTTACACAACATTTTAGATATTAATTCTCATTCATTACTGAATAAATAATTTTATTTGCATCTTTCTTTGAGCATAGTAGTATTAATCACTCAATCAAATTTTTGTTGCTAAAGATCTCATAACTGAAAAGAATAATTGTTAAATACAGTCCTCGGTGGAACGATACTCGTACTCACATACATTATACTATTACTTGACATCGTTCACTTGCGATTAATTTTGAGCATACAAAATCATATTTTTATTGAGGATTCCGTAGTGCAAGTTTTGCTCAATCAAGTTTTTGGCGCCGTTGCCAGGGACTGTTAATCTACAATTTTATTTTTAGTTATTTTCTTTAGCATTATTTTATTTTTCTTGAGCTAACACTCCATATTTTATTCCAGATATCTTGTCTAGTGCATACCAAAGTCACTTGACGTGGAGCTTGAATTCGATCCTGAAATTGAAAGAACCTTCCGCAGGAGAAGACAACAATAGAGACTTAAAGAACTGATGGAGAGACACGAGCAAGAACGTGAGGAGGAACATCTTGAAAATAGACAAGTTGAGATGCCACGCCGCATACCGATGCTAGAGTATGCCCAACCTTCTTTGGAGGGTGGACGCCCTAGCGTTGTGAGGCCTATCGTGCGAGCAAATCACTTTAAAATCAAGCCAGCTATAATCCAGATGATTCAGAACACAGTCCAATTTGGAGGAACTGCAGTAGATGACCCAAACACGCACATCGCGGATTTTCTTGAAATTTGCGATACTTTTAAATTCAATGGAGTTTCTGATGATGCTGTTAGATTGCATTTGTTTCCTTTCTCTTTACGTGATAAAGCTAAAGCATGGTTAAACTGTTTGCCTGTAGGTTCGATCACTAGATGGGAAGACATGGCGAAAGCATTTCTCATTAAATACTTTACTCCATCCAAGACCATGAAGCTGCGGGCAGACATTACAACATTTGCTCAATTCGATCAGGAATCTTTATATGAGGCATGGGAACGCTTCAAGGATCTACTACGAAGATGCCCACATCACGAGTTACCACTTGGGTTATTCGTTCAAAAATTTTATTATGGTTTGCTTACTCCTAACCGTACTATGATAGATGCTGCTGCTTGTGGAAACCTGTTGAGAAAAACCGCGGAGGAAGGATATGAATTGTTAGAAGAGATGGCTGCTAGCAGCTATCACCCTCAATCTGAAAGAAACAACCAGCGGAAGAGTGCAGGAGTTCACCATGTAACTGATTTTTCTGCTATTACTGCACAACTTGATGCTTTAACCAGGAAACTAGACAGCTTGAATGTGGGTGGCACGGCGATGCGTCTTCAAGAGATATTCTGTGACAAGTGTGGAAGGGAACACTATGCGAAGGACTGTCAAGATGACAATCCATTTTATGTGCAAGAAGGGGCACCAATAAATCAAGTATGGGTCCAAAACCGCCCAAGGAATGACCCGTATTCGAACACATACAATCCGGGGTGGAGGCAACACCAAAACTTCTCATGGGGTGGTCAAAACAGCCAAAATAGACCACAAGGAGGACAATCATATGGGAAACAACAGATGAACATGTCCGATCTTCTTAGAGAAGAGAAGTCAAATTTGGAGCAGATGATGTCTAAGTTCATCTCGTCTACCGAGACTAGACTACAGAATCAGGATGCATCGATAAAGGGGCTTGAGAATCAAATTGGGCAGTTGGCAAAAATGATCACAAACAGAGAGCCGGGCACCTTGCCAGGTAACACAGAGACAAATCCAAAAGAGCAAATGAAGGCCATCGAGTTGAAGAGTGGAAAAGTTTTAGAGTCAAAAAAAAGAGAGAACTCAAAAATCGGATGAACACCCTGAAACATCAAAAGGTAAGTCCTCTAACTCTACACCATCACCCACTGCACAACCTAAAATTGTTATTCCCCCACTTTTTCCTGCAGCACTGAAAAAAGCAAGACTAGATGCACAATTCGGTAAGTTTCTTGAGATATTCAAAAAATTGAATATCAATATTCCTTTTGTCGATGCCTTGATGCAAATGCCTAGTTATGCTAAGTTTTTTGAAAGATATATTCTGCTTTGGTGCAAAACAAGATCCCACCGAAACTTAAGGATCCAGGGAGTTTCTCTATTCCTTGCACGATTGGAGATTTTGTTTTTCATAAAGCGTTGTGTGATCTTGGTGCAAGTATTAACCTGATGCCTCTTTCTGTGTTTAGGAAACTTGGACTGGGAGAACCTAAGCCGACGCGGATGTCCTTACAACTAGCTGACAGATATGTCAAGTACCCCCGCGGAGTGATTGAGGATGTACTCGTGCAAGTAGACAAATTTAATTCCCTGTGGATTTTGTGGTACTTGACATGGAGGAAGACATAGAGATGCCCTTGATTCTTGGGAGACCATTCCTTGCGACTAGCAAGGCCCTGATTGATGTTCAAGAAGGGAAGTTGAGATTAAGAGTGGGCGAGGAAGAGATTACTTTTGATGTTTTTAATGCACTTAAGCACACACTGCACTCTGATAGTTGTTATAGAATTGATGTTGTTGATGCTCTCGTTTCTAACTATGTGCAGGATGCTCTTGGGGACCCTTTGGAAGCCACCCTCACAACTGAATTGGAGGATGACAACTTGGACGACGAAAAAACTGAAATAGTAGAATACTTCAATGCCAACCCTCCATGGAGAAGGCCGATGAGAATGAGACTGGAAGATCTGGGAGAGCGCAGAGATTTGACCCCTCCAAAGTCAAGAATCGAGGAACCACCGACGCTTGAACTCAAACCCTTACCTCCGCACTTGAAGTACATATTTCTAGGTAAGAATAACACTTTGCCTGTCATTATTTCTGCTGGTTTGACAGATGCTATGGAGGAAAAATTGTTGCAAGTTCTCAAGGAGCACAAAAGAGCATTCGCCTGGAAGGTGGCAGACATAAAGGGAATCAGTCCGTCGATATGCATGCATAAAATCTTGATGGAAGAAAAGTACTCACCTCTCGTGCAACCTCAAAGACGACTAAATCCAAAGATGCAAGAGGTAGTGAAGGCTGAAACTATTAAGCTTCTCGATTCAGGTATTATCTATCCCATTTCCGATAGTGTGTGGGTAAGTCCGGTTCAATGTGTGCCTAAGAAAGGAGGGATTACAGTAATCACCAATGAAAAGAATGAACTTATTCCCACAAGAACTGTTACGGGGTGGAGAGTGTACATTGACAATAGGAAACTGAATGATGCCACCCGTAAGGACCATTTCCCCCTTCCCTTTATTGATCAAATGTTGGAGAGATTAGCGGGTCATGAATTTTATTGTTTTCTCGATGGGTATTCGGGGTATAATCAAATCACTATTGCACCTGAGGACCAAGAGAAAACCACTTTCACTTGTCCTTATGGCACTTTTGCTTTTCGCCGTATGCCTTTTGGTCTTTGTAATGCACCTGCTACATTTCAGCGCTGTATGACTGCTATATTCCATGATATGATTGAAACCTTTCTTGAAATATTTATGGATGATTTTTCTGTCTTTGGTGCAACGTTTGATGAGTGTTTGCAGAATTTGAGGTCCGTGTTGAGAAGATGCGAGGAGACGAACTTGGTGCTCAATTGGGAAAAGTGTCATTTCATGGTACAAGAGGCAATTGTTTTAGGGCACAAGGTTTCGGAAAAAGGAATCGAGGTGGACAAATCTAAAATTGAAGTAATAAAGAACCTACCACCACCAGTCTCAGTAAAGGGAGTTAGAATTTTTCTAGGCCACGGCGGCTTTTATCGGCGTTTTATCAAAGATTTTTCTAAAATGGCCAAACCTCTATCTTCCCTACTTATGAAAGATGTGCCTTTTGATTTTCATTCTGACTGTTTACAGGCATACGAGGATTTGAAGGAGTGCTTGGTGACGGCTCCTGCCTTGGTGGCACCAGATTGGGATCTACCTTTCGAGATCATGTGCGACGCCAGTGACACTGCGGTGGGAGCTGTGCTTGGCCAGAGACAAAACAAGGTATTTCATACAAATTACTACGCAAGTAAGACCTTAGATGAGGCTCAATTGAATTATGCAACAACTGAAAAGGAATTACTTGCAGTAGTATTTGCGCTTGACAAATTTCATGCATATCTTGTCTTGTCAAAAGTCAATATTTACACAGACCACTCTGCACTGAAATATTTGCTTGCTAAAAAAGATGCAAAGCCACGCTTACTTCGGTGGATCTTACTATTACAAGAGTTTGACTTAGAAATCAAAGATAAGAAAGGTGTTGAGAATGTGGTTGCGGATCACTTGTCTAGGTTAGAATTCGTCAGTGATGATAGTGTGAATGATGCTATTAATGATTGGTTTCCTGATGAGCAAGTCTTTGAGGTGAAAAATTGTCCATGGTATGCAAATTTTGCAAATTTCTTGTTACAGGCTCACCTCCCCCAAATTTAACTTTTCACCAAAGAAAGAAATTTTTTTCGGTCGTGAAATATAATTTTTGGGAGGAACCGTTTTTGTTCAAAATTTTTGCAGATTCCATGATAAGAAGGTGTGTTGCAGAGGAAGAGTTCGGTCAAATTCTCAACCATTTCCATGACCGTGAGGTAGGTGGTCATTTCGGACCAACAAGGACGGCATCCAAGGTACTTGAATGTGGCTTTTATTGGCCAACCTTCTTTAAGGATGCTCGTTCTTATGTGCTACATTGTGATAAATGCCAGCGGACAGGTAACATCTCTAACCGTCATGAAATTCCATTGAATAACATCATTGAGTGTGAGGTTTTTGATGTATGAGGGATAGACTTCATGGGACCGTTTCCCAGTTCATTCACGAAAAAATATATTTTAGTGGCGGTTGACTATGTGTCTAAGTGGGTTGAGGCAGAAGCATTTGCCACTAATGATGCTCAAGTGGTCCTGAAATTTTTAAAGAAAAATATTTTTAACAGATTTGGGACACCACGAGCAATCATTAGTGATGGTGGCACCCATTTTTGCAAAAAACTCTTTGAAAAACTTTTGAGCAAATACGGTGTCACACACAAGATCTCTACCCTTTATCACCCCCAGGCAAATGGTCAATTTGAGGTGTCTAATCGAGAAATCAAGCGAATTCTGGAAAAAGTGGTGTGTGTCAATAGGAAAGATTGGTCGGTGAGGTTAGATGATGCTCTTTGGGCATATAGGACTGCGTTCAAAACACATATAGGCACAACTCTGTACAGGTTATTGTTTGGTAAATCATGTCACTTACCTGTAGAGTTAGAGCATCGGGCATATTGGGTAACAACAGCACTAAACTTTAACTTTACTCATGCAGGTGAACGACGTTTGCTTCAACTAGATCAGTTGGAGGAATTCCGAAATCTGGCATATGATCTCGCACTGTCCTACAAAGAAAAGACAAAGAGGGCTCATGACAGACGAATCATCGAAAGGGAATTCCAAGAATATGAAAATGTCCTGCTCTATAACTCCCGGTTGAGAGTGTTTCCAGGAAAACTGAAGTCACGATGGTCCGGTCCATTCGTGATTTCGAAAGTATACCCATCGGGAGCTATAGAATTTAAAGATGGAAAGGATGGGACATTCACGGTCAATGCTCAGCGACTGAAGCATTACATGGGTGGCATAATTGAGCCACAACTTGGAATCACCCAGTTCCAAGACAATTCAAACTGAGACCGGCCGACAGTCTAGCTCTCGACTGTAAATTGAGAACTTACTTTTCTTTCCCTTCTATTGCATTTGATTAAACTTTTCTTTATTGTCAATTTATCTATTTTCTTTTACTGTTGTTTTGTTTTCAAAAAAAAATGAAAAAAAAATATTTTGAACGGTTTTGGGCAGAGAGGCTGGCGCTCGAGTGGTAATTGTATACTGCCCGAGCGCGAACGCTTACCTCGGGATGAAAATTCCAAAGAGGCTGGCGCTCGAGCGGTAGAAACTACCGCTCGAGCGCGACTGCTTTATAAACGCGAGAACCCCTTCTCATTCTGCGCAGATTTCTCCCCCCAAATCCCTAATTCCCCTTCACTCCATTCTTCAAGTTTCTTGTGCAGGACTTCAATCTCTACTCAAATCCTCGGCAAGGTGGAACAATCTTCGTAGAGAACCAAGAACCTTCATCACTCCGGTCATCTTCTCCAATTCAAGGCACCATCTCCGCCAAGAATCCCATGGCTCCCAGGAAACAACGAGGTAATCCCGGTTCCTCCTCTTCATCCTCATCTTTTGATAGACATCGTTTTGTGGGTGAGGCGGCTAGGGCTAGATACGATCATTCTAAGATTCACAGAAACCCTATAGCCGAGAGGGGATTCCGTAGACAATTTGAGGATAGACATTTGGAGCATCTTGTGGATTTGGGTCAACGTGGATGGGAACAATTCGGAAGTCAACCTAAGGCGGCAGTAGTTTCAGTCGTTCGAGAATTCTATGCCAATGCGGCGGAAGGGAAAGATGTCAAGGTTTTTGTTAAGGGTAGACAGGTACCATATGACTCGGTTACAGTCAATGCACTCCTCGAGACTGCGGAAATTGACGACTCTCGCTTCCAGACATTAGTCACCGATCCAAATTATGATACTGTTCTCGCAACATTGTGCTATCCGGGTGCGATGTGGAAACCATTGGGCGGGCCGCCAAGCTGTTTCGACGAGAAATATTTGAAAGCTGGAGTTGTTCTTTGGTATTTATTTGTGGCTCGGAGGATGATGCCGGTCTCGCATAAGAGCGAGGTACAGAAAGAGCTGGCGGTGCTGTTTTTTGCTTTGACACAGGGATACAATGTGGGGACCCGGGCTCTAACTCAATTCTATCTGGGATTTATTGGATCTGTGAGAAAATGTGGGTCAAATTTTCGCTTTTTAACATTCATTCAAATGTATATAAACAAGCACAAGTTCTTTATTTATTTGTATAAACATACAACATGTCCTATTCTAATACATCAATCCAAACTAGTGTAAAGTTTAATACAAACCATAATTACAAATACTACAAGTCTAGTAAAAGCCACTAGTCCTCTTCTGCGCCCGTAGTCACCACGCTATCTCGAACTCATCTCTGTCATGATCCAGATCCTACCCCACCTGTTGTTATGCACACATACAGACATAACAACAGCCGGAAACTCCGGTGAGAACAACTCCCAGTATAAAACATGTATACATGCATATGCATAATAAAATCATAAAACACCATATCATGCATGTAACATAAATCATAGGTTCCATAGTCTACGAAACCAATCTATAAAAACATGCAATGCAAATCAATTCATGTCTTGACTCAACTCGACTCTACTCTAGGGATCCCGGGGTGAATAAGACGTCGCTGTCTGTTACCTACCCTCCCAATCGGGGTAACTGTACGTCTTACTCCTAGACTTCGGTCGTGTCTGTATCGAATGTCTACAATCGGAGGGAGTCTGCTCCTATGCGTCGATACACCGAACGTCTAGTTTTGACAAATCTGTCAATTCAAACCATTCTGGAATTTAAAGAAACTTACATCCTTTTATAGCTAATACTGAGAGGAGCTCAAAACCGCAATCAAATTTAAATTTGGATGGCTAAATCTTGTACAATCTAGCTTCAAAAGTGAAAGAGCTTTCCTTTCCCTTGATTCCTTTTCCTCTCGATTCTCAGCTGCTGAAATGGATTTAATGAAGACACCTATAACATATATGCATGGCAAGGGCAGGTGTCATTATTTATCAAGTGGCACGCATGACCGCGGGTGCGGTGACATCTTCAGCGCGGGTGCGCTCATGCTTCGGCAGCACTTTCATTTTTCACAATTTGACGACCGCGGGTGCGGTCATGTTTGCACCGCGGGTGCAGTGTTGCTTCGGTAAAATTTGCCAACTTTCTGTCCATGCACCGCGGGTGCGGTGGTTCTTGGACCGCAGGTGCGGTGTGGTTTCGGCCTCACCCTATTCAAAACTCTCATTTCATGTCATGCATTCTCATATCTTCCGAGTTTCACATCAATAAAGACTATTAATCTCGAGCCTTATATTTCTCCCCCTCTAAGAAATGATTTCGTCCTCGAAATCGCCGGCAATCTATCAAAACATACATGAAAAGTAATATAATCACGACTGAAAAATTACTTACATCATGTAAATAACTCGGGATGTCTCTGTCTCATATTTGCTTCCGTCTCCCAAGTCGCTTCTTCGATGCCATGTCGACTCCACTGGACTTTCACTAGCGGAATAGTCTTCGTTCTGAGCTGTTTTTCTTTCCGATCAAGAATCCGTATCGGTTGTTCAACATAGCTCAAGGTCTGATCAAGCTCAGCTTCGTCAGGGTGAATGACATGGGAAACATCTGGCATATATCTACGCAACATCGATACATGAAACACGTCATGTATCTCGATATCTGACTTCATCTGTTTCCACCAGAACTGTGTCTTTAGGTCGTTATACATCTTTCTGCCTCCAGGATGAATACCGAACCGACTACAGTGCGCTTCTGACATAATGTTGTTTCAAATCTGAAACATCTGGTACTACAAGACGGTTATTCACATATAGTACAAAATCATGTACCTGGTACTCTGAAATATGCCCTGATCTAACCATATCAATCGATCTCTGGACATTCAGTTCACTTCTTTGTGCTTCTTTGATCCTCCTAATCAAGTTTGGCTCAACTTGAATCGTAGAAATTCTCAAGGGTCTACTCTCTGTGTCAAATGTCAGTCTAGACAAACAGCAATCTTCAACTAGATTCGAGACACCTATCGTCGATAAAGATAGGGAACATACCTTTCGACTCAAGGCATCTGCTGCTGCATATGACTTTCCTGGATAATACTTGATCTCACAATCAAAGTCTTTCAACAAATCGAGGAACCCTAGATGCTGTCGGAGTAAAGGATCGAAACCTCTCCTATTAATATAGGTCAAGCGTAATGCCCTCTAGGAGAGCCCTAGAGTATGAGTTCCAAGTGCATTGGTTGAAAGGGCGGGGCCATCGGCGCTGTCTCATGTTCAATTTTGACTGAGAGAATAGATATTTCAGGCTCTTGTGATCGGAGTAGATCTCAAATTTCTCGCCATAAAGATAATGACGCCAAATCTTTAATGCAAATACGATAGCCGCCAATTCAAGATCATGAATGGGGTATCGAATCTCGTGTGGCTTCAATTGTTTCGAGGCATATGCGATCACATGACCTCGTTGCATAAGAACACATCCCAACCCTCTGTGAGATGCATCACAATATACAACGAAATCACCCGTACCTGAAGGAATCATCAAGACAGGTGCACTGGTCAGCCTCTTCTTCAATTCTAGAAAGCTAGACTCGCAATCTTCAGACCACACGAATGGCATATTTTCTGTGTCAACTGGGTAATCGGTTTCGCAATACTGGAGAAATCTTTGATAAATCTACGATAGTATCCTGCCAGACCCATGAAACTGCGTATCTCTGGCACAGAAGTCGGTCTAGGCCAACTGATCACAGCTTCAACTTTACTCGGATCTACAGATATACCATCTCCAGATATGATATGACCCAAGAAGACCACCTGTCTCAGCCAAAACTCACACTTTGATAGTTTAGCATATAATCTCTCATTTCTCAGTGTTTGCAATACAATTCTCAAATGATTGGCATGCTCATTTAAATTCTTAGAGTACACCAAGATATCATCAATAAAAACAATCACAAACTCATCTAAATATCTTTGGAATATACGATTCATCAAACTCATAAATACCGCTGGAGCATTCGTTAAACCAAAAGGCATGACAACAAACTCGTAGTGTCCATACCTGGTCCAAAATGCTGTTTTCGGTATATCAATATCTCGAACTCTGAGTTGATGATATCCCGATTGCAAATCAATCTTGGAATAGATAGATGATCCCTGCAACTAATCAAATAAATCGTCGATTCTAGGCAAAGGATACTTGTTCTTTATCGTTGCCTTGTTCAGTTGTCGGTAGTCTATACACAATCTCATTGATCCATCTTTCTTTCGTACAAATAGCACCGGAGCACCCCAAGGAGACACACTCGATCTAATGTATCCCTTGGCCAGAAGATCTTCTAATTGTGCTTTCAAATCTTTCAACTCTATCGGTGCCATTCGATAAAGAGCTCTCGATATCGGAACAGTACCAGGCATAAGATCTATGCTGAAATCAACCTCTCGAGCTGGAGGTAGCCCTGGAATCTCATCCAGAAACACATCTGAAAATTCCCGTACTACTGGCAAATCTGCCAATACTTGGCTTGATTTCTGAAGGTCTACAGAATAAATAAGGAACCCTTCTGCTCCTTTCTATAACAATCTACTCATAGTCAGAGCAGACACTAAGGAAATCCGAGATCTGGAACCCTTGCCGTAGAATTTCCAATCTTCTGTCGTTTCAGGTCTGAATCTGACTATCTTGTGGAAACAGTCTACGGTGGCTCTGTACTTAGTCAACATGTCAATCCCGACAATACAATCAAAATCAAATAGACCAAGTACCACACAATCTAAATCAATCTCATGTCCCTCAAACTGTAGTATACAATATCTAACTGAAGTCACAGATATTAAACCACTTCCCAACGGAGAAGAAATAGATACTACAGTAGACATTGACTCGACGGGTAAGGAATGCAACAATGCAAAACGTTTTGATATGAATGTATGTGATGCACATGTATCTATCAATACATATGCAGGATAACCGCAAAGAAAACAGTTACCTGCAATCACGTCATCTGGCGCATCTTGTGCATGTTCCTCTGTCAATGCAAACACCTGAGCCTGTTGTCTGGGAGGTTGGCTCACTGTCTGGCCACCTCTGGCTCTAGGCTGGGACTGTGTGGGCGTGGGCTAGAATGAATGGACAGACGAAGCTTGCCTCTCGGGCTGAGCTACTGAAGCTGATGACCCTGCACTCTGAAATCTCTGGGCACCTCTCTGGGGACAAACTCTGGCAAAGTGCCCCTGTTGTCTGCTTATGTTACATCTGCCCATCACTCCCTGGCACTGCTCAGTGGCATGCCTACCACCACACGAACCGCAATAAACACTACTGTACTCTGAGCTCTGACTCTGACCTCTCTGTCGGGATCCACTGGAGCTCGACGAACTGCTCCCTGCTCTCTTAAACTGCTTACCCTTAGATTTCAAAAACTCTTTCTTGCCACTACTGCTTCCACTATCATATCGAGGAGGAGGTGGTGGAAACTGTGCAGCAGGCGGTGGCGTCGCTCTCTGACCCTGAACACTGTAGGAAGCTCCTCGCTGTCTGATCAAACCAGCCTCTGCTCCCTTTGCTCGATTCAGCACCTCAGAAAAGGTGTTAGGTCGCCCCGTGTTCACCAAGGTGAAGATATCTGGATTCAAACCGTTTATGAACTGATCGGCAACTGCCTCATCATTCCCTGCTACATGTGGTGCAAATCGAAGCAAGGACCAAAATTTGGCGACATACTCCTCTACGTTCCACTGGCCCTGTCTCAAATTGGCGAACTCCGCCCCTTTGTCTTTTCGGTATGATACTGGAAAGAAACGTTGATAAAATTCATCTTTAAAAACTTTCCAAGTAATATCAATACCTCGATGTTCTAGGGCTCGTTTCGCCGTTAGCCACCAACTCTTGGCCACTTCTTGCAATTGATGACCAATCTGCTTTACTCTCCGTTCATCTGAATAGGCAAGTGATTCGAACAACATTTCTATGTCATCCAGCCAACTCTCGCAATCAGCTGCATTCTCAGTGCCTTTCCACGTTGGGGGTCGGAACGACTGAAACCGCTTCAACAGAGTCTCCATTGGTGTAGCGGTCACGTCCATCTGAGTGCCTGACGTACTCCACTGTTCTGGCACTTGTCCGGCAGCTGGCTGTGGTACTCTTCTAGGCGGCATATCTGATAATCAAACAGATTAGTATATAGTCTATACCCTCTGTCTCAGCCCTCTTCTGATCATATACCTCTGATCGAGAATCAGTTCTGATTCAGGCTTGAAAATTATATGCTGTAAATCAAATCAGATAATACAACAACATATAATATGGAAAGCAATAAATCATGCTAGCACATCAAAAGCAAGGAAGATGACTCAATCTACCCCGCTCATTCTATTCTATCTCAGTCTACAGAACATACTGCTCTGATACCACCTGTTGTGGGGACCCGGGCTCTAACTCAATTCTATCTGGAATTAAATGGATTTGTGAGAAAATGTGGGTCAAATTTTCGCTTTTTAACATTCATTCAAATGTATATAAACAAGCACAAGTTTTTTATTTATTTGTATAAACATACAACCTGTCCTGTTCTAATACATCAATCCAAACTAGTGTAAAGTTTAATACAAACCATAATTACAAATACTACAAGTCTAGTAAAAGCCACTAGTCCTCTTCTGCGCCCGTAGTCACCACGCTATCTCGAACTCATCTCTGTCGTGACCCAGATCCTGCCCCACCTGTTGTTATGCACACATACAGACATAACAACAGCCGGAAACTCCGATGAGAACAACTCCCAGTATAAAACATGTATGCATGCATATGCATAATAAAATCATAAAACACCATATCATGCATGTAACATAAATCATAGGTTCCATAGTCTATGAAACCAAGCTATAAAAACATGCAATGCAAATCAATTCATGTCTTGACTCAACTCGACTCTACTCTAGGGATCCCGGGGTGAATAAGACGTCACTGTCTATTACCTACCCTCCCAATCGGGGTAACTGTACGTCTTACTCCTAGACTTCGGTCGTGCCTGTATCGAATGTCTACAATCAGAGGGAGTCTGCTCCTATGCGTCGATACACCGAACGTCTAGTTTTGACAAATCTGTCAATGACTCTCCTACCTCAATGCTCGAATATAAATCTATAGACAATGCATGATCATATCAAAAGATTTTAATATAAATCTATAAACAAATCCAAATATATCAAAGACATAAATAAATAAATCTAGTATGTGATTTGGTTGGGAAACTATAATCAAATCTGATTCGAGTCGTGTCTTCCCTACAATCACATGAATTATACCTTCTTGTAGTACAATCTGTCGTAGTCGAAGTCTCGATATCAAAATCTTCAATACAATCTGAAATGGCAATCACCAATGTACATTCTATCAATCTCTCAATCAATTCAATACATATAGAACTTGATATTAAATCTGAATAACATTCGACGGCATATCGGCGTAAGTTCTCGATACAGATCAACTCAAACCTCAACATATCTCCACAATTTATGAACATCATCATAAGCATATGATAGCACCCCAAAATCTGCATATTTAACTCTAAACATGCTGAGATTTCATATCGATAGCGTAACATATCCGTTCTTTGATTCGTTTACAATTCTACGCTTCTCATAATCATGGAAATACATAGTACAAATCAAACCTGAGTTTCTCCAACAATTATAATTCAAACCATGCTGGAATTTAAAGAAACTTACATCCTTTTATAGCTAATACTGAGAGGAGCTCATAACCGCAATCAAATTTAAATTTGGATGGCTAAATCTTGTACAATCTAGCTTCAAAAGTGAAAGAGCTTTCCTTTCCCTTGATTCCTTTTCCTCTCAATTCTCAGCTGCTGAAATGGATGCAATGAAGACACCTATAACATATATGCATGGCAAGGGCAGGTGTCATTATTTTTCAAGTGACACGCATGACCGCGGGTGCGGTGACATCTTCAGCGCGGGTGCGCTCATGCTTCGGCAGCACTTTCATTTTTCACAATTTGACGACCGCGGGTGCGGTGTTGCTTCGTTAAAATTTGCCAACTTTCTGTCCATGCACCGCGGGTACGGTGGTTCTTGGACCGCAGGTGCGGTGTGGTTTCGGCCTCACCCTATTCAAAACTCTCATTTCATGTCATGCATTCTCATATCTTCCGAGTTTCACATCAATAAAGACTATTAATCTCGAGCCTTACATACGACATTAATGTGGGAACTCTTACCAATTCGCAAATCACACTGAGGGCCAACAATAGTCATGTCGGCTTGTTCTTCCCCACCATCATCTCCGAATTGTGTGCAAGGGCGGGAGTAGTATTTCGCGATGATGAGGAATGGTTGCAGCCTATGAAGGCTATTTGTGTGGACGACCTCCAACGGAAATGTGCTAAACGAAACAGTGACTTCCACACTCAGGAGGAGGAAGCCGGTGGCTCACGCACTGCCGTCCACGACGTCTGCCATCACAACCCCGGAGGCGAACCCAAAGTGAAAAAATCGATGAAACCCTTGCCTTCATGACACATCAAAATCAGATCAACTCGTACCTCATTGACCATTCAGCTCAAATGGACTCCATGATGCGCACTTTGCTCATACACGGGGGCATTGACCCAGGCACCATCCCACCGACTATGCCACCCCCTCCCCCGTTCCATTTTCAGTACGACTACCAGCAGCAGAGGGATGCTTCCGGAGTACCACCACCTGAGCACGACGACGACGAGTCTTGACCAGGGGAGTTTACTGTTTCCCTTCTTTGCACTTTTATTTCTTTACCGCTTTCTGTTTTCTTTCTTATCGTTGTTTCAGTCTAACATGTTTTTAGCTTTCATGTTTATTAGTCTGCAATTGTGTTTTCATTTCTGTGTTTTGAGTCTTTTGTGCAATGGGGACATTGCACACTTCTAGTATGAGGGGGTCGTCGTACGTCTTCTTATTTTTTTGCGTTCGTATTTGTCTTGCATGAGTGTCAGTGATGGTGAAACTAGTAAATTGGTAGCCGATGATGACTGTGGGACGAATGAACTGCATGTTATTTAGTCTGATCACTCGTTGTGAATCCCCAAGTATATTGAATTTTCGTTATGCGCACATAGTGGATTTTAATAGTGGTGTCGAGGACAGTTAAGTTCAAAACAATCTGTGAGGGGAACCGGAGAAACATTAGATGCGAGTTGAACTTGAATGAATGTCTGTTGATATGAGGTACTAACCAGTAGTATGAATTCGAGTAGCAAATCAAGAGTACGTATCAAACATCCTCCTTCCAATCATGCATAGGACCTGAAAATTCATCCTTAGGCCAGATAAATAAACATATACCAAAGCCTAGGGAGTACGTATGAGAAAACTATGCACCAAAAAAAAATTGGAATAATAAAGGGGATGTAAGGTGTGGGGGAGCCGAAAAGGGATGAAATCCTATCCCAAATGCTAAAAAAGAAGGAGATGTAAGGCGTTGAGGAATGTCAGAGAAAATTTCTGACAAGGACATAGTGAAAATGATCTACGTACTCCCAATCTCCCTGAGCCAGTTGAGCAGTTATAACTATTGACCCCATGCATTATGTTGTTTTACCATGAAATTGTACCACTTTATGTGTTTACTGGTCGGTCCCAAATAGAAACAGAACTCAGGAGAGCGAGATTTGCGTTGACTTGTCTATTTGGCAACCCACATGATTTGCGAATAAAACTGTCTGAAACACAAGCTAGAAAAATCCACGGCACACAACCACACACTGTTGGAAAAGAACAAATGTTGTGCAATGTTTTGAAGGGGCAGTAATATATGTTGTGATTTGACTAAGTGGATTTGGTTCAAACACCCGCTGAGGCATGAGATACCGGTTTGCTACTTCACCATCATTTTAGTTGTTTCAGTACCCTCCTTTTTGTGTTTGTTTCGTGTTTTGATTGTGGTCTATAACCTATTTTGCTTGAGGGCAAGCAAAAGGTTAGTATGAGGGGGTTGATGTGTGTGATTTTTACGTGTTTTATTGCATTAGTTTGTGTGTGTTTGCATTGTGCATGCGTACATTTCGTTTACATTTTGTTCATTTTAGAGTAAACATTTGCATGTGATCGTGTCTCACTTGGATGTGACGAATTTGCAGGAAAAATGGCCGG
The DNA here is from genome assembly GCF_022965805.1 of Primulina eburnea. Lineage (NCBI taxonomy): Eukaryota > Viridiplantae > Streptophyta > Magnoliopsida > Lamiales > Gesneriaceae > Primulina > Primulina eburnea. Next base: position 27,163,585 of record NC_133118.1, read on the forward strand.
AAAAACGGAACTCGGGGCCAAGTGCTAAGCCAACAAGATTGTGTACAGAAAGGTTGGCGCCCGAGCGGTAATTTTCTACCGCTCGGGCACGAGAAGCGAGTTGCTGAAGAGACGGACAAAAGATGTGGTGCTCGGGCGGTGAAATTCTACCGCCCGAGCTTGAGAAATGATCCACAATGAAGAAATTACAGAGAATGTGACGCTCGAGCGGTACTTTTCTACAGCCCGAGCGCCAGAAGCCGTATGCTCCAGGTAGTCTACAGAGAGTGTTGCGCTCGAGCGGTAATTCTTTACCGCCCGAGCGCCCCCTAATTTTGGCAAGATTTTGCAGCCGAATCATTACCTTATTTTGGAGGGGTGGCTGGTATGGGAAGGATTAGGGCACGAAATAGGGATTATTCAGACATTATTCTTGAGCCACCAAAAGTTGAAGAGAGCACTTTGCGCTTGGATTGAAGATTGGAAGTTTTCCGGGCGTCGTTCTTCGTGTTTTTCGTCAACGCTAGTATTTTTATTCAGTTTTTATCATTTTAACTTAGTTTTGCTTAATGTCACTATGAATTTTAGTAGCTAAACTTTAATATTTGTTGGGATTTAAGGGGAGCCTACCCCAAACTTTAATTTGAATTAATTTACATTCGATTGTTGTGTTATTCTTGATTATACTATTGTTTGATTGTGTTGTTAGAGTGTAGCTAACTTTAACAACGTTTTTATATTGCGAGTGAGTTCGAGAGAATAACTTGTGATAGGAACGAGTAGTATAATCCGTGGATCTACAATTTACATAGATATATGAAATTGGATACGTGCTGATAGTCATAGTCCTTAGGGTCGAAAACTAGGAGATTTCATAGATCGAAATGAGATTCACTCTTGATAAATAATTAAAGATATTTAATTACTTCATTGAGTAGAATTAGTTTGGCATAGCTCGAGAGAGTATGTTCAATAGAATAGGAAATCCTGTCGGAAGCATTTAATCACTTTCGAACGAATTAATTAATTAACGAGTGGTAGGTGAACCGAAATTCCCAACAAATTCATTTCTCATTGAATTTTACACAACATTTTAGATATTAATTCTCATTCATTACTTATTAAATCATTTTATTTGCATCTTTCTTTGAGCATAGTAGTATTAATCACTCAATCAAATTTTCGTTGCTAAAGATCTCAAAACAGAAAAGAATAATTGTTAAATACAGTCCTCGGTGGAACGATACTCGTACTCACATACATTATACTATTACTTGACATCGTGCACTTGCGATTAATTTTGAGTATACAAAATCATATTTTTATTGAGGATTCCGTAGTGCAAGTTTTGCTCGATCATTTAACGTCTATGTGTCAAAGAATACATACACAAGTTTATTGTCTTTGTGCAAGACTATATTTGAGTGGTGGTGTGTGTGTGAGAACTGATCTCTGAGTACAACACGAAAGTGTTCTCATACACTGAGGGAATTGTGCTTCTAATCTAAGCTGATAACATGATGAAGTGTTCCCTCTGGACTGATTGTTTCTTGTAAGCTGATATGCAATATGCATGCCCTTTTCCTCTGTTTTCCACACACTTGTTGTTATATATTGGTCTTCACTGATATTCTATTTATAGGCGGGAAAATGATCGTACAGTGAGACTCAATAATTGTATCTGTTGCAGCTTGAATATGTTCCTTGAGATTCTTGTCTCGACTTTTTAGACATCTATGCTGGAACTTTTTGTATTTAAGTGTTGTTGCAACGTCTATTATTGTACCTTGATTGTGCAGTAGTTTTTTATCGTTGTGCGTAGCTGGAATCCACTTAGGTAAACTTATCTTGATCTGCAACTGATTGATTCCTAACGGATGCACCTAACTAGTTGTCTGAACTGATATTCAGTTGGTCTGGTGAAATCAATTGACATGTCAATTGAACTGATTTCACTCTTTCAGTTGAACTGGTCAGCTGGGCTCTTCATCAGTAGAGCACTTCATCAGCTGGCCGGGCTTTTGAAGGTCTACTGCTGAACTGTTTATCAGCTGGACAATCAGTTGAACTGTTCTTTGATATATCAGTTGAGTTGATTCAGTTTTGGCAATCAGCTGGCACTTTCAGTTCGCATCTGTTAGCTTCAGTTTTGGCTCGATTAACTGATCAGTTCCAAATTCCTGCGCACTTAGGTAAATCATTAGAAACAAAATAACAAGTTAGTTATCATCAAAATCAAGATTGCGAACAAGAAATGTTCCAACAATCTCCCATTTTTTGATGATCACAAAACTTGAATAGTTAAAGCTATTTTAAATAATTTAATTTTTTTAAAAAAATTAAAAAAAATTAAATGGTTCTCCCTTTTTGTGAGAATAAAAAATTTTTAAAAATGATTAAAGAAAAGTTTTCGGTTGGAGGCATAAGATATTTGAATGCAGTTCGGTATGCCTACATCGCATCATCCAACTTGAGTGCCCAATCCTTCTGTTAATGTTGACAGTCTTCTCCAGTATTTGTTTAATTTTTTGGTTGGATATTTCAGCTTGTCCATTCGGCTGGGGATGATATGTTAGCGCTACTTTATGCTTCACACTGTATTTAACCTAAAGTGAGTGGAAAATTTTATGGCAAAAATGCGTACCTTCGTCACTTATAATGGCCCTCGGTGTTCCAAACCTTGTGAAGATTTTCTTATGCACGAATTTAGCTACAAACCGGGACAACAAGTACTATTATTCAATTCTCGTCTGAAATTGTTCCCAGGAAAGTTGAAATTAAGATGGTCAGGACAGTTTGTTGTGGAGACAGTGTATCCTCATGGGGCCATCGAACTAATGTGCAGTGATGGAAGAACCTTCAGGGGAACGGACAGCGGGTTAAGCCTTACTATGGGACCGAAGTAAGGAATATCGACATTGTTAGTTTGAGCAAACCAAATTGAGCAGACTGGTGACACTCGGGCTGACGACGTTAATCCAAGCGCTTGTAGGTGGCAACCCTATCAGTATATTTTACTGCTTTCGTTATTTTATTCATTTTCAGTAGTATAATTGCTTTTATGTTCTCTAATTTTTTTTAAATTATGCATGTGAAGATTAGGCATTGATACGTGTTTTATTATGCAGATAAGGGTTGAAAAGACATGAAAAAGATCTTAATTGGACAAAATTTCAGGAGACTGAGCGCCGAGACGCCATATAGTAGGCGTCGCAGCTCCAAAACATGCCAAGACTTAGCACTTAGGCGCTAAGAATCCAGCGTCGCGGCACCATACTTTCGAAAAGAAAAGCTCCTAGGCGCTAGTTATTAGCACCATGACGTAGTAGGGGCCGAAGCATTAGCGCCACAACGCTATTTATTCAGCCCCACGGCTCCCCTCCACACCACCACCAAAAATCTCCCCTCCTCACCACAATTTCTTCTTCCAAACTCCACAAAACACCACAAAAATCAATCTTAAGCGGAATTCACCTTAACATCTCACTCCTATTCGCCGTTGGCTCAAGATTTCAATGAAAGTTCTTCAACAAGTCGACCCCGGACGAAGTGCAATAAAATTAAGCCCTCTACAACAAGGTATTTGTTATTGGTATCGCGATTCTTGATTTTCATACTTGGGATTTAGTTGAATAGGATTCCTGAAGTTGTGCTTAAAAGGTGTTAGATATATTGTTTGAGTGAGGTTGTTTTTGAGAATTATTGATTTGCAGTATTTCATGTTGTAAGGGAAGTAGTGTTTGATTGATATTTTGTGTGTTGCATTGTTGGAATATCGTTTTGCGAGGCATTGTTGTGGGAAAAATTGTTGAGCAAGGTCTTCATTGAATTGAATCATGCCTCGGAAAAAAGAAAATTAAGCGTGGTGAGTCTGGGGATGACGAGTCGTCTACTGCTAATTTTGATAAACGAAAGTTCTGGGATGCCGTTGCTGCTGAAAATTACTCTGAATTATAAGACAAAAGCATGCAGTTGGGAGAGAGGGATGGATCGAAGCGTCCCGGGTTGCGAGACATTCGTTCTTTCTAAGAATCTAAATTGGGAAGAGTTTGTGAAAACACCGGCAGACGATGTGATTTCCCTTGTGCGAGAATTTTATGTCAATCTAAAGGTTAAACATGAGGGTTATCACGTGAAGATTCTGGGGCGGATGGTTGCCTTCGATATCAAAACGATCAATTCTTTGTATTCGATGCTTGATTACGACACAGATGAGTACACGGTGTTCATGCGAGAGGCTTATCCCTACGAGACAATCATAACCACATTTTGTGAGTTGGGCATGGTTTGGAAGCCAATAATGAGCCCTGGTCACATTCCCTGCGACGTCCATGAAGAGGGAGGCGTACAACTGGTATCACTTTGTAGCCTCGCGGTTGATGCCATCTGGGCATGTTTCTGATGTGACGAAGAGGAAGGCAGCTTTGTTTTATTCTATCATCACCGAAAGGACAATGGACACAGGCCGGGTGATTATGACTTCGATTTTGCAAGCTGCTTGGGGCACCTCCACCGTTAGCATGCCCCATTCATCAACGATCACTGACCTATGTCATGTAGTGGGGGTTACATAGTATGATAGCGAGCCGGTATTGCATAAAAATTGCGACATCTTACTGGTTGGGAAGCTCCCGAGAGATAAGAGAAGGACACAGATTGCTAGTGGTCTGGGAGATGCTTCAAGGAGTGGAGCACAGTCAAAGCCCACCTCACAGGCACCACACGCACGACAGGCACGTGCAAGGCAGGGACAGACCGCACACGAGCGTCTCGATGACATAGAGCGCATGATGAGGTGACAGTGGCGGATCACACGCGAGCACATGGATTACGTGCACAATTTTACTCGTGTTCTTGCACAACGCTTCCCTGCGACTAGCGCTTCCGACGAGCCATTTACACCCCTGCCAGCTTTTTCACACCGACCTATAAACAATTATGACGAGGACCAGGACCAGGACCAGGACCAGGACGAGGAGGGTGCCTCAAGAGAGGACAAGGAGTCCCGATGCTCGCTGTACGAGGTAAGTGATCCCATGCTTTTCTTGATTTATTACTATACATTGAGGACAATGCACGTACTTAAGTTTGGGAGGGTCGTTAATTCTGCTTTACTTTGCTTTGTTTAGTTTATTTGAGTTTCAGTTGTTAATTCATTTTTAGGAATTGCATGGTTATTTATTCTTTGCACAGTAGAGTCTAGTCTAGTAGAAAAAAAAAGTTGTTAGAAAGAGTCGTGGATAAGTCATTGTATGGTCGATTATGAGAATGGAGTTGTGGTCCTAAAGCATATCAAGGTTCATAATAACTTGGGAGTTACAGATCTTTTGTACTATCATGTTTGTTGATACTATCAATGCATAGATACAATTTACATACATGTGATGCTAATAGACAATGGAGATATGGTCTTTAGTAATTCTCGCATGACATTGACTGACACCTTTGCAAACACAGAGATGATCTAGGCAATTTTTCTCGATATCTTTGGGCCTGTTTTCATTGTTTATTGTCAATTGTTAGCCCATAGAGCCTCGAGTTGATTGAGATGCTTGATTTTTCTTTGTGCACCTATCTCATATATCATTTAATTGAATAATGCATATATTTGGTTGTATGAAATGACTAATAGATTGACGGAAATCTAGAACTTGCTTGAAAATTTTTGAGGCGAATTACGGATAATATGTGACATAGGAATGATTTAGGCAATTTTTGGAACCGTTTGAACATTCGAGCCTACCAAATGAACATGAAATATCTCTAATGTCTCATTTTGAGCCTACTAAAAATCAAGTGGTGTGTGTCAATGACATACAATTAGCCCCCACTTGTATTTATTCTATACCCCACAACAACTACCAAATAAAGCTTAACACTTATTGTCATACCTAATTTTAAGATAAATAAGTTAATTGGTATTTTAATGATTCAAATACTCCTTGAAAAGAAAAAGAAAATTAAATGTGTATAAAGGAGTTGAAAAAAGAGACAAAAAGAAGAAAAACAATGAAAAGAATGAATCAAAAGTGGTGAAGAGAAAAATATGAGAAATGAAGGATATGAATGATGAGAAAACAATAAGTGGATGGTGAATGAGATGAGTGAAAATGATGAAATTCATATATTTCTCTCAAATTTTGATTTACATATCTTTTATTGTAGCAATGAACCATAGCCTAACATTACAAGCCTACAAGAGCTATTAACCTTGTCACATTTATCCAATATACTAGTGGAGAAAAATTGTTCAAGTTGAGCCTATGGATACATGAGAAACATGGTTAGCAAGTATGAAATTAAATCATTTACATGTAAGCATCTCATTGTGTGACATCATTTTTGGTATACATGTGTTGAAAATATTATGAGTCAAATAATCACCAATAAAGTCCTACGTGGTCTGTGTAAGTGAATTTGTATTTTAATGAAGTGTGAGTTGAATTGAGCTGATGATCTCTTGATTCATAAGACGAACGAGTGTTGTAAATTTATTTGAGCATTTGATTGAATAAATGAACATTAACATATCACACACACACACACGAGAGTCTTGAGTAATTGTGAATTACATGACAATGGATAAGTCGGAGGCCAATGTCAATGATTGCATATCCATGACTTATAGTTGTTAGAGTTAAAGTTTTGATTGAGTTCTTATTTTTATTTTGCTCGAGACTACCAAAAATTTAAGTTTTGGGGGTTTGATAAGTGCAAGAATTGCACTTAATTTATATGTCAATCCATTTGAATTATGTTAGTTTCGAATATAATTAAGCTTGGTTTTTGTTGTTTTTGTGTCGTACAAAAAATAAACTACTATTAGACGAATGAAGACAATTAGAGGTGTTTTTGGGCATGAGTTGTTGATGTACAAGAGCCGCAGCGCCAAGGATCAAGCGCCGTAGCGCTAAGGCCTAAAAGGGGAAGAAGCGCTGAGGCGCCACAATCAAGCGCTACAGCGCTAGGGCACCCGAATCAAAAGCGCCGCAACACTACAATGCGAAGACTTAGCGCCTAGGCGCTAAGAATCCCGCATCGTGGCACCATACTTTCGAAAGGCGGGCCCCTAGCGGCGCGGCGCTCGTGGCGGAGAGAAAACATGAAATGGGCTTTAATTCACGGCCCAGAGGTGGAAATAAAAGAAGAAATGAGGGTTCAGCAGAAGAGGGCCTTTTTTGGCGAGAAAAATGACGAGAGAACAAGAAAAAACACGGAGACGACGGTCTGGAGCGGAAGGATCGATAACGAAGACGAAGAACGACGATTCTGGGGACAGAGACGCCACTTCTGATTTGTTATCTGACTCCTTCATCTTTATTTTCTAGTGTTGTGATGTCTAAACTTTCAAACATGCGTTGTTTTTATTTAGACTTCGTTATGAACTAATTTTCCATTCTAGATGATGATGTAGCTTTGTGGACATGATGATTTGACGTGGTTGTTTATATGATTGAATTCCGTTTTGGTTTAATTGTGTTTTTTATTTTTATTCGATTGCAATTTATTGGCCATAAATTGTTGTTGTCTGATTAATTTTACAGCTTGAGAGAAGGATTAGGATTATAAATCATTGGAAACATATTGTTGAATGTTTATAATAACTTTAGCGAGGCCTAGGTAAAAACATCGTTTGCATATATCAATTAAACTTAGATTCTTATTAAGAATGTTTGGATCAAAGTTTGAATGATACAATTTATTCGTCACTTGAGAAAGAGAGAATAAAACAATTAAGTGTTCTTGACCATTAAATAATTGAAATTCATGAGTATAAATTCAAACGGGAATAATTATCATGGAAACTTAGTGAAATCACTCATCTAGATATTTTCTCTCGTTGATATTTCTCCATTCGGTGATTAGATTAATTATTTATTTGCAATTAAGTTGTTTTAAACAAACCAAACATTTATTGATTTTTCTAAATAAACTCGGGACTATTCTAATTACAAGCATTGATATATTTTTACATAAAAACTCCTCGTGGGAATGATACTTTACTCATATATATTAAAACTTGACAAATGTGCACTTGCGAGCGAAAAATACGCAACAATTACTGATTGAAAGATTGAGTGATGGACTAAATGAATGAATGACTACAGCCTTGGACAACGGTGTATATACCATATTGCTAGTCTACTAGACAAATGTGAATCCAATGAACAACAGATTTAAAACCGGGTTCGTAACTTTGGTCAGAAAATGTGAGTTCATCTTGACTCATAAATAGTCGATTGTATGAGTTCTATTTGAGTATGTTGGAAAAAGTGTTACACCACTGATAGGAGTCAGCTCTTTAGCCTACACTATTCACTTCAGCGTCCAAAACCATCATTGTATCACTTGACAATTATATTTTCATAACGATTCATTGTTACTGATACTTGTCATCTAATATTGAATTATTATATTGTTGTATTATCGTTTGATTTTTTAACTATATATAAACTCAGATTATTTCCCTACTAAGTGCCCAAAACTAAACTTTTATTTTCTTTCTTTTTATTGAAAATTTTAGATAAAGGATTTCAGGACTCCAAATAAGATAGAAATTGAGAAATTGAGAAAATGAAAATGTTGGTTTAGCAAGACAATGACATTTCTCTTGAATTCATATTTTATTATTTTTGTAAAATCAAAGATTGTATATGTTTTCGCTACTGCAATTATAAAATAATGATAATGTTATAATTCGGAAGCTCTCATTGCTTGTGGTTCAGATAATGATAATTAAAGTTTTTGATATTATGGTTCACATTTCAAGAAATTGAATATAAAATTTAAATATTCTTTACTTCAATTGAACTAATAGATTATTAGTATTTTTCATGTTTGAACTTGATCAACTTTGTTACAAATATGTGTGAATCCTAGCTGACACTTGATGAATTTTTTTTTATTTGATCTGGCTCGGATTAGAGTTTGAGTTCGAACATTATTAACACGCCATTGTTCAAGTTCTTGAATCATATATGTGTTTGACAACTAGAATTTGAGAGGATTTTGTGGGATTTAGAATTGGATTTGGATTTGGATTTGGAAATTCAAGTATTTGAAATTCCATTTGGTGTTTGGTTTAAAATTTAAAAATGGTATTTACATCTCCATTTCTTGTTTGGAGAAAAAAAGATTCGAATTTGGAATTTTAAAATTTTACTAAACTATCCTTAGAAACTTTTGCTTGAGAATGATGTGTTGAATAAAAAAGTAATTTTATGTTTTTAAAATCCAAATCCCACCAAATCTTATCAAATTTGATGGGATTTGGTTATACTTGTTGAAATCCCATGAAATCCTAAGCAAATCCGATTTTTTTTTTTAACATCTTGCCAAACAGTAAAAATAGGATTTTGAAATCCAAATCCCATGAAATCCTCCCAAATCCTGGTTGCCAAACACACTGTGAGGATAAAATGAATTATCCTGGTTGGCTTTCAGCTGACTGATCCGTCACTAATGCTAGCTAATTCCGATGTCTGCTGCATCGACTCTCCGTGCTTCAATAGTTCGAGGGCTTCCACTCGACTAATATGGAACAACTATGATACGAGGATCCAGAGTTGTGTTTTTGCATTTCTTGATTGTGCTATCTGAATTTCTTGTGTGATTTAGGATATGAAATAGTTTCATGAGTTGTCAAAGGTCCATTATTACAACAGCTCAAGCCTCAAATATTGCGGTCAAACCGGTTTGGCTCGAAAAGAGGATACTGCAATATAATTTTCTCTCTTGCAAAAAACATGTATCCTTATCATTATTAGCACAGGCTACACCAATAATTCACAAGGAAATTGATTTTCCTAGTGATTACACTTCATGAATTAGGATATGGAAAAATAGCTCAATAAAGGCAAAGTATAATTTACTCTGGCAGATGAAGAACCAAATACAAACAATAAAAACTAAACAAGATTTCTCAGTTCTTTTCACTTGCACTTCTGCTGATTGACCACAACTTGCTGAACATTCTTTTTGGCCTATCTGGAACCATGCTTAAGGAGTTGAGTTTCGTAGATTTTTCGACTCCATCTGGGAACTTAGGATCTGAGTTGTTCTCTTCTACCGGTTTCATTTTCTGAGTAGAAACATTCGAGTGTGGCGATTTATGGCGTGATACACTCAACTGATCTTCTGCTGTCATGTTGGTGCTAAAAGAAGCAGCGTGCTTTAAAGGGTTCTTGTGTGCTGCTAATAAGGCCTTGATTTCGCTCGGCAACTCAGCCATTTGGCCACCATTCTGCGCTGTTCGAGCTTGCTCGAAGAAGAGAACTTGCACTACAACTCTTAATGGGAGCATTTCATTTTGTGCAGCATGCATACCAGCTTCCAGTGATAGCCTTTTGCAGTCCAATATACGGCATAAGCTCTTCCGTTCGCTCTTATTGAGTTCGGGATGTACCTGTACAATTAGTTGAAAAATCCATTGGTAAGAGTTCTTTCTTTACAAAATTAAATATATTTTCTATAATTTACCTTTAAGTAAATGTCAATGGCTTTGTACAGTTCATCATGTTTAAGCCTGGAGAATTCTGGAATAGCTTCCGCAATGGCAATGAACTTCGACAAAGGCAAATTCTTTTCACGGGCGATTTCTTGAAGATACTTATCCACAAGCTTTCCCACCTTAAGTTTTGAGCTGTGTGAGGCAGAAGATGATCGCCTACTTTCTTGAAACTCGATATCGAGGTTCTCAGCAGATCGAGACCTCCGTCTTTCAAAATCTTTCTTGATTCTCGAAGGGCTTATTGGGGGACTCTGCCCTCTTAACGTGAACTGCTCTAATATGTTCAAAACTATATCCACATCATATACCAGGCCATTTTTGGATGATAAACTAGGTATTAACAAATCACCAAGTGTTGCTTCATCCAACTGAATACCGACCTTTCTTACAAGTTCCATTTTTATAGTGGAAGAAGCTTTCAAAATATTACCAGCCTTCAATAATTTCAACAAAAAGCTGCAAGACGCCGCACCTTTCTCAGCTGGTAGTAAGCTAACTACTGATTCTAAGAGCAGCCTAGGTTTCAAACTTTTCTCTCCATTCGAATCCAACCCACGATCTGATTCGGCATCCTTTTCCATATCTGTGAATTTGGGCAAATCAGGTAGCCATCGTGATGCATAAATTCGCAACGCATCACCAATAAGATTCGAAGGAACCTTCCCACCAGCTTTAACGACAATCATTGTTCTCCAATAAAGATCGATCCCCAATTCCGCCAAATCTTCCCCCCACCATCCTTTAGTACTACTACCCACAGACTTATTCATATGAAACTCGGATCCATTACACGACAGATTGTCCCTCTCCTTTCTTGAATAACTGTGTGATAAGTTCACCTTTGTGGGATTGGTTAAGACTTTAGAGGCAATTGATTCAACACATCTAACAGTAATCCCAAGATCCTCTGATAACAAAGGGGAGGCTTTGGTAGTTTGCAAAGTTACAATTGAGTCCCTCCAACCATGGAGGATACAAGAATTGAAGAACACTTCAATCTTGTATATCAAATTACCCTTTTCAACATCTTCTGTCATTTGAAGATACTCGGCCGCACATCGGACAGATACAAGGTTATAAGCACTGAGAGTGATTGTTATGCCATAGCAGAACTTTACACAGACTTCAAATGCCTCCAGTCCTGCTGGGAAATCAGGGATTTGGACTATCTGGATCTGGGAAGCTTCAGGGCTTTCTAAGCACAAGCTCTGCAACCTCAGACTCTTCGACAAAAGCGGAAACTGTGCAATGAAAACCTCAAAAGTATCAAAATTTCTTGCATCCAATAATCATATTTTAATCAGTTGAAAACATTAAAAAAATTGTGTTGGAATTTGAATTTACCTTATGGAGTAAGTATCTGCTTCCCTTGACTTGGATGATAAGATCACTTGAAACCTCAGATGATACAGACCTGAATCAAGAAACAGATAGACTCTAACCTTTTGTCATCAAACAAATTAACCTAAATAATTATGTACAAATATTCTTGATAGAAACTGAAAGAACCCAATATAAAAGAAAACAGATGAAAGAAGAAGAAAAAATTGAAATTCGAAATCACCTAACAGACTCTGTGGCATAGAAAGTGTCGGGGCGAGATCCAAGCTTCATAAACTTCATCTTCTGAACCTTCTATTTTGACACTAAACTGTAGAATTTACCAGAAAAAGGCAGTACCATTTCAGAATCAAACAAAAACAAACTGAAAACTTCACTGTTCTACACTAGCAATAACACAGAAAATGTTACCTCCAGCTGCAAACAAGATCTTTTCGTCGGAGATTAGTGTAATTTAAATTCTTGAAAAAGTAAACGGAAAACAAAATAATCCCAACAACCTCAGAGGAAACTTGAAGTTGAAGAAGAACAAATTTCAAGAATTAAGGAACACTCCAAGAAAATTGCATTTTCAAGAAAATTAAAGCACTGTTGTAATAACCCTTTTACATAAGTCAAATTCTCCACCAAAATCGAAATGGACATGCAAAAAGAATTTCTCCTTCATAGCTAACACAGAATAATTTTTCCAAAAAAAAAAACACTTAAACAGCAACATGTCACCGAATTTAGGTAAGATACGAGAAAAAAAAAAAAGGACACCAACCTGAAGATTTTAATGTTTTTTTCCTCTTTTGATGCTCACAAGTTACTTCCAATCATTTCTCAACTGGGATTTTTCCCCTTTTGCAGTATTGTTTTTTAGCTCAGGAGGCTGCTAAGCCACCGTCGCAGCGTGCAGGCAATGAGAGAAAGGCGACGCCCACGTGCTTATGCTGCGCCCACTTTGTCCCTCTCCCTCATCATTGCCACAGCAATTTCGCTAGTGCCTCTCTTTCATCGTACGCCGCTAGCCACTTATTTATAGCATCAACGCCCTGTTCTTTGGCGAATATTTACACTCACAGAGCTTCCAATTGGTGCCAAGAACGAGACATTTGTGATTGTTTTTATATTCTTGTTCCGTGATATCGCTTGGCTAGATTATGTAATAATTGAAATAATTATATATCCTCGTATTTTTCATCATTTATATTCTCATATAATAAACATATTTATCCGGTTCATATTTATGTAAAGATATTTTTGTTTTAAGTTTTTAATATTTTTTTTCTTCTTATATTTTTATGAGATGAAAAGACATGGCTGTTATCTTTTTGTGTGCACTGGATAAACGTTCGGGTTAACAAAATAACTTTCTGGGCAAGTTCGTTCAATATTCAATAATAGACGTCCGTTGGCATTCCATCCTTCTTTCTCCTTTCAGGGCCTATCCTAAAGAGAATCAAGCACTTCTTGGTTGTGAATATCCGAACTGGTTGTTCGCTGTTCAAAAATTCTTGTTTGGACAGTTCATACCATCCATACATAGTGTTTTGATCTAAGATTTCGATTCTTCCGTGTTTCAATTGTAACATATTGCTCCATGGAGTTGGTAAGCGGAAGCAAACTCATGAACATTGATCAAAGTACACACCTACTCTATCAACTCGAACATCTTCTTATGACATATTTCATTAGTTTCGTAGTCTTGTGAGGGTAATTTTTATAGATATTATAAAAGAAAAAAAAACGCGTCGGTGGAACTTCTGAAAGGTACACACTTGATACATAAATGATAAATGTGTATAAATATAAAATTTATGTATGATGAGCAAATAAACTTGAAATATGGTAGATAAACATGGATATTAAAATAAAAAACCAAAAAGAATTGTAATAAACTTTTGGAAAAAGAGATTGAGATGTAAAAGGAAATGTGTGTCACTATCATTATAGGAATGATGATGGCTTTAAGCCTTTAAATTATCTCTTCTTGGATAGTGGCCACAAATTAATATATACAATTGGGGCCGATGGAAATTTTATTTTATTAGCATGAGAAAAAGAAGTGATGTATTTGATTTATCTTGTCTTTAAATAAATTCCCTATTTTTTTTTTTTCAAATTCTTAAGATTTATATATATTATAATAAACTTTAACATGATCATGCTTTGGAAAAAATGACGTAGTTAAGCGTCATCAAGATTTTGAAGATGGGGTAAAGGTATTTCATTTGAAAAATTAATTTAAAAGTATCATTTTAAATAATTTCGATAATCAACAACTTGAATTGATTCTTTTTCTTGATAAAATACTTTGTAATTTTTTTAAAAACATTACTCAAATAAATTGAGCAAAATTGTATTAGTGGTTTTTAATAAGAATGAATCAAATCATTCCAATTTTAATTAATTAATCAAGAATATACATTTTTTTTGGCTATAATGATATAAATTGTGCAAGTGTTAAGTTATTAAAATAAATTTTAATTAATTAATCAAGAAGATAAAAATATTTAAAAAATAATAATCAAGTGGGTTCGACCAATTTAAGGTGAATTATATCTGAGTAATTAAAGAAACCTGGCCATGAAAAGACGTGAGAGATATTATGTTTGGCTTCATAGAATGTTGATAGAATGATCTTCAAGTTGATATATTATGCTCGAATAGCTTGGTTCAAGTCATGATCAAGAAACTCTGTGATATCGAAATAGTTGGACTGCTCGATTTGTATGTTCAATAAAACTAGTAACAACGTAGGTTAATCAGCACACTTGTAGCCTTGTATAGTCTAGTTTAAGGATCTGTATTAATATAAAAGCTTAAAATAGATCATTTTAGTTTAGAATCACCAAAGCTTAGATATAAATTTTATCTTAGCAACCTTGAAACCAATATGATTTACTACCAAAACTGGTAGTGGATGGACCGGTTTCGGTCCCGTTCCAATAGTTTCCGTGTCTTTCTAAAAAGATTATAACAGTTGTTTTCATTTTTTGTATTTATATTAAATTCTAATCAGTGTTCTAAAAAGCACGCTTAAGCTTAAAAGTCGACAAAAACGCCCCATTTCGGGAAAAACGAAAAAAAGCGGTCAAACTAAAGCGTAATTAAGGCGTTTATTTAAGCGTGCTTAAGTACAATTAATCGCATATATATGTTTATTTTTTAATTTTTTTTATTTTGAAGTTATGTCTTTTTATTTTAAAATAATAAATTAGGTTTATGATTTAGATGTTTACTTTTTAATTTTAATTATGATGAAGCGTGTCTGACAATGATTTGACAAATATTTAGCAATTTTTAATGTAGTCTAGTTGCAAAAACAAATAAATATTGTAATTTTGAGAATTTTATGTTTTTATAAATATGAGAATTAATGTTCAAACTTAAATTTATCATATTTATGTATTATTTTATCTATTTATTGGTTTGAGATAATTACAATTACACTAAAGATAAAATACGCTTTTTCACGCTTAAGCCTGTGCTAATCTCGCTTAAGCTTGAAAAGCTTGAAGCTCGACATCCACGCTTCGAGATGCTTCACGCTTTTTAAAACCTTGATTCCAACCAGTTCCGGTAAGTCTGGATCCTGATCCAAGTCGAGCCGGCCCGTTAAGCATGTCTAACGACAAGAAATGAAAAATGTGTAAGTTATATCACAAAAATGTACTCTTGAAATATTTATCTCATTTACGCTCGGTGCCGAAAACCCTAGACCGATCAGAACCTCCTCATCGTCGATATATACAAACCAAGACACGAACGCATAATATACACAAAAATATACAATGTATTGCAAAAGTATAACATGATACAATCATCACATAATGAAATGTCCCAATCGATGTCCACAAAGTCCTCGTAAACTCCAAGAACCCGACCTATGTCTTGACTCAATCGATGTCTAGTAGGGGACCAAAACGAAACCACGTACCAAGTTTCAATCCTGTGAGAGGGAAAAAAGGGCAAAAATCTCAAGTTGGGGGAGGGATTGGGTGGTGCATAAAGGCGACATTTAATACGAGTAGACATAGGGACCCTACAAAATATACGTATCTATACTTTTAGTCACGAGGTCATGGTCGATTAACATTTGGGAAGGGTGAAAAAGAGTCGAAATTCATAGCTGAAGTTGAGAAATAATACGACTGGTGTATAAGTATAAACCGTCGAGTTTGTCGCGGTAGCTCACGAGATCTCGGATTCGAATTCTAATCGAAAAAATGAGATCAGGCGCGAGTGATTAGTCTTGTGCACCGAGTTTCTACACTCGAAGTACTTCTTGGTGATCTTCGTATATCAGTGGCGGAGCCACATGCTCGGGTGGGCCATTTTGTTAAAAAAAATTATATTTAAATTTTGTATAATTTTGGAATAATATTATATTAGCCTGGATAGATCAACTATATAGTTTAAAATTCTATGCGGGGCAGAGCCGCCAGTGTTTATACATGTATAGTAAATTTGTGTATAAAAAAATCTAATTACTTTGGAGTGATTTATTATTCTAATTTCGTAATTGAATAATTCTATTTTATATATTCTTTCATATAGGCATTAAAATAAGAGTAGTAGATGCAAAGGGTAAAAAATTGTTGTCGCATTTAGATATCAAAATTAATTACTACATAGATACAATATATTAGTGTCAAAAATTAATCTAGAAATATATATATATATATATATAATATATATATATATATATATATATACTAGGAATGATCACGTGCAATGCACGTGGGTAATTAATAATGAAAAATATAATAACGAGATTTAGATAATTTTTAAAATCGTTTGAATAACATCTTGTTTATGAATTTTTATTAATCTAAATATATCAAAACACAATAAATAAAAATACTCCATGACGATAAATAAAATATATTCACTTATTTATATAATATTTTTCAGTTTGTATGATTATAACATAATGACAGCTCTCTCAAATTAACAAAGATATTTTTCATCCAATTGTCATTCACAATGAAAACAATCAAAATAAAATTAAGAGAATAGTAAATTTAACTAAAACCAAAATCACAATGTATTTAAATGAAGTGCATATAATTGTCAAATAAAATTCTCTTAATTAATTAAATTATCATAATGATGTTAAAACAAAACCCCTAAACTTGTTATTAAGTTAAAAATCAATTGTGTTTTTGTTAATTTTTAACTCCTTGCAAATTTTGTTTAACTTTTTCCTTTTTTATAATAGATATTACAAATCAACTCAAATATTTTAAACGGTATAGTAGCTCAATCGTCATGATTCGATCGATGTCTCCAAGAATGACAATTATTGCACTCCAACAATATCAATAATTACACTAATTGCAATCTATGAGAATCGATCTCATGACTTGACTCTTATATATACCAATTGTAAGATCATGCATTTGCCGTTTTACCAGAAGTTATAACCGGGGTAACGATGCAACATTAGCTAAAATCTTTTAAAATCGTAAAACAACTCAAACGTCATATTTGGATTGTTATACCTTACAAATTATTGTACTTAACAAATATGATATAGTTGTTATTTTTACATTCTAGAAATAATTTTTTTAAATCAAATTTATTCTCACTAATCAAATAATTTCATCGAACACAAAGTAATTTTAGTTACTAATAATAATTTAAACACAAATATTAATTGTTAGGGTGATCACTTTATGTCATCGCCTATGATTCATTAAGTTGAAATCATATTAATAATGCACAATGAATTGGTAGACATAACTTAGTTAATTTAATATGTGAGTAATATTAAATAATAATTTTGTTATTTTGAAATGTGAAAAATAGTTTATATATATATATATATATATATATATATATATATATATATATATATATATATATATATATAAATTCATCATATATAATGATAAATTAATTAATATGTAGAAAAGAGAAAAAAATGTTTTTTATGTATGTAATTTCATCATATACAATTAGAAATTAATTAATAGGTTGAAAAGAACAAACAAGATAACAAATCAATATATTATATATGATGATTTCGTAACAGAATAATGCTAATATAATCATACTTTGTATTATGTTTAGAATGCAATAGAAAATTGTAACAAAATATATAATAATAGAAACTTTAATTTGAAAAAATTA
Organism: Primulina eburnea; assembly: GCF_022965805.1. Lineage (NCBI taxonomy): Eukaryota > Viridiplantae > Streptophyta > Magnoliopsida > Lamiales > Gesneriaceae > Primulina > Primulina eburnea. The sequence continues at coordinate 27,181,538 of NC_133118.1, forward strand.
TTATCTAAAATATTATCATAATACATAATGAATCATAAATGAAATCACTAAATTATTGAGTAACTATTTATTTAATTATTACTTAAATCAATTTATAAAATAAAAGAAAAAATAAGATATAAATATTAAATATTCATTAGCTATCATGAATAAATACACTAATTTTAGTAACAAATTTTAGTTAGCAACAAAGAAATTATGGGTAAATTGATAAATTAATATGCATTAATATCCAAAGACATTTAAGATATACAATAAATTATAAAAGAATCCATAAAAAAATTATTGATTTAATTTGCTACATTAAATGAATAAGGGTATATTGGAAAATTCACAATTAGAAGTCATATATTTATATGTATGTTAGATATATATTTCGAATTAGAAGGAACAAAATTAAGTATTTTTAAAATAACATAAATCCCCAGTCAAAAAAACGACGACTTGGACAAACGCCAAAATTTAAGGTGGAAATTAACTAACACAAAAACTCTTGTAAAAAATTTTTTAGATGAATATTTTATTTGGGTCACTCGTAAAAAGATATTACTTTTTATGCTAAAAATATTATTTTTTATTGTAAATATTAAAATCCATCTCACTCACGTATAAAAAAATTCGTATAACAGTATCACAAAAAGGGTTCGTTCGATGTTAGCAGCGGACATATACATATCAAAACAGCCATGCAGTCGGCTTAGGTAAGGCTAAAGGGGGTAGTTTTTGAGGTGACGGAACGAGGAAAAATGTTGGATGCAGCCAAATTCTGAAACATACAAACCAGACTAGACGTAAAAATATGACTTGCAATGCATTGTAGATCGATCCAACAAAATGGAGTCAAATTGGCCTTTTCTTGTTTTGTCCTCAAAAACTGACAATTTTGAAAGTTTATATGAAAAGCTAAAATTCATTACACAAAAACTTGTGTGAGACGGTCTCACGGGTCGTACTTTATGAGACGGATATTTTATTTAGATCATCCATGAAAAAGTATTACTTTTTATTGTTAATATCGGTAGGGCTGATCCGTCTCATAGATAAAGATTTGTGAAACCGTCTTACAAGAAACATACTCAAATCCTTGTGGATTTATGTTGACAAAGTTTTTGCGAGAAAAATGCAATTTTGGTTTTGTAAGTTTGTTTCTTTGTGTTTTTTGGTCTTTTATATAATCAAATTTCTCTATTAATCGCGTATTTTTTCATTTTGTACTTTTCAACGAAAGTGTTGATGTGACGCTATAAATCAGTATTGTGTGAATTATGTCACGTCAATCGTATAATAAGGTCCCATTGGAAAAATCCACGGGACCAAAAATGCGATTTTTCATTTATGTACACACATATGTACGAAATTATCTTGAATATAAGCTTCATTTCTTTTGCCTAAACTATTTCTAGTAGATTTACTTTGAATCTATTTTATCTAAGAAAATAACTCGTAATTTTAAAAATATATTTGAGATGTAAGATTTATTATTTAAAAATATACATAATTCTGCTTATAGGATTATAGTTAAAACTAGAATTTGTTGGATTATTAAATAAAACAAAATATTTTGACAGAATTCCTCGTATCATTATTTAGAGACAAGCATACGAGCATGCATTAAATTGTCATTAATATTTCCAGCCTTTTTTTTCAAACCATAAGGGGTAAATGGTCTGTTGGTAAGGGAACATTTACACATCATTTTACCTCAAAATCTTTTGAATTTGCCAGTTGTGAAAACTTTTCAAAAATTTCAAAAAAGTTTTGTACGAGTCTTTAGATTAAATGGATGAGTCGATGAATTGTAATTTATCTGACACTAAGGTCTCAGTTTTGAGACAAAATCTCGGATTTGATATTCTGTTGTAACAAATTCATCACTCAATAAAAAAAATTGTAAATGGATGAGATAGGACGAGTCAGACATGGACCAGATCGATTGGACCACGTTATCCTTATATTCTATAGATAAAGTTTTGATTATTTCCATCTGCTATGTCATATCGAGTAAGGAGAAAAGTATGTCAAATAATGTTTTATCTGCTCGAAATAGACTAATTATTTTCTAAACATATTTCAAACTATAATAATATTTCTCACACTTCATGTATTTAGCAACACATGAACTATGAGACATATGCAAGCAATGTTGTCGATTCCATTTATCAATCATTCTCATGTGCGTATGAGCCTCTATTGTGTCATTTATTTGTCAGTTCATCTCGCCACCATCAAATCTCAAAGTTCGATATAGTAGAATATCGGTTAATGATGCAACTCACATCTTTTCATCTTTGGGCACATCGAAAGGTAGGGTTGACAATTTTCTATGCATTTTCAAAGCTCCATGGGAAGAATTGAAATGGAGTGGGTTCGGTGGCACGTTATCGGATATTAGTTCGGATTCAAGGATCTTTTTTTAAGGCAAAAAAATTATGTGAGACGGTCACACGGATCGTATTTTGTGAGACAGATATCTTATTTGGGTCATCCATGAAAAAATATTATTTTTTATGATAAGAGTATTACTTTTTTATTGTGAATATCGATAGGGTTGACCCGTCTCACAGATAGATATTCGTGAAAGCGTCTGTAGTAGCCCGAATTCCAAATTGGGTAATTAACGGATTAATGGTGATTAAGAAGGTTTAATGTGTAATTTTGACCGAGTCATGATCGGACGGACCGAAGATGGTTCGGAAGCACCGAAGAGTTCGGAAGGTCCGAAGTGGGTTCGGTGGATCCGATCATGAGGTGTCAAGAGCAGCTGGACACGTGCATGTTCGGACGGTCCGAAGTGTATGATCGGAGGATCCGATCATGAGCTGTCAAGAGCCAATGGACACGTAGCGTTCGGACGTTCCGAAGTGTTGTTCGGAGGATCCGAACATGGCCTATAAATAGTGCTCGGATTTCTCATTTTTGACTTGCCAATTTCTTGAGTTTTCTCTCATTTTGGAGAGTTTGGAAGGTTTCTAGGGTTAGTTGTTGGTCGAGCGATAGCCAAGAGCTGCCAGGAGTAGTAGCGTAGCGGCGCCTGAGTTACGAGGCAATCGACATCAAAGGGCTGTCGACGGACGAAGGTAAACCCTAAACCTTTGGTAGTACTAGGGAGTACTGGTTTTGCTAGTTGAGCATGGTAGTATTGTTCATTGGGTATGCTTTTGATGCGTAGGCTTGTTCTAGACCTGATTAGCGGTGTTGCGTAAGGATAGGCTTGCTGTGATAGAGGTACGAAAGTACTATCCGAGATATCCTGGTTGAGTATACATTCTTATATGTGTTGCATGATTATGTGGTGCATTGATATATGTCATATGATGCATGCTATTATGTCACGTTTATTACTGCACGTTGCATTTCATGTTGAGCCGTACCTCCTTCGAGATAGCCTTTGCTGTTGAGCTGTATCTCTTTCGAGATAAGCTATATCTTGGGGCCGCTCAGCCCTGTCTTGTGGACGCATGGACACCGAGAGTACACAGTGGCCGACGGGTCGGGAGGGCTTCGGTGGTCCGGGACATTTTAGGTCCACGTCTGTCTTGTAGTGGATGCAGTGACCCAGAGGTGTACCGCGCGGCACTATCCACTTGGCGCCTCTAGACTGAGCATTGTTGAGATCCTTTTGTGACTCCTGTTTCTTGACTACCCCCGGTATCATGATCATAGCATGTGCATTTCATATAGGTCTGTATACTCATACTTTTGTACTGGGCGTTCTTATCGCTCACGTCCTCGGTTTTGTTTATTCTTGGACACCCCATTCCCACGGGGCAGGCCTCAGGTTGGACAGCTCAGGAGGAGCAGGAGGAGGACGTTGAGTAGCTGGTTGGTTTAGTTTATCGGTATTGTTTTGATTCGATATGGTTGTATTGGATATTTTATTTTGAGTTATTCTAGACTTCGATTGGGTTGTATAACCATTATTTTGTTGACTTTTTCCGCTGTTATCTCTGATTATTGTTAATTAGGTTAATTGCATGCTTAGTTCTTGCCTAGTAGGTGATTCTGGAACGGGTCACTACAGCGTCTCACAAGAAACCTACTATCTTTTTAAATCATCGCAATAGATCGGGGGTGGGTATATAGATGTTATTCGCATCCTTGAACTTATCCCGATAGTAATAGTTATTTTTATTATACTAATGCTAATAATATAACACCCCAAATATTAGTTGGGTATTTTAATAAGTATATTTAAATACTAATAACTAATAGTGAGGTTTTTTATTTTCACAAATCTTATAGGAACAAATAAAACCAGCATCTCTCACAATACCTTGAAGAAGGAAAACCAACCCTAATCGAAAACCCTCGCGTCGTTTTGCAAAGCAGAGAAGAAACTTCTTATTCTTCTAAAAACTCAATCTTTTTTCTCTCTGTCTTCCTAGTTTTGCTTTTGAAACTCTCTTAAGATTAATCTATATAGACTTTTTGGCCGACTCAATGTGTATTTGAAGTGAGATGATAGATTTTAATCGTTGTGTTCAATCTATATATTATTAGTTTGTACAAGATGATGTACAAACATAACCAAATGACACAGATCTATGTCAGAGAAGTTGTCAAAGTAATCAGAATGCCACAGTAGAATATATCAGATTGTGATTTTTGATTGATTTTGTACTTGTGACAGAATATATCATGAGCTTTCTTTTAGATTCTTCACAGATTGACAGACTGTCAGAATATTTTATCCAGATATTGGAAGATTTTGGTAGAGTTATAGAGTGCTGGATGTTAGCACTAATTGATGAAGGATCGGAGATAGAGATTCTTTGATTAGATAGAGCTGAGAAAAGATGAGTACATATAAACGGGAAAAGAGGTGAGGATAACAAACCAACCCCGCCCCATTTACGTCCTATCGAAAAGAGTGTTCGTCCAATATAGATAATTTGGTCATTTATTTCTTAGCCACTTTGCAAATGACTTTCTTGAATATTAACTATATGTCTTTTGTGAAAACAAAAAACAAACGAAAAACATATAGTTGTTGAAATAATATATTTTAATATGGAAAAAGTAATAGTTGAATATTTGAATGTTGAAAATAAGAGTTGTAAAGTTAGAAATTTGTGTGTGATGATGTAGGTAATGATGTATTTTATTTTTGGATTATGTGTAATGAAACTCTATAAATAGATCTCTCATTTGTGAAGAAAATCACAATTGAGTAGAGAGAAAAATATTATAAAGTGTGTAGTTTGGTAAATTTTGAGAGTTTGAGATTTTTACTTTTTACCATAAATTTTTACTTTTTTACAACACGTTATCAGCACGAAGCTCTAAAAGTCCTACGTACTTTTCCAAGCTCCAAACAGAAGAAAAAGGTAACAAAAGTAATTATATTTATTTTACTGTTATTTATTTATTGTGTATTTATTTAATATACAATATAATGTTGTTATTAGAAATAATAAAAATAAATTTTTCATAAACTTATTATAAATCCTGGGAGGATGTTAAGACGACATCCCACACTCCCGATAAGGGATACGACAAGTATAAAAGCCTATAAGGTTTTTAAACAAAATAAATTGTTAGGATCGGTTATTGACTAAGGAGTGTTTAGAAGAGGGGGGGGGGGGGGGGGGGTTGAATAAACACTTCTAGAAATTTAAATGTTTTTCGAAAAAGGTAGTTCAGTTTTGTTACAAACTGAACTGAGTATCCCGTCTGTCAATTATCAATCAGTTAAACTGAATAAGCAGTTGCGGAAAATAAACTAATTGAAAGATAGAATATCTAACTGGAAGTAAAAAAGCTGAAGTAAAGACAACACAATATGTTTCTGGATGTTCGGAGAATTGAATAACTCCTACGTCACCCCTTCTATCACAAGGATAGGATATTCACTAAAAGACTTTGATCGAGTACAACGCTTGTACAGACCCACTTCAGTTAGGACTTATCTATTGTCTGAACTGAAACTCTTAGTATAATACAATGATCTCTGTAAGTAACTGAACTTAGCACTTATCGAGTTATCAATATTTCACAGTGCTAGATTGCTCAATATGTAGCCTTGATTGCTACGAATAGATCTGATAGGTGTGAGCAGAGATTTTTAACAGAGTAATGGCAAGTTTGAGATTGGTCAATCGTCTGTTTTGTCAACTGCTCTTTAGTCATATTTATAGACTTATCTTTCAACGGTAATTTTGAATTCTCGTATCCGTTGATTGCCTCCTTATCATTTCTTGGACAGAGTTCTTGATTGCCGCTTCATCATTTATTGTAAGACGGCGTATTAATCTCAATAGCCGAAATACGTTTTTCTATGCAGTGCGGCTTTCCATATTCAGTTGCTGTCTGATATGTCTTTTTGTCTGTTGAATGATCTTTCCCGAGGTATCATCAGTTGAGAAGCTTTAATGTTTTCGGCTGAATGTTTTAACTGATCAGTTCTCAACTGATCAGTTTGTGTCAACTGATTTTAGTTGAATGTTCAGCTGCCGAATATGCTTTCATGTATTAGTTGATTTTATGTTTTGTCAAACTCCAGAATTTAGTTTCCAACAATTTCCCCCTTTATGGTGTTTGACAAAACCAAGAGATTTAACTCAGCTCTTTGTTGATAATAGATTACGCAACTGAATCATAGAATATTTGGATTTCTTGTAGAAGTCTGAGAAACTGGTATCAGTTGAAAATAATAGCTTGATTAATTCTTTTTCTAATTCTTTATCATAACTGAATCATAAAATAACTGGTCAAATGATATCAGTTTCTTCAGCTACTTTCCCCCTTTTTGTCAAATACATCCATCTTGTCAGATAGCTTGCGAATGTGAGAAGAGAGGACCATGACAGATGATGACATATTTTCAATAGCAGTAGTCATTGTGACTTGCAGTAGTTCAATTTTCCGAGACACAAGCGATTCCACATTGTTGACGCGTTGGTTAATCAATTCTTGAGTGGCAGTCAGACTGGACATGATACCTCTATTTTTCTGAATATCACCAACTGCAAAAGAGAGAGCAGTAACAGTAGATTGAATATCCTTCAGTCTTTTCAAGGATTCCTGATTTTCTTCCAATTTCAGACTGTGCGAAAGTTGTGTATTTTGAATTTTGGAAATGGCAGTAATGATTTGATTCATGATGTCCTGCATATGTTGGACTTCTTCAAAAATGAGATCAAAATCTGCTGAAGATGGAGGATTGGATTGGCGAGAAGTGCTTGCATTACCCTTATCAAGTTCAGAAACGATCAAGGCTTGATCAGTTGAAACTATTTCAGTAACATTTTGAACTGAAATATCATTAGCAGGGATTTCTGCTTGATCCTGAGATTGTGAGGAAGGATTTTGTTCAGTTGATGATGGCACAACCTGTGGGGCCCTTAGCTCCTTATCGTTATTACAACACAATTTGATTAGGGTTAAGTAATCACAGCGGAAAACGAGTTTAAAATTTCTTTACAATGAGCCCAAAATATCTCTTCTGATATTTAAATACTAAAAATAGTATTTAAATTCAAAAACATAAAACACGCCCACACATAATCAAAACCAATCACATACAAACATCTCATATCCTCGGGACATGCCCCGGTATATAGATACATATACATATATACTGGGAACAAGACAAAAACATAAACCTCAGCCCAAGCTGTGGCTCCCACCAGAAGTACCCTCTCTGGTCTCCTGATATCCTGGAGTACCTGCCATTGTCCACACACAAAGACAACAACAGCCCCCCTTGGGGGTGAGCAAAGCTCCGTATGGAACAACCAATCATATATACCACAGATATCTAAACAATGATATATGGTATGCAATGCATGTATGTCGTGGAGGTATCAGGTCAAATGCCCATCCACTGAGCACATGTCAGAATCAATCGAATCGCTATCAAATCAAATCAATGCTCGAGCTGGCACACCGGCCGATATGGGAATACACATATGATAGCGTCGACGAAGCGCCATCAATCCCACATCTCATATCCAATCATATGGGGCCACAATTGTCTATGCTTTACGGGTCATATAATACCGGCATAGCGATTGTGTTCACAAACCCCGGAATCCAATCCAATCATATCAGGGTATCCAAGGATCATAGCTCAACGTGCATGTCATGTATCGATGTATGCATAAAATGATGTGTGTTAACAAAACATTTATTTTGTACATCGATACTCCAATCTCAATGTCATGTATGCCACATCAAATCATCAAATAGGCACATAGACACGTATTCCAATCCAATCCAATCAAATCAATCCAATCATATATCATATAATACAGATACCTGTCGTATGTTACCCGGTCGAAACATACCTCAATTCTTCGTTCCAGTTGATGTAGCTTGAAGATACCAATATAATAATCTATCAACATCAATAACATATCCATTTCGATCAATAACATTATTCAATATCAACAATATAAGTTTCAAATATCTTTTGAAACTTTGAAATTTCATATCAAATCGAAATCATAATATAATTCAATTTCGACTTCGAATACAAGTTTCTTGCCGATTATTCTACCGCATATATAACCGACAAATAATTCTTCAATCTCAATCAAATCATTAAAATTCTCTAATTATAATAAATTGAGAATAATTCAAAATAACATCACTATAATCATCTCTTCTTCGTTAAAATCATACACTATTCAACAATCTTCAATTCCAGTATGATTTAACAATTTATCGGATTTATTCCAAAAATCGACGAATTTCAAACATCACCAAAACTATGAAATTTATACCTCAAATCGAAGACCTCGTGTCAACGATCATAGATCTGAAGTCGGTTCGTCGATTGGATAAACCAATAAATCGCACGATCGAAAAGAAAACCAAAAACCTTATTTTTTCTCTTTCTCCTGTAACTTTCAACTTTCTGAAAGTTACGTTTGATAACTTTCAAAGTTATCTTTATATATATATATATATATATATATATATATATATATATATATATATATATATATATAATATTATATTATATTATATATTATATAAAATAATATAATATATATTATTTAATATTTTAACATCGGTATATCTCTTTGGACTAGTCAAACGATCCAATTTTTCAAAACTCAAAACATGAAACTTCTATATCTTTGAGTTTTCTACGTCATATCCCAATCTCAAATCATTTGGGCTTCATATGAAAAAGATATATCACTATTTACCATTTTGCCCTTAAAATTAATTCATTATTTTTCAACTTATTTACGAAAATACCATCAAAATAAATTGAATATTTTTCAACTTATTTACCAAAATGTCATCAAAGCTATTTTAGTCTCGGGGTCTCACATTTCTCCCCCTCTTAAAAGATTTCGTCCTCGAAATCTCAAACATCTCTATAAACATAACATTGGCAAACATATATATGTCACCAGTTATAGTACATATCAAAACTAAAATCAGTAAACGGATCAGTATACATTGAATACAATGGAACAGGTGGAATAGTATCAAACAAGTGCGGATATGATTCTCGCATCTTGCTTTCCAATTCCCACGTCGATTCCTCCACCCATGTCGTGTCCATTGCACTCGAACTAGCAGAATCGATTTATTACACAATATCTTTTCCTTTCGATCCATAATACGAACAGGTTGTTCGACATAGGAAAGAGAAGGATCAAGTTCAACCTCGTCAGGTGCAAGTACATGTGATGGATCTGGTTCATATTTCCTCAGCATAGAAACATGAAACACATCATGAATAGCAGATAGAGCTGGTGGCAATGCCAATCGATACACAAGATCACCAACTCGATCCAGAATCTCGTATGGACCAACATAACGAGGAGATAACTTTCCTCGCATGCCAAATCGAACAGTGCCTCTAAAGGGAGATATCTTCAAAAACACTCTGTCACCTTTCTGGAATTCCAAGGGTCGCCTTTGTTTGTTCTCATAATTCGTTTGACGATCCTGAGCAGCTTTCATCCTCTGCCGAATTAACTGAATCTTATCGTTCATTTCTTGTATCATTTCAGGTCCAGTCAATTGTCTCTCACTAATTTCATCCCAGAATAACGGTGATCTACATCGTCTCCCATAAAGAGCTTCAAACGGTGCCATACCGATACTCGTCTGAAAGCTATTATTATAAGAAAATTCAACCAATGGTAAGGCATCTTGCCATCCCATTCTAAAGTCCATCACAATCGCACGTAACATATCCTCTAGAGTCTGAATCGTACGCTCAGTTTGGCCATCAGTTTGAGGATGATAAGCAGTACTCATAGCCAAACGCGTACCCATAGCTTCTTGGAAACTACCCCAGAATTTAGAAGCAAACCTGGGATCACGATCAGATACAATTGAGACTGGCACACCATGCAGTCTCACAACATTCTCAATGTATAAACGGGCCATTTTCTTATAAGGATAAGTCCGCTCATACGGAATAAAATGCGCAGATTTTGAAAGCCGATCAATAATGACCCAAATAGCATCACAGCCCTTGGGCGAACGAGGTAAATGAGTCACAAAATCCATAGCAATATGCTCCCAATTCCATTTCGGGATTTCAAGACTATGGAGTAATCCTTCTGGTTTCATTCTCTCGGCTTTCACTTGCTGGCAGACAAGACATTTAGAAATAAACTCAGCAATGTCCTTATTCATACGTTTCCACCAGAATTGAGGTCTCAGTGTCAAATACATCTTTCGACCTCCAGGGTGAATACTGTATTTGCTACAATGTGCTTCTCGAAGAAGGGTAGATCTCAAATCAGAGTCATCAGGAACTACCAGCCGACCATTAAGTCGTAAAGAACCATCAGAAGAAATCTGAAATCCAGACTGATGTCCAGCAGATATAAGTTCTTTCGACTTTTGAATCTGAGCATCGCTTCGTTGGGCCTTTCGTATCTTCGATATCAAACTCGGCTCAATTTGCAATGCTGAGACAGTGACAGAATTCCAGTTCGAGTGAAAAGTCCAACCAGAAGTACATATATCTTCATGTACCTTGGCGACACTGACAGAAGTTAGAACAGAATCATGAACTTTACGGCGCAGGGCATCCGCAGTAACATTCACCGATCCAGGGTGATATTGAATCTCACAATCAAAATCCTTCAGGAGATCCATCCACCTGCGTTGCCTCATATTCAGATCAGATTGAGAAAAGAGATATTTCAGACTCTTATGGTCCGAATAGATAACAAACTTTTCTCCGTACAAATAATGGCGCCAAATCTTCAAAGCAAACACAATGGCGGCCAATTCGAGATCATGAACAGGATAACGTGTTTCATGAGATTTCAATTGACGAGACGCATAAGCAACCACTTTGCCATGTTGCATCAGAACACAGCCCAACCCTTTACCAGACGCATCTGTACAACCACAAATCCTCCGGTACCTGAGGGAATAGTAAGCACAGGTGCTGTGGTTAATCTCGTCTTCAATTCAAGAAAACTAGCTTCACATTCATCTGACCAAATGAATCTCTGATTCTTCTGTGTCAGTTGAGTAATCGGTTTAGCTATTTTCGAAAATCCTTCAATAAAACGACGATAATATCCAGCTAAACCCATGAAGCTACGGATCTCAGGAACATTCGTAGGTCTCGGCCAATTCAATACAGCTTCGACCTTCGTAGGATCAACAGATATGCCATGTCTCGAAATGACGTGGCCCAGAAATACCACTTTGTCCATCCAGAATTCACATTTGGACAATTTGGCATACAAATGACTAGTACGAAGAGTTTGAAGTACCAGTCTCAGATTTTCAGCATGCTCCTTTCTCGATTTCGAATACACAAGAATATCATCGATAAACACAATAACGAATCGGTCCAGATAATCTCGGAAGACCCGATTCATTAAATCCATAAAAATAGCAGGAGCATTCGTAAGATCAAAAGGCATAACCAAGAATTCATAGTGGCCATACCTCGTACGAAAAGCAGTTTTGGGCACATCTTCGTCTCGAACTCGTACTTGATGATACCCAGAACGAAGATCAATCTTCGAGTATACAGAAGTACCTTGAAGCTGATCAAACAAATCATCAATACGCGGAAGTGGGTACTTGTTTTTCACAGTAGCCCGATTCAGTTGTCTATAGTCGATACACATTCGCATCGTACCATCTTTCTTTCGAAAAAATAAAACTGGAGCTCCCCAAGGTGATACACTCGGTCGAATATATCCCTTATCGAGAAGATCCTGTAATTGTTCTTTCAATTCTTTCAATTCCAATGGTACCATACGATAGGGAGCTTTAGAAATAGGCGCAGTCCCCGGCACCAGATCAATACTAAACTCAACTTCTCGATGAGGAGGAAAATCAGGAATCTCATCGGGAAATACATCCGAAAATTCTTTCGCAACAGGAATCTCAGATAAGGAAGACTCCTTCTTCGAAATATCAATAGCGTAGCTAAGATAACCCTCATCTCCGCTATTCAACAATCGAGACATCTCCAAGGAAGATACCAATGGAATTTTGGCTTGGGAACCCTTGCCATAAAAATTCCACTTGGGTCCATCAATCGGTCGAAATCGAACCACTCCATGACAACAATCAACAGTAGCTCGATTCGTCGCCAAAATATCCATGCCAACAATATAATCAAAATCGTGCATTGGGAGGACAATCAAATTCAGAAATACCACATTATCCTCGTATATCAATACACAATTATGCACAACTTTCTCAGACAAAATAATCTTCCCTGTTGGCGTGGCTATCGACAAAATATCATACAACGGGGTACACTCAATATCGTGAGATGCAACAAATGCATGAGATATGAATGAATGAGATGCTCATGTATCAAATAAAACACGTGCAGGATAATCGCAAAGCGTGCAAATACCTGCAATCACACCACCAGGAGCTTCTCTCGCCTGATCCTCAGTCATGGCATACACTCTCACTTGAGGAGGAACTGGGGCACTCTGACCAACCGGTCCTCGATATCATGGGGCACTCGACTGCTGAAAAGATGGAACAGGAACAGCAGGTCTCGTCATACTAGGGCCACCTCTAAATCCTGGCTGGGGTTGAGCAGAAGTCGTACCCCTGTTCGGACATACTCGAGAGAAATGGCCTTCCTGCCCACATTGATAACAAGTACCAAACATACCTCGACACTGCTCGATAGTATGTTTGCCTCCACAATGACTACAGTAGGGAGCAATCACAGGACTCCCTCGCTGTGATCCACTGGAGCTCGAAGAAGACGAAGAAGCAGATCCAGTCTTCTTGAACTTCTTACCCCTCTGTCGCAAAGTAGGCTGCTGAGCTGACACCGGTGGTGGAGGAGTATACTGTGGACCTCCCCGCCTAAGTCCAGCCTCGGCTGCCTTGGCTCGTTCAACTGCCTCTGCGTAGCTGGTAGGCAATCCAGAAACAACATATGTATACAAGACATGATGTAAACCATTTACAAACCTGTTATATTTTGCCCTCGCATTCCCAGCTACGTGAGGTGCATACTTCAGTAAAGTAGAAAATTTTGAAGCATACTCTGCAACAGACATCGTTCCCTGCTGCAGATTATTAAATTCATTCTCCTGAGCAGTATAATAAGAAGGAGGGGAATACTGCTCCAAAAACTGGGCCTTGAAGACATCCCATGTGACTTCAGTCCCGGCCTCTTTCAATCCAATCTCAGCGGCTTCCCACCAAGATTTAGCTCGGTCCTTCAACTGATAAAGAGCAAGTTTCAGTCTCCGCGCCGTGGAATACTCAACAATATTAAACAAGTGCTCGATATCCTTTAGCCAGGCCTCAGCTCTTTCAGCACTCTCAGTGCCAAAGAACTTCGGTGGTTTCAGATCCTGAAATCGAGCCATCACAACATCCATGGACAATCCTTCAAATTGCCCAACAATCCTCTCAGTACTGCTACTTGCAGTTTCATTTGTGAGATCCATCTACAAATCAACAGATGAATATCACAATTTCATATCAATTCATAATCTCATCTTCTCATATCATCATCTCATATCATCAATCTCATCAGATACTTACTCAAATCAAATCACATAAGAGCAAGTAATACAGATAAGTCAAATACATACGCACAATTCATTTGTGCCTATTCAAGTGTACACAAGACTCAATAGAGCATTCCCAGCTATGCTCTGATACCATACTGTGTGGGGCCCTTAGCTCCTAATCGTTATTACAACACAATTTGATTAGGGTTAAGTAATCACAGCGGAAAACGAGTTTAAAATTTCTTTACAATGAGCCCAAAATATCTCTTCTGATATTTAAATACTAAAAATAGTATTTAAATTCAAAAACATAAAACACGCCCACACATAATCAAAACCAATCACATACAAACATCTCATATCCTCGGGACATGCCCCGGTATATAGATACATATACATATATACTGGGAACAAGACAAAAACATAAACCTCAGCCCAAGCTGTGGCTCCCACCAGAAGTACCCTCTCTGGTCTCCTGATATCCTGGAGTACCTGCCATTGTCCACACACAAAGACAACAACAGCCCCCCTTGGGGGTGAGCAAAGCTCCGTATGGAACAACCAATCATATATACCACAGATATCTAAACAATGATATATGGTATGCAATGCATGTATGTCGTGGAGGTATCAGGTCAAATGCCCATCCACTGAGCACATGTCAGAATCAATCGAATCGCTATCAAATCAAATCAATGCTCGAGCTGGCACACCGGCCGATATGGGAATACACATATGATAGCGTCGACGAAGCGCCATCAATCCCACATCTCATATCCAATCATATGGGGCCACAATTGTCTATGCTTTACGGGTCATATAATACCGGCATAGCGATTGTGTTCACAAACCCCGGAATCCAATCCAATCATATCAGGGTATCCAAGGATCATAGCTCAACGTGCATGTCATGTATCGATGTATGCATAAAATGATGTGTGTTAACAAAACATTTATTTTGTACATCGATACTCCAATCTCAATGTCATGTATGCCACATCAAATCATCAAATAGGCACATAGACATGTATTCCAATCCAATCCAATCAAATCAATCCAATCATATATCATATAATACAGATACCTGTCGTATGTTAGCCGGTCGCAACATACCCCAATTCTTCGTTCCAGTTGATGTAGCTTGAAGATACCAATATAATAATCTATCAACATCAATAACATATCCATTTCGATCAATAACATTATTCAATATCAACAATATAAGTTTCAAATATCTTTTGAAACTTTGAAATTTCATATCAAATCGAAATCATAATATAATTCAATTTCGACTTCGAATACAAGTTTCTTGCCGATTATTCTACCGCATATATAACCGACAAATAATTCTTCAATCTCAATCAAATCATTAAAATTCTCTAATTATAATAAATTGAGAATAATTCAAAATAACATCACTATAATCATCTCTTCTTCGTTAAAATCATACACTATTCAACAATCTTCAATTCCAGTATGATTTAACAATTTATCGGATTTATTCCAAAAATCGACGAATTTCAAACATCACCAAAACTATGAAATTTATACCTCAAATCGAAGACCTCGTGTCAACGATCATAGATCTGAAGTCGGTTCGTCGATTGGATAAACCAATAAATCGCACGATCGAAAAGAAAACCAAGAACCTTATTTTTTTCTCTTTCTCCTGTAACTTTCTGAAAGTTACGTTTGATAACTTTCAAAGTTATCTTTATATATATATATATATATATATATATATATATATATATATATATATATATATATTATATTATATTATATTATATAATTGAACAAGCTGTTCCTAGAAATCCTATAATAAATAGAGATTTAGAACAAGTTATACAAACTAATGAAGGAACTGTTCAAATACAGTTTAATAATGAACAAAGAAGATTATTACCCTCTTCTGTTTATGCTAGATCAAGATCTAGTCATACATTTATTTCTCCTCTAGATTATATGGTTGATATACCACAAACTTCTAGAGCTTCTACTTCTCAAGTTAGAGAAGATTTAGAATCTACTAATACAGTAGATGATTTAATTATAAATCATAATAATATAGTTCATAAAAGTAACTTTCAAAAAGTTAGAGAAACTGATACAGTTTCAGAAATGAATTTTAGTATTTAATGGACAATAAATTTAAAATTGATTTTACTAAAGGATCTTCTGCTAGAGCAAAGATCAATGCAGAATTTTATTTACCCAAATGGGAATCTTTCAGAAATTGGTACTTTAAAAGTTTTTCTGAAGAAGAGTTTGAATATATTGTTTCAACATTTTATAAATATTGTGATAACCAGAATAAATTAATACATTTTGTTCCTTGGTTTTTTAAAACATTTATTATAGATTATATTTCTATTCTTGAAAGAAATTATAAACTTTCTTCAGGACAGATTCAAAAATCTGTTTATCCTCCTCAACAATCTTTTATAATAGAAAAGAATAATAAAATTTTAAATTTCACTGCTTTTTCAAAATTATTTGAGAATGATATGTTACAAATTACTGTTAAACATATTAATCAGATAATTGAAAAACAAAATTATACAAATTTATATCTCACGATTATAGGAGAAGAAATAAATTCTCTTAAAGATCGTATTGATAAAATTATTTTAGCTATTAATAAAATTAAATCTGATGTTCATATAGAAGAACCAGAAAATAATATTGTTTCTGTTGCTACCTCATCCATTCAATCCCCTCCTGATATTAAGGATTTTAAATTTAAATCTTCTGTTTCTGATATAGAAAATTATTAGAAGAAAAATTTAGAAATCTTAATTTAAATACTCTTAATGAAGAGTTTGAAGAATTAGATAAGATTAATAATCATTCTGAAGATGAAATTAATAAAATTAAATGGGCTGATAGACCCACTACATCCAAATATTACTATAATAAACCTACTCCCATGGATGTTCTCATTGAAGAAATGAATATATTTATTCAAATAGTTATAATGGGAAAAATATTTATGAATGGAATATTGATGGTTATAGTGATAGACAAATTTATAATACTGCTCACAGAATGCTAATGTATAGTACTGTGTGTAAATCATCAGGTAATACTGATAAGAATATTGCTAAAATGATAACAGCAGGATTTACTGGCCAACTTAAAGGTTGGTGGGATAATTATCTAAATTATTCTCAAAAAGATGAAATCTTTAATTCCATAAAAATGGAAATAATATTCAATTAGAAAATGTAGTGTATACATTAATATTGACTATGATTGAACATTTTACAGGAAAATTCACTGATAATAGTGAACAAATTAGAACTTTATTAAGTAATCTAAAATGTAAAACACTTACTGATTTTAGATGGTATAAAGATACTTTCTTATCTCGAATTTATGAGATTCCAGACTGTAATAATAGTCTTTGGAAAGCTAAATTCATAGATGGCTTACCTTTCTTATTTGCTGAAAGGGTTAGAAAAGTTTTAAGAAAGGATGATATAAATATCTCCTATGATAATTATACTTATGGTAATTTAATTAATACTTGTATTCAAGAGGGTTTAGCTCTCTGTAATGAATTAAAATTAAATAATCAAATTAAAAGACAGAATTTACTTGAGAAAAAACAGTTAGGTAAATTTTGTGATCAATTTGGTATGGACTTACCTAATAAAGGTAAGAAGAAAATTAAAGATAATAATGAAAAAATTTATAAGAAAAGACATTTGTCTGAAAGACAAAAAGAAAGAAAAAAGAAAAGAAAAGAAATTCGTGAAACAGCTAAAGCTGATAGGAAAAAAGATAAATATAAAAATAAATTAATAATTTGTAGAAAATGTAAAAAGCCAGGACATTATGCTAATCAATGTTGGGCTAAAAACAAAATTAATAATTTAGATATAGATGATAATCTAAAAGAAACATTATTTAAAATAATAATGGATTCTAATAATAATTCTGATAGTGAAACTGAGAATTCTTCAGAATCCTATAATTCAGAAGAAATTTTGGATAATGAATCAGATATTTCTGATTTAGAAGAATGCAATAATTGTATACAAGGAAAATCTTGTATAAATCCTATAGAAGATAATAATAATAATAATGATGAGTTTTATAAACTTATGTCTCAATTTCAAGATTTAAATATTAATGTTTTAACTAACAATAATATTTTAGAATTCCTTAAAATGATTAAGGACCCAATATTA